>NC_141107.1:17928145-18333145 GCF_041138505.1 Cibotium barometz
TTACATTATGTGTGCATATACTAGGAGGCTAACCCACATAGTTTATGCCTGATTTATGCATGTTTATGCATAACAATTATCTAGATAGATCTTAGGGTTTTAATACAACCTCTACGAACTAGTCGAGAATATCAGTGGGTTGTGTTTAGTCTCTATGGGACAGAATCATGGGGTCATCTTTAGACAAGGATGGGGTCAGGGACATGCCCCCTACACCACTCAGCTCCTGTGTGCCAAGTCATGAGGTGGATGGAGGACGAGCAACTTTCGTTTGGTGTGCAAGGGTAGCTTGCTGCATGCGGGAAAGCTCGGTTTATGTAAGGCCGGAAACAGGTGATAACACTCAAGAAATACCTCTAGAACTCCCTGAGATAAGTACGCTACTCTCACTCGAAGCCATTTTTTTCTTTAATAAATAAAAATTACAAAGGCTATGCAAATTTAAATGCAAAAAAAAAACTTTATGGAGTGCACGAATGGAACCAACTACTTGATGTGTCCCGGAGTATGCCAACTGATGGAAGCTCGGAGCCGATGACATGCTACACCAGCAATGGACCTCAAAGCCAATAGTGTTCCGAACTTCATCGGAATCACCTTTTGCGAGGGATGCCCACGAGCGTAGAAGATGCCATCAAGTGGGTACCATGCAATTGTCGCAAGAGATAAATACACAAAGTGTGAACCTTACGTGTCATATCTTGCTGGTGATTGCACTAATGGGGTTGGTGTTGCTCGTACCCAAATTTTGTGGGTTTTTGGCTTATTGGCTGTGTGCCGCGTTTTACTGCTCAATAATGCAACTCTACTATGTGTGAACATTGGGCGTCAAAGCATGTGAGATGCGGTGCCTCGCATCGTGGACAGGCTAGCAGCTGTTATATAGGACCGATCACTCGCACAACCTTGTGAAGCTTCTCTTCGACTCAAGGGGTCACACCCCTCTTGAGTGTGTTCAAAGTCACACCCATTGCGTTGGCACAGCGGATGGTCAACAGGGGGATGACAAATACATTTCAACTGCCCATATTTGTCCTTTTGACACCTGTGGAGGTATTTTTTAACGTGATCTCACCCCTATAGATGGCAATATGACAAACTACTCCGATCCAACAAAATGCAACAGGGAGGGTTGTGTTGTCGGATCTATTGCTCGCACACTCTATGGTGTGCTCGTCTCCAAGTGTGGAGTGGAGGTTAAGACACCTTAGGTGTCTGCCATCCCCTATAGTTCACCTTGGTTGTTGCGCCAGCTAGCTTGCTGATTTGCTTTGGCCACATTAGCTGGCTTCTGTGCTTGTGACGCCATGTTTGCTTGCTTCTATGCTGGTCACGCCATGATCGACAGCTTGTGTTGGGTTGCGCTGTCGCATGAGATAGAGATGTTGTGGCTTGCTTCGTGCGCTGCAATAAGAGAGAGCGATGCTGAGGCTTGCTTTGAATGGCTGTGGTCCTCTTTGTGGGTAGGATATAAGCAACGTGTTGCACTACAGCAACATTAAGACATTTTGGAGGTCATTCGTAGGCCCTTTTAGTAGAGAGAGAAAAAGGAGTGCATCCAATCAAGAAGAAGGCAACGTTACGTCAAAAAATAGGTTATTTCTTTTTTCTAAATCCAAAAACTCTTCTTTTTCACCTCAAAATGTACTCTACTTACACTTGATAATCACTTTTCACACCCGAATGCATTAAACACACCCGAATGCATGAAACACATCCGAATGCATGAAACACACCTACACTTTTGTAGGGAGGGAAACTTCTATTCGAATCCATGTATTAAATACATATCTTTGCTCTGTAAAGGAGGGAAAATTCGCTCCCTCTCAAACTTCCTCTTGGGCTTGAACAATATCTCACGCACTTTTCATTTCCTCTACCTTTTGCTGCACTCCATTTTCTGAAGCTTCAGCCTTTTGTACTCCATTTCTTCTTGAAAAGATGAGTAACAAATCTCGTTTTATATCATCCCGATTTTGCCCCACTAATGCCATCATAGATGATTCAATTCCTAGGGCAAGGAGACCAAGATCATCAGTGTTTGCTATACTTGTATCCAACTCTCTCAATACGCAAAATCAGTGGACTGAAGTGCTAATCACCAAGGGCACATGGGTCCTTATGCAGTCAAGGAAGAGAAGAAAGACAAGCAACAAGAATACATTTAGGGCGTCATGGAAAGGAAGAGTGAAAGACTTCAAGATAGAGGTTGGAAGGACAACCATCAAGGAAGTCCTAGTGCAGCATATATATATGCATAATGAGCTTGTGCTTGAGAATCCAGATGACATAAAATTGCCCTCGCATAGACCATTAAAGAGTTGGTACCAATGGATCAGGAAGCCGCAAGTGCAATGGACGACAAAGTCATAGACATTGAAATGATTGATGAAGCTTCAACACTGGTGACAATTGTTTCTATACGAGAGAAATGCAATTTACAACAACTAAGGAAGGATATTATCGAAGAATCCTTACACGACACGGCGGCACACTTTAATTTCATTCACAATGGAAGAAAAGTCCTCCTTAGAAGGGAGCGACTAATATAATGTAAAGAATTGGGTAACACAGTCAAGATCATTCCTACTTGATAATACCCAATCCAATGTACTCTTCTGACATAATTAATCAAGTCTATCTTGTTAATGAAACTCCTACTTGACATTACAAATTTGAATGTACTCTTTTAACATAATTAATCAAGAGTCTTTTGTTCGATGTAGCTAGAGAAAGGTGCTTTGAATGTTTACTTACAGGCCTAATTCAGGATGTAATCTTGGTACTGAATTAAGAGTCCACATGATTCTCTTATCCAATTCTATAATGGCAAGGCTCCAATGGTTCCTGAAAAAGGAAAAATATCTAAAACTAAAGCATCCGCTATCTATTAGATACATATAACTAACAAGATAGAGGAGTAACATACCGTGATTTGTATGGAAAAATTAATACGGTAACCTCTAGCATGTTCAAATAGGTGAACCACTTTTGAATCTCTTACTGGGAAGTGCTCCTTCTTCTTATTAGTAGTGGTGCTAGCTGAGAGTTGAGAATAAACACCTCAGAATGGCTCTCATGTGAAAGCTGGCACTTTATTAAACTGCAAAAATGAGGGTAACTCGTTGAGGAAAAAGGGAAGAACTAAAGACGGAAGGACCATATCATTAGAAAATGCAATTTGCATACCTACTTTAAACACATGTATAGGACAATATCTATGATCTGTGATGTCCTATCCATCAAAGTTCTGACATCCACGATGTTAAGAGAGAGCTGTCCCTCACCATCTTCCATATTCACGAAGACAAAAATGCCTCTCTACAAGCTCCTTAGTATCTCCACGTTGACTGACTCCAACTCTTCTGTTTCTTTGATGTACTGTTCTTGGAGATTATTTGGGTTCGTTTTTATTTGTTGATGCTTGTCTTTTCTTGCCTTCTGCTCTTCCTCCCGTCTGGCCTCTTGTTCTGCCTGGCTCTTGTGTTAATATCACGTGTAATCTCTACAATTTTTATTTTATCCTGAGGAGCTCTTGCTGGTGGAATCATGAGGATATTTTTCATCTTTGGGTCTATAAGCTCTGCAGGGTGTAGAAGCTTCTCATACCTCCTTCTAAGCCTCTTCAATGTCTCACTATCCTTGGGAATTATAGTCATCCTATGTGCGTGGGCACACACAGCACACAGGTCATTGAAGTACTCTATGAGAAAGTCTTCAGCAGGCTCCTGTAGACAGAGCTAGGCTGTCCTCTTCCACCTGACGACGGATAGGCTCCAGTTCTCACATATAGACCTGCACACCCTCTGGAAAGGGAGCTTGGGAACACATAACTCTACACAATTATGCGCCTTCCTGATCTCCCTCAGAATGTAGAAGTTCTGTGAAAATCTCCTTGTTCTGGCCTGCTTCAGAATATGGATAGGTTTTCCTTTCCTTGGCTTCTTCTAAGAGGCAGCCTTTGCGGCCAATCCAGGCCCCTTACCCTGTCTCCTTGTTTGCAGTGGCCTTTGTTCTCACCATGAGCTACCAATTAGCTTGGTAGAAAGAGACATAACACAATCTCTCTCTCTCTCTCTCTCTCTCTCTCTCTCTCTCTGCCTCTGTGTGTGTGTGTGTGTGTGTGTGTGTGTGTTTCTGTATGTCTTGTGTTAGACCGCACCAGCGAGGCCTCTATAATTAGTGCGGTTTGGCGTTATATCAAACTTGCGTTAGAAATGCAAGCGCCATATCGCACCAAACCGCAAAAATACCTCTCTCTCTCTCTCTCTCACACACACACACACACACACACACACACACACACATAGAGAGAACCATATACAACACAGACACACACATACAGTACACTCATAGAGAGAGAGAGAGAGAGAGAGAGAGAGAGAGAGAGAGAGAGAGAGAGAGAGAGAGAGAGAGAGAAGTTTGTGCAGTTTGGCGTAATATGGCTCTTGTAAGGGATAATGGAGGTGCTTTATTATGCCAAATTGCACACACATACACACACATACACACACATACATATACACTTATATCACACACACACACACACACACACACACACACACACACACACACAACACAGACACACACATACAATGCGCCTACAAAACGAGAGAGAGAGAGAGAGAGAGAGAGAGAGAGAGAGAGAGAGAGAGAGAGAGAGAGAGAGAGAGAGAAGTTTGTGCAGTTTGGTGCAATATGGCTCTTATAAGGGTAATGGAGGTGCTTTATCGTGCCAAATTGCACACATATACACACATATATATACACTTATATCACATCCACACACACACACACACACACCGACACACACACAGAACCATATACAACATAGACACACACATACAGTACACCCACAAAGAGAGAGAGAGAGAGAGAGAGAGAGAGAGGAGAATTTTGTGTAGTTTGGCGCGATATGGCTCTTGTAAGGGTAATGGAGTTGCTTTATCATGCCAAATTACACAAATATAAGAAGGGGTTTCTCTCCTTTTCTAATTCATGCCAGTGCCTTACTTATTAGAACAGAGAAAATTTAAGCGGGGAGTCACTGCGTTGGATCCTGAGTTTAGTGCTGCGGGTAGGAGCGACATGCGGATGAAATCTGCAAAGCTTTTGATGAGCACAAAGAAAATTTTTATTGACTTGCGAGGTTATGGCAAGGATAGATGAGCCACAGCTTGTGAGAGGATAGACAGAAGATCAAGGGTTTCCAACTGTGGAGCAGAGAGAATCAAGTTACAATCTTTACTTTGTAAAGGATCATAGTGATGAGGAACCCAATTCAGAAGACCAGGATATGGAGGCAGATGAATAGGAGAAAGTAGGTGTTCTTAGTCTGGTGTCCCTTTCGAAGCAACCTGCTCCGCCAGAGTCTCTATGTTAAGAGGGATTGCGATTTCTCAACGGAGGCTAAGGAAGAGATGCCAAAGAGGAAGAAGTAGCAGAAGAAGGAGCAACGTCTTAGCACTGACATGAAGGAAAAGGAGGAAATTTTTGAGAGCAATGATCTTGCTCTAATTGATGAGAAACTTTTTGATTTTGTCTGTAACTCGGGAGCTGCTGATGACTTTCACATTATTGCTGAGATGTTTAATAAGCCTTTGTAAGTAGAGTCAATTTTGGACCAACATGTAGAGTACCTGTTGCGAAACACAGGGACGGTTTTGAAAAATTAGTATCCAAAGGAAGGCTGCTGCTAAACAATCACGCTTATGTGCAATCAAAGTTGATGGATTTGTGCCAGACGATAAAACCTTCATGGAGCTGCAGGCCAAATATGGCTTTGATAAGTTGAATGACTCCACAAAGGAAAGGAGTGGATGAACAGAGTAGGAGAAGATACTAAAAGTTCTATTAACCTTTGGCAAGACCAACTGTTTGTGATAGATGAGACTCAGGTTCTCTCTCTCTCTCTCTCTCTCTCTCTCTCTCTCTCTCTCTCTCGCTCTCTTTGTGTATTTGTGTGTTGTGTGTCTGTGTGTGTGTGTGAATGTGATATGTAGACTTATGTTTCCTTAATTATTTTGTTTTGCAGAGTACATTTGAAGTCAAAGACGAATTCTTGTAGCGGCATAAAAGGGAGTACTGTGGCCAAGACGCAGCTCTCTCTCAATACCTAAGCAAATTGTCTAAGGCAAAGATTATAATCTACCACAATGCCATGAGTCGGAAGGGAGAGTTGCAAATTTTGTATTAAAGACATTGTCCGTGTTCCTAGGTGCAATGATTATTCCTAAAAGTTATGAGAAGATTATTTTGATAGAGAAGTATATTGCGTTAGAAATTTTTAGATGCTACCCTAGTTATGCCAGCAAGGGGTTACTTTCATACATATAATGCAGTAGCATTGTCTCTAGGCATAGAGAACCCAGAGGAACTAGAAGAGTATGGCAAACACCGTTTGCTAAGGTATAAACGAAAGCCAGATTTATTGGAATTGCCAAAGTCATTAGAATGGAAAGATACATTGTAAAAGACTTATGTGTTACATCTATCTGTCCAACGATGATTAGAAAAAATCTTTTGTTCTCTCCATTTATTTTGTGCTTCTATGGCATCTGAGTTTTTAAATGCTTCAGAACGCTTCAATCTCTTCCTTTCCATATGTCTGAGTGTCCGCATTAGTTTGGATGACCTCAAGGTTCTTTTTTATGTAGTTGTAGTATCCTTCTATAGAACTATTGGAACACTTCTTGTAGGCTGTTTGCCTTACTTTTTCCACCACCATGTTGTGTGTGCATGAAATATGATTTTCGAGCCATATAGTGTGATTTTCGAGTCCTTGTGTGTGTTCCAAATGCTAGGATCTCCATACTTGCTGATAAAGTAAGGCATGTGGTTGTAGAGAATATGCTCCCTCTTAAACTCTCCTACAATGTGGTATGAGTGACCAACATAGTGAAGCTGTTCTGTGTTTAATTCCTCCCTATGTCTCCAAACTTTTATAGGTGTTGGAAGTAGCTTTGCTTTAATGCCTTTGGCCTCAAGGAGGGATGACACTGACTTCTGGATGGCACTATAACCCTTACGACTGACTCCACTTGAATCCATGGCGGATTGAATATCCGCACAGCTCAAACTGTATTGTTGGTTACAAATTAATCCACTATATCTCATTGAACAACCTTGAACTTATTCTATTTTATCATTTCTCTTGCCATTCTTGATGTCACGAATGGTTTTAGTTGCTTTGCTGGATATTTTAAAAAACATAATACTCTCTCTCTCACTTATATGCTCATGGAGATTTTTGTAAAATAATTTATAAAATAATTTATAAAATAAAAAAGAAACTATATTAAATAACATTAATCTCTCTCTCTCTATCTCTTAATTGTAATGACCATGCATGATTACGATGTCAACTAATATTCAAAAGATCATTCCTTCATGAACGAGACCGATGTTAAATTTTCTTACAATCTTGAGAGTCCATAATAAAGGCATACACAAAGGATTTTTTCAAAGGTCCTCCTCTAACAATGAAGGTGTAACTTGAAAAAGGATAAATTTTTTATTTTTCTATAGTAAAATTTTACACATACATATATATATTTATCTTCAAGGTATACCTATTGAGAAACATATTTTTACTATGCAATGATACTTTATAGTTCTATTTGATATTGCTTAATATATATTACATTTTCACGATTGAGTATATTTAGTGTACTATATACTTTACTTCAAATACTCATATATAAAACTCTACTTGTGGATCATACCTTATATTACATTTTCACTATTGATGGAGTATATTTAGTGTCCTATACATATATTTTTATCTTCAAGTTAGGCCTATTGAGAAACCTATTTTTACTATGTAATGATAATAGTTTGATTTTATTTTGCTTAATATATATTACATTTTCAGGATTGAGTATATTTAGTGTACTATATACTTTACTTCAAACTACTCATATACAAAACTCTACTTGTGTATCATACCTTATAAATATAAATATATATTACATTTTCACTATTCATGGAGTATATTTAGTGTACTATATACTTTAATTCAAACTATTCATATATAAAACTCCACTTCTTGATTAACCCTAATAACTGCCCTGTAACTTATATATCTTAACAATACTACTATCCTACCCTTTATCCTTACCATTACAACTATACTTCTTTATACATTGTATAGATACTCCTTTCCATGCCAAAGTTATGTTAAATTTGTGGCAATGTCATGAGCTATGGTGGATCAAATGCAAGAATCAACATAATTAGCAAGTGATTAGATGATGATTAAGATGAGATTAGTGAGCAATTAATCTAATAGCTTAATGTAGGCATGGATACTTAAAAACCAGCAAATTCTCATTAGTCCAGTGCCGCAGTGTATAGGTTGTACATCCACAAGATGCCAAGAATCTAATCCCACTGATTTCTCCTTGATTTGTGCCACCTCCCCTATATCTGGGGGCACCTTTTCCTAGAATCTTTCCACACCCATATATTCACTCATGCTACCCTTGATTCTCTCATCAATAGATTCCTCTCACCTTTTCACTACTACCCACTTAATTATAGACTCCCTTTTACAATATCTTGCTAAGGGCTTGTTCCCACACACACCCATTCACTTGCATATTTCAACACCTCCCCTCAAGTGTATAACTCTAGCACACCTGGACCCTATACCAAGTTTCCCTCTTACTTGGTAGCCCACAACCAGTGCCTCAAGTCCCTAACTCATAGTCCTTGACACTCTCTCTCTCTATGTGTCCAAGGCTACTACAAGCTCCCGTGACCTTGACTAAAGTGCTCACACATACATCTACCACATGGCCTACATCATCGGTGGCTCAGAGGTGGTTTTACTCTGTTGGGGCAGGTTACATTGGGTTGTGGGGTTACTCTCTCTTCCTCTCTTAGAAAAGATGTCCAGACTCCTCTACCTTAGGAGTCTCCATAAAGTTTGCCGATGTCGATCCCTCTTCATTTGGTTTGCTGTAGCTATTTCTAGCCATGTGTCCTGGCTTCGCACAGTTGTGGCAAGTGAAGATCCTTCCTCCTCCCCTGCCTCTTCCTCGTCCTCGTGAGAGTCTTCCTCGGGTGTAGAATGCTTTCTCCTCTCCACTTGTTGGGTCCAACCCTTTCTTCTCTTTGACCTTGTTCTCTTGCTCTAGTAGAGCTCCTTCTATCTCATGCAGCTTCAATTTTGTTACATTCTTTAAGGTTGCCACAATGTTCTCATAAGTTCCTTTGTCCACACTCTTCAGAAGCACTGCTAGTGCCTCATCATCCTCTACCTTCTTACCAATGGTTGTGCCAATTCTTGCTTAATGCTTTTGTATTTGTTTAAGTGTGGTTAGATGTTCAGTTTCCTTCATGTCAAGTTTGTAGAATTGCATTAGCAGATTTATCTTTGAATTTTTTGCTTGAGTGTCGAATAATTTGTTAAGTTCATCCCATGCATCTTTAGCCCGCCGTTGTATCCCTGCAATGTGATGAATGATTTCATCATTTAAGCTAAGTGCAATGAGTCCTAATGCTTTCTCATTCCTACTCTTCCACTGATTCTCCCCAATCTCCTTTGGACATTTATCGCTTCCCTCAACTAGCCCCCACAAATTTTTCCTCATGAGCAAATATATGGTCTTTGTTTGCCATGTATAGAACTGCTCCCCGTTAAATTTAGCAATTTCTTGTGCACTACTCATGATGATGTGAAGGGGGTCTTACCTCTTGATCCAATTCAAGATTTAAGGGCAGTGTCTACCCTTTTACAGCTCCAATCTGATGTTTAATGATGATTACAACAAGTTTATTAGCATGAATTCACCAAAAATTATATAAATCAAAGGGTATTTGATTTGTACTGAATGGTTGAGATATCAAATCATCTCCGAATTGTAATCTGAAGTGAGGCTAAAAATGGTTTTTAGCTAAAGTTGAGGCTAGAGGAAGATCAAGCCCCTCCACCACGAGCCTCCTATCGCTTGGTACTGACCCCGTGAACAAAGTGACCACAAGGGGTTCAGTACCAGGCAAAATCGGGCATGCCAACGAGACTCGCGTTGCTTGGTACTGACCCCGTGAGAAAAATGACTACAAAAGGGATACCAAGCAATATGGGTCCTGCAGGGATGGCACGAGACTTGTGTCACTTGGTACTAACCCCGTGAGCAACGTGTCCCAAGGAGAGTCAGTACCAAAGCGATATGGGGCCAACACGATGCTCACGAGCCTCCTATCGCTTGGTACTAACCCCATGAGAAAAATAACCGCAAAAGGGGGCAATATTAAATGATATGGGGCCTGCAGGATGCCAACAAGACTCGTGTCGTTTTGGTACTGACCCCCTGAGTAACGTGTCCCAAGGGGAGTAAGTACCAAGCGATATGGTGCCAACATGATGCGCACGAGCCTCCTATTGCTTGGTACTAACCCCGTGAGAAAAATGACCACAAGGTGGTCAATACCAAGCGACACAAAGCAAGAAGGATGCCAACGAGCCTTGTGCTGCTTGGTACTGACCTCGTAAGCAACATCACCATATATGGGGCCAATAGGATGTCAATGAGCCCCTTATCGCTTGGTGTAGATTAGCAACATTACCCTAACAAACCGTAATACGTTAAGAAAAGGTCGTTACCAGTCAATAAAGAGCTCGCGAAGTGCTTGCTAGCCCCTTATCGTGCATGGTACTGACCCCTAAACGAACCCTTATGTTTAGGTCGAAAAATCTCAAAATACTTGCAGATGCGATAGATGTAGAGGTGATGGCATTGTCTGTTTGGGGAGGTCGACGATGAGGAGGCAAATACAGACTTGAGGCAAAAGGCAATAGGGCACTGCGATAACGTTTCCTAAAATAAATCAAACACATGCAGGAGAGGAGAGGAGTGAGAGTACCTACCATAGTGACATGTCATTCATGTGTCAGACCTTTTAAATGCCACTTATGTGATCAGTACCACACCATGGGAATGATCAGTACACACCATGGGAATGGTGCTAAGACCATGTGGTACGGGACCACGTTGGTGTATAACAGCCCATATCTCCCTCAGGAGCTTCATTCATTCGCATCAAGTTCCTTGCCACCATCACCCTTCGCGTCATCTCTTTGCATCGCCATCGCCCCTTCTTCTTCTTCTATCTCCACAAGAAAACTAAAGCTTTTAATCAAATCTGCAGGCATGCTTTTCTCTCTATCTCTCTCTCTGAAGACTTAAACACTCACAATAATCATTCTGAACACACACACACACACACACACACACACACACACACACACACACACACACACACACACACACACACACAAAGAACAAAATCATACTCTGTCTCCAACAACCTTATAGAAATAAAAAATATATATGATTTTTTAATGAACCATAGCCTTGTAAATTGTGATGCATGCTCATTTTTTAAGGCATGGGATGAAACTTTTATTTGAAGGGTTGATTCTATTATGCCCTTTTTTCCCTATATGTATCAAGGGGATTTTAAAAAATTCACCCTTCAATTTTTTGGTGGCCTTATATGAAGGGTAAAATGGCTTATAAATGTGTGAGACCTTATAATTCCACTTATGATCACTAAAACGGCCCGAATCTCCTTGGGGACATCAAGCTTTATGCCCATCCTAAACCCTTGGCGTCGAGCTCTCTGCCCTTCATGTCGTCCCCCCTCTACATCACCATCGTCATCATCTAACCTCTGCCTTGCCATTGCCTTGGTGTCGAGGTCCCTTGCCACCATCATCGCCAAACATCAGTCTTTCTCTTCTTCCTCTTCGCTAGTTGGTGTAAGATCACATCCGATGAAGTTTATTCGACTACAAGAATAAGAAAATATAAGTGGCCACCAACACTAGGGACAGTGTTTAGGTCTTTTCAAATGACTCATAAATAATGCTCACCTTGATCTAGAACGTGTCACACGATTAGTACAAGCTTGCCCGTTGTTTGGAGAGCTTCCCTTTTGCCTCACGGGTGACAGTTGAACATTTAGCTCAACCTGATCATCAAAACCCTTCCTCTTTCGTGTCCTAGAATGTGTCACGTGATTAGTACATGCTTGCCTCGGTTCTGCGCTTGCAGTGTGATTGTGCCCACTTGGAGAGCTTCTTCCATCATGCCTCATGGGTGAAGCTCTCATGCACTCAACTTAGTTCTCAGAGTGGTGCTCTTTGGTTCCTTGTTGATGTCACCCTCCCCTTCTTCCAAGCAAATAATGATAACACTTATTGAATCAATACTATGGTCTCATCATGTGAAAGCATAACGATGATCGAAAAACACTCACCAGGCGTTCTTCCCACATGAGACATTTGCTTTGGGGTTTCCTCTGCATCCAAAAAATGAAGCCTATGCTCCACAACCTCACTCAGAGATCAACATGTTCATGTCTTACTTCTGCCCCTCCTTGCCTACTTAAAGACGGTGCTGAAGTGTAGCATGCACATTTTGAAATTCATTAGTAGCAGCACATCTTTCAAATTCATTAGTAGCAGCACATCTTTCAAATGATTAGAAGAATACATACACAAATCGCTTCAACACATGGTAATTCATATATCAATTTCGAGGTTGGGAGCAAAGCATGTGATTTTCAACATAGAGCTTTGCGAGCGACCGGTTGATGGTTTATCCAACTGGTGGATTCCCAGTTTATAAGTTAGGGCACCTCTAAGAGTTTTTTACCACAGGTTTCCAACCGGTTGATATAACAGGTTGTAAGGGTTTACAACCCATTGGTTAAAACCAATTTATAAGTTGACAACCAGGATTATAAACATCGGTTGTTAACTTATAAACTGATTTAAAACCAGTTTATAAATTGGGCCACTTTAATTGTTTTAACCCTTATTTTCCAACCCCTTTAAAACCAGTTTATTGGTTGGAAGGGTTTATACCACCACTGGTTGACAACCAGTTTATAAATTGAGGGCATGATAAATGGCAACTGGCTTCTAACTTGTTGACAACTGGGTTATAGATTAAGAGTATGACAAATGGCAACTGGTTGACAACAAGTTTATAAGAGAAGGGCACTTGAAAGGGTTTTGGACTATTGGTTTCAGTCCACTGACAACCAGTTTATATGTTTGTAGCATAACAAATGGTTTTCAATCACTAGATTGACACCCACTGTAATAGCTTGGAAGCACTGCGAATGGGTTTCAATAACCGGTTTCCAACGGACTGGCATATTAACAAATGCCCAGCAGTGCTAATCAAATAAAACCAGTTAAAGAGTATAGGTTGCGACCTTTATTTTCAAGCATGGCATGACCAAGTGGTTTCCTTACCACCATTTTTTTTTGCTTCTTTGGGTATGGCCTGGGCTACAACCACCTGCAATGCACTTGCTTTTGACACATACATAAGAGTAGCAAAACGCATGGTATGCATGCTTGCAAGGTAATATAAACAGACCAACAATAGACTAGTTTGCTTCAAATCTAAGGCCACACCCTAGGCAACTTTCCGTCACAATCAGCATACTATCCTTATACAAAAGAATCTTTGGTGGTTGTGGAATGATCATCGTATAGAGTTCCCTAACTTCACACCCATCATGAAAGCTCTACTAGCACCTGCTTTCTCCACAGCCTCATTCTTGTGGTCTAAAAACCAGCCCCTACAAACACGGACAAAGAGGCAATGAACATGGCATGGAGTTTCTTCATATGTAGAAAACACATATACATATTTTTGCCTTTTCTAAAGCTTCTCTAGTGACCCAAGGTTTATCTTGAAGCTGCTACTCTACTTATTCTTATGCATCAGGGGACATGTTATTTAATGGATGCATCATGGTGTGGTATTCAATTGCACCTTCAATGCGATGCAAGATGCAAGATGCACTTTGCCTCCTCTACCTTCGTTGTTGTTGTACTAAGAGCCAGCAATGCAACTTCTTTGCTACACTCGATATTCAGTAGAATGTCATCCAGCAATGTCTACACTTGACCTAAGACCTCCACCTCTGCCTCATATAGGCTATCTTGTGCCAATAGAGTGCATGCATCCTGAGATAGTGTTACACCACGGCTCATAGATGGCATCGACTGTACACTTGTCTCGCACATCCACTGAGTTCTTTTTTTTGTGCAATTACCATCGACACTTGTCTTCTTAACAACCTACTCAGCAAATACGGCCCACTTCACTGGACCAACGCGCAGGCCTGGTAGACATAGCCTCGAGCAAATTGAAGGCCCATAGAATAGTTTGAGGGTGTAGTTTGGTAAACCTGTTTATCTAATGTATACAAGGGTAGATAGTGCTCATGCTTTGCTATTCGCAACATCAACTTTTGAGCTTTCTCGAGGAGGTCTGAAAACACTCTTAGCCAATGCTTTCGTGGCACTGCATTGGGAGTCAGACGCCTTGCATCCTCCTCCTCAAGATTGAGACCATACACTCTGGAAAAATCCTTTGAAGTCCTACAAAATTCTTTCAATGGCTCTGTCTCTAACTTTGGGTGGCGAAACTTTGTGGGTGCCCGCTTCTGGCATGTAGAAAACATTGGCTAGACAAGAAAACACACTCTCCTTGTCTCTCATATATTAAGCTCAAAACCACCAACATCTGTGGAGCTCGATTAGCAGGTTGATGAGCGATTTAAGAGAGAGAGAGAGAGAGAGAGAGAGAGAGAGAGAGAGAGAGAGAGAGAGAGAGAGAGAGAGAGAGAGAGAGAGAAGGGCCACCTTCGTATCTTCGCCTGCTGCCCTTTGAGTTAGCCATTGCCGAAGATGTAGACATTTCTCAAGTAGCAATCAGTGGGGGAGAGGAAGAGAGGAGATCTCACGCCATTTTTCCACAGTTAATGGAGAAAAATACGAGACACAAGAATGTTGTTGGATGTAGATGAGGAGATAAGAGTAAGGGAAAGAATTCTCCTACAATAACATACATGGTCGGTCCCATAGTTGGAACTCGACTATATGAGCTCGCGCTATAACTATGCCACAACTCTAGTACTCCAAAGTGACTGTCACAAAGCCTGTCCTCCATCACTTGGTGGCATATCAACCATAATCTCACCAACCATACCAGTGGCATACGTGCGAAAGCTATCACCCAGGGGGGTCATCAATATCCACAGTACTAGTTGAGCTCGATATCTCGACAAGGCTATGGGATCATTTAAAAGCTCTCTATACTCATGCATCATGGGCATGCATGTATGGGGTTGGGTGCATTTGAAGGCAACTGTCATGTTTGTGGCGTACACTCTAGGTCTATGTGTGTGTGTGTGTGAGAGAGAGAGAGAGAGAGAGAGAGAGAGAGAGAGAGAGAGAGAGAGAGAGAGAAGGAGAAGGGAATAGGTGTGTGTGCGTGCGTGCGTGTGTGTGTGTGTGTGTGTGAGAGAGAGAGAGAGAGAGAGAGAGAGAGAGAGAGAGGCATGGAAAGAAATTTTGTGTGTGTGTGTGTGTGTGTGTGAGAGAGAGAGAGAGAGAGAGAGAGAGAGAGAGAGAGAGAGAGAGAGGGGAGGGGAGGGAAGAGGGGGCATGGAAAGATAGATATGTCAGAGAGAGAGAGAGAGAGAGAGAGAGAGAGAGAGAGAGAGAGAGAGAGAGAGAGAGAGATGGGGAGAGAAGGATAACAAGTGGCAGGGCTAGGAGGGTTGGAGGGGTTTGGTTTGGCTGAATAGAGGAGATGGGAGCAGGATATGGTGAGTGGGGAAGAGAGAGATTGGTAAATTTATAGATTAGGGAAAAACACTCCCTCTGAGCTCGCTCAAGAAAGCTCGCTCCGTGACCTTCCCGCCTTATAGTCCATGGTCGATAGTCATGGAACTTAAATTGTGAGCTCTAGCAATTGTGGAGTTAACTAGCGTTGAGGAGCCCAACATTCATGCTACTTCGAAGAATCATGTAGCTTAGAGAAGACAAGGATCTTAACATTGATGATCTTGTGAAAGGTCATGGCGTTGGGAGGAGTCCAATATTCATGCTACTTTGAAGAATCATGTAGCTTATAGAAGACAAAGATCCCAACATTGATGATCTTGTGAAGAGCCATGGCATTGGGAGCAGTCCAATGTTCATGCTACTTTGAAGAATCATGTAGCTTAGAGAAGACAAGGATCCCAACATTGATGATCTTGTGAAGAGTCACGACGTTGGGGGAGGATTAGTCAAGGAGCCCAACATTCATCTCATGTCTAGTTTTTTCCTCCTCAAATGAGCTTCATTCCCCTAATTCAAGTTTGCTTCGATACTCAAGTCATAGAGAACATGTCCAAGAGTTGAGCTTAGTATCAACAAGCTTGACTCTTTAATGTTTTCACATTCTCTTTGAGGTATGTTTGGCATGCCAAGAAGGATTTTTAGTTTTAAAAATAGCTAAGAGTAGCATAAATGTCATCATTTGAGGACTTTGTTGATGCTTCAAAGATATCACGCACAAAAATCATGAAGCATAGTATAAATGTCATCTTTTAGGACTTTGTTGATGCTTCAAAGGTAGAACAAGAGAATCAAGCACAAACAAACAATGGGAATTTCAAAGGGAACATGCCCAAGAGCCAAGATTAACAAAAAGCTCAACTCTTGGCCGCCATGTTCCCTTTGGTCTTATTAACTCCATGCAGTGGTCTTCTTGTACAATCAAGGGAAAATTAATGCATGTTGTGGCTATCTAGTGGGGTAGGTGAGCTCACTTCGAAAGGGCTAACTAATATCATCAAAGATGAGATTTAAGGGCATAAACACACCATCTAAGGCATTAATACAAAAGAGGAAGACACATGGGCATTTCTTTTGGATGAATGTGATGGCAAGAGAAGCCTCAACGACATTGATGGAGTACTCTGCGAAACAAAAATCTTGTGTTGTCATGGCTAAAGGTGGTATTTTTTCAAGCTTTGAACTGGATGAAGGTTAAAGCCAACCAATGTTAACAAAAAAAACTGCAAACTATATACAATGGACCTGCAATAATTTGTGCACTTATAAGTTTTATTTTTACAATTCTGAAACCTCTGCAACATGCAAGGTAATAATTTAGCGCAAATTTTACAAATTCTCAGCAGAATAACATCAAAATTTTAAGGTTCCAAGTTTTATTGATTTGTTTTCTTGTGAACCCAACCTATTTTTGTTGGGAAAATTGTTTTCTTGTGAACTATGAACCCAATTTATTTTTTATTATATTGTACTATATTACATTAGAGGCTTAATTGAAAAAAGAAAACCAACCTAAAGCAGTGTTAGTTTAGGGAAAAAAACGGGATTCTAGTGTGTTTGTTCCGGCGAGAGTTAAGCGAAATCGGTTGAAATATTGAGTAGTCCTTATTTTAAAATAAGAATGAGTTTTTTCATATTTTAGTTATAAAACCGGAATATAGTAGAAATGTTCTTGAAACAAAAAGGGGATAGATTTAAGAGTTGTCCTTATTTTGATTGGTTGAAAAATAGGTTTTCTCTTGGAGCAAGCAATTACCGATGTGGCATGTACATTGTAAGGCGTACGGCGTACGTCATCGCTTGCTCCTACGTTGGAACTTGGAGAACAAGGAACCGTGCTTTTAATGACGGCAAGCCACGTGTAGGCTGTCTACTGGCTAGCACCACCTACCTCCTACACCATAGCACTGCCACAGCGCGACGCCGACCATTGACGTGGCTGCCAACAAATTTAATAAAAATAGCCACCACATCTATTTATTACAGTGGTCCAGTACACACCTGCTGACTAGATCAACAATTGACGGCCCCCGGCATGTGTACACACTGCACAGTACGTATATATATACGTATGTGTATAAATGTATATACACTGCACTGTGCACACCTGCTCACTAAATCAACCAACAATTTGTAGCATGAACAGCATGGAGGCATGGCCTCAACACTATACCACATGGGGTCTTAAAGACCCCCTTCAGGTGGGATCAACTATTTGGGGGTAAACGTCCCACCGCCGTTTGAAACCGTCCAATCTAAAAGAAAACTAGGTAACGTAAACTAGGAGCAGCGGATAAAGTTTTCCAACATCTCTTTTCCGAAACTACGACTGTATCTAGTAAACTGAGATTTCACGAGCTCGCTTTCGAGGAATAAACAAGAATGGCATTGGTATACTTTTATAGTAAACTAGGAAGGTAAAACTAGGAATGTTTACACATCAAAAATAAACTAGGTATTTAAAAGTAAACTAGGGATTGTGTAATGTTTTACACATCAAAAGTAAACTAGGTGTTTGAAAAGTAAACTAAAGATAAAAAGTAAACTAGGGATTACGTAACATAAGGAGAGATGGGGATAATAGTTTTAATTTTCAAAAATTCCATTGTGTCCTCTTCTCTCTCTTTATCTCTTGGATCTCCATCTTGTTTATGCCTCTCTCTCTCTCTCTCTCTCTCTCTCTCTCACACACACACACACACACACACACACACACATACACACACACACACAACCGATTCCATAAACATCATCAAACAAGATAGAAATCAATCAAGGAGGATTGAAATCAAAGCTTGGTGTTCTCTTTGACATGTTTGGTACTCTCTCTCTCTCTCTCTCTCTCTCTCTCTCTCTCTCCGTAATAGAAGATAAATTACCAAAATTTACTTTACAAATGGCCACATGGCCGCCATGTGATGTACTAGCTTTCCCTCACTAATTACTCCAACCACAGGTGTAGCTTGGAGTACCCTCATCCAATATGTAGACGTGTCATTCTTCACCAAATGAGCTGGCTACAAAGGAAGAGACTTGCCACAATAGTAGCCCTTTTATACGACCTATATATGAGCTGTAATACCACTTTTGCATCAAATATGAAGGCATTCCTAGTTAAGGAGATATGCTACAAGCATGTCTACATGAAAAAATGGAAGAAACTGAATGTTCTGGGTTATTCGGCCCATTCAAAATCTTGCCAAAAAAACCAGTCTTTAATCTTTACGGACCTATCTATCAACGGAATCCATATGCGAGAAAGGAAATCCCACACCTTCTTTGCCACCAGACATGAAATGAAAAGATGCGAGCATGTTTCCAAAGCATGTAGTAAAAAATACACAATTACCAGAAGCAATATGTTGCTTTCGCAAACTGGTCTCCCAACGGTAGGCCTCCAACTAGCATGCGCCATAGGAACACCTTCCCTTGAAATGGAATCTTAGACCACCAGCCCTTTAAGATTACTTCCTTCCACCAGGCCCTACTTTTCTTGATGTTCCATGCCCTATTAGCCTTCTCAGTGATCCAGTGCTTATCTTCCACCATCATATGGTACACTTGATTTGTTGTACGCTAGACAATGTCCTGAGGCTTTCTAAATGCCCAATCTAACCAAGGTTGTTGATCCTCCAACTGAGGAATATCACCAAATGGTGTAAGGCTTGCCCTCACCTTCTCCCATAATTGTACATATCCACGTTGAACCCAAAAATATTGATGGATTTTTTGAAAATACAATAAGCGGCCTCTATGTGGCAACAAAGCATCCATAATTTGTTACCATATTATAGTAGTGATGTGTGTGAACACACTTAGGACCGCCGGGGCACTTTTTCCCTCACTAGGAGGTTTTTTCCCCCGTGCATTGTATATACGCCCATTATCTTCTAGGGCTTGTTATCTTTCATTTTTGGCACTCATAATACACTACTGTGTTGTGCTCAAGCTTCCTCATCTTCTTGAAGTTGTGTGTGCATTCCTGCAACCCTAATTCCAACAATTGGTATCAGAGCAGGCTTCCTCCTCCCGGGCAGCATCACCGGCACCTGCCGCTTCATCTCCTCCGATTGCAACGAGGTTTCACGAGCGTCTGCAGGTTAGTATATGCCGTGGGCGAGCCCGAAGGGCTCGGTCGTTTCAGAATTTTGATCTGAAGTCATTTCGCCCTCCGTTTTTGCATTCCAAGTACTGCGCAGGCAAAATCGTCCTACTGTGCAGATTTTCTGTCAAGTTTAAAATCTGCAGGACAGGTGCCCATTCGTCTGTTTTGGGCTGTGCTATATAGCACAGGTCGATTTTATACAGGTTTACCTCTTGCAGACAGCATTTACATCTAGTAGTACAGTCATTGGCCATGGCTGACAACAATGATGTATTCCGCATGTTGGCTGCTGAGGATAAGTTGGATGGCACCAACTATCCATTGTGGGCATATATGATGCGACATGTATTGGTAGCAAAGGGGTTATGGAATATTGTGCAGGGTATTGATGCACGTCCTATTGTGGCTGGAAATGCTGCAAACACATCAGAAACAGGTACTGTTGATGATGGTGCAGGCACAAGTGCTGTAGCAGCTGTTCGAGAACCACCACTTTCAGCAGAGCAGATTCGTTGGGATGGTAGAGATGCGCAGGCTCATGCCTTGATTGCGCTGTCTGTCAAACGTACCATTATCCCACATATTCGCTCCTGCAGGACTTCTAAGGATGCTTGGGATGTACTTGCCACATTGTATCAGGCAAGAAATGAGGCTCGTGTTGCTTATCTCCGAAAACAGTTGGAGAATGAGCATATGAACGAAGGTGATTCTATGGATAGCTTTTTGACAAAGATCAAGGATTTCAAAGAGCAGCTCATTTCTGCAGATGAAATCCTGTCAGACAGTTCACTTGTGCAGACTGTTTTGAATGGTCTACCAGATTCTTATCAGGGTTTTGCTTCCACTCTTCGCTTGATGATGAAAGGCAATCCCAATGCCTTATCATTTGAGGAGTTAGTTTCTGTTTTGCTGCAAGAAGACCAGTCAAGGCAAAACAGGAATATTATGCGTGTCGCAGATCAAGCTTTCGGTGCTAGTCAGAGAAGCGGGAAAGGTAAAGCTGGCTTTTCTTCTAGTAAGCAGAAATCTGCAAATGCTGCGCAACCAAAGAAGGAAGACAAAGATGAGAAGAAGGGTGACAAACAGAAGACATTTTGCAAGTACTGTAAGGGAAATGATCATGTCATCAAAGCGTGTCCTAAGCTGGCTGCGAAAGAGGCTAAGAAGAAAGAGGCTGGTATGGCTGTTGCAGATGCCTCTCCTTCTAACAATGAATCTGCTAATGTTGTGCTAGATACAGAATGGGCATTCAATGCGCAGTGCAGTTATGACCCATCTTTGCATGACACATGTATGTCTGCAGTAGATTCAGATGTATGGTACTTTGACAGTGGTGCCACTAAGCATATCACCTCGCAGCGCAGTTTATTCACTTTCCTTGAATCTGCTCCCACAGGGAATACTGTCACTTGTGCCAATAACTCCTCTTATCCCGTTAAAGGAGTTGGACAGATTGTGCTGAATGTTGCAAATGGCAACACCTTTACACTTTTTGATGCATTGTATGTGCCAGGGATCAAAAAGAATCTGCTGTCAGTCTCCGCATTTGCCAAAACAGGTTTGGTTGTAAAATTTGTGGATGACAGATGTACTGTTCATGATCTCTCTTGTGGTGACATCATTGTAGCATCTGGTTCACTATGTCGAGGGCTGTATAAGCTCAATATGGATGGCAAATGTGCAGAGGATTCAGCATGTGCTATTATGGATACGCAGGCTATTTCAAATGCAAAACTGTGGCATGCACGTTTTGGTCATCTGAATTTTGCAAGTTTGCTGCGCCTGCAGAAATCTGAAATGGTGTCTTCTTTGCCTAAGCTTGAGGCACCTGTCAAGCATGTTTGTGAGGGCTGCATATTGGGTAAAATGCAGCGTGCTTCCTTTCCCAAAGATGGATCAGTGAGAGCTGAACGCAGATTGCAGCTTGTTCACAGTGATGTTTGTGGTCCCATGCAAACTCCATCATTTGGAAACTACCTTTACTTCGTGACTTTCATTGATGATTTTACCAGGCATGCATGGGTATATCCTTTGAAGGCAAAGTCCGAAGTGTTTTTGTGCTTCAAACAGTTTTTGGTTATGGCTGAAAATGTGTCAGAAAGTAAGATGGGCACCCTCCGTTCAGATCGAGGGGGGGAGTATATGTCTTCAGAATTTAATGCATTTCTGGCTGAGCGTGGGATAAAACACCAATGTACAGTGCCATATACACCACAGCAAAATGGTGTGGCTGAGAGAAAAAACAGGTCTCTCATGGAAATGGCAAGATGTATGGTTAAGAGTCAAAGTCTACCACATGGTTTTTGGCTTGAGGCTGTCATGTGTGCCACTTATGTACTAAACAGGTGTCCCACCAAAGCATTATAGGTTGTCACTCCATATGAGGCTTGGCATGGCCGCAAGCCATCTGTTGGCCATTTACGTGTTTTTGGTTGCCTGGCATATGCATTAGTGCCTGTGCAACATCGCAGAAAATTGGATGACAAAGCTGTCAAATGTATTTTTGTTGGATATAGTGCTGAGAGCAAAGGCTATCGTTTGTATCATCCACAGACAAAGCGCATTTTGGTTAGCCGTGATGTTGTATTTGTGGAAGATGCAGTTCAGCCCTTGGTTTCATGTACTAAGGAGACAGATATCAGCTCACGTGATGTCTATGATACATTGTTGCCTCTTTTCAGTGGTGCACAGTCAAGTGCAATACCTCATGAGGCAGTTTTTCAGCCTATGCAGGTTTTAAATGATGGCACAGATCAGCCTATATCTGATGCAGATGTGCATGATGCACTTGAGGATGAGAGACAAGAGATTGAGGGCTCTAGGAACATGCCTAGATGGCTGGTGCAGACTTTGCGTGACAGCAAGTTGGATGCCCCTTTGTCTAGTCGCACTCGTTCTGGCTCTCATGGTGCCTCTTATGCGTCAGATTGTTATGCATTGGCTGTTTCTAGTATGTGCGATGAAAGTGAGCCTGTTTCATTTGATGAGGCACAAAGTTCAGAAAATTGGATGGCTGCTATGCAAGCAGAATACGATGCTATTATGAAGAATGGTACATGGTCTTTATGTGACTTGCCCCCTGGCAAGAAGGCCATTGGCACTAAGTGGGTATACAAATTGAAGCGTAAGCCTGATGGCACAGTGGATCGCCATAAGGCTAGGCTTGTTGCAAAAGGTTATGCTCAAGAGAAGGGCATTGATTTTGATGAGACTTTTGCTCCCACATGTCGTATGACCACTGTTCGTAGCATCTGTGCATTAGCAGCTCATAATGGTTGGAATGTACATCAGCTGGACATAAAGACTGCGTTCTTAAATGGAGATTTGCATGAGGAGGTGTATGTATCGCAGCCTCGTGGTTTTGTTCAAAGAGGGCAGGAAAACAAAGTGTGCAGGTTAAAAAAGGCTTTATATGGTTTAAAGCAAGCTCCACGAGCTTGGTATGAAAAAATACATGCATATTTGACTGCACATGGGTTTCAGAATAGTCCAACAGAAAGCACTTTGTATGTTAAACGTGTGGATGGTGTACATCTAATCATTGCTCTCTATGTCGATGACATGCTGCTCACAGGACCAAATAAGAGTCATATTGCTGATTTTAAGGCTGATTTGAATGCCTCTTTTGAGATGTCAGATTTGGGGCATTTGCATCATTATTTGGGGATACAATTTAAGCAGTGTGATGGAGGTATTGCTTTGTGTCAGACAAAGTATATTGAAACATTGTTGCGGAGATTTGGCCTTGAAGACTGCAAGCCTATTGCTACTCCAATGGAGACAGGTTTGAAGTTGAGTCTTCATGATGCTGGAGATCACTTTGATGTCACACTCTATCAGACAGCTGTTGGTTGCCTCATTTATGTATGCATTACGAGGCCAGACATTCAGTTTGCAGTCTCACAGGTGAGCAGATTTATGCATAGCCCAGGCATTAAGCATTGGCAGGCAGTGAAGCGTATCTTTCGCTATTTGAGTGGTACTCGGCATCTTGGGTTGTTTTATCCCAAGGGGGGATCATTGCCGCCAGATTTACATGCTTTTTCAGATTCTGACTGGGCTGGTTGTTATGACACACGCGTGTCCACGAGTGGTTTTTGCTTCATGCTTGGAAGCTCATGCATATCATGGTTGAGCAAGAAGCAGCCTACTGTGGCCACTTCTAGTTGTGAAGCTGAGTACAGGGCAGCTTTCACAGCTACGGTTGAGTGTGTGTGGCTCAGACGCCTTATGGCTGATTTGGGTGTTGGGCAGCCATCTGCCACCACCATCTTCACTGACAGTCAGAGCGCATTGGCAGTTGCGCGGAACCCAGTGTTCCATGCTCGTACGAAGCACATTGAGGTGCACTACCATTATGTCAGGGAGAGACTCTCTGCAGGAGAGATCAGTTTGGCTTATGTGCCAACACAGGATAACCTTGCAGACCTTTTCACAAAGGCTCTACCTCGTGAGAAGTTCGAAGCTTTTCGCAAAGCTTTGGGCTTACTCCCTTTTGTGGATTCGTCCACATAGCTAGACACTTCCCTATACATGAGTGCTAGCTCTTGTTCACCGCATCACTCCAGGGGGGATTTGTTACCATATTATAGTAGTGATGTGTGTGAACACACTTAGGACCGCCGGGGCACTTTTTCCCTCACTAGGAGGTTTTTTCCCCCGTGCATTGTATATACGCCCATTATCTTCTAGGGCTTGTAATCTTTCATTTTTGGCACTCATAATACACTACTGTGTTGTGCTCAAGCTTCCTCATCTTCTTGAAGTTGTGTGTGCATTCCTGCAACCCTAATTCCAACATAATTCTCACTAGTCCCAATCAAGCCATTCTATTGAATTTTGGCCGCTCAACAAGTTTGTTAGGTCACTCCAAAAGTCATGAAGTAGCCAACACGTCACCTACCATAGAATTCAAATGTAACCACTAATTCGAAGGCTTATATTTAGTGTGTGCCAACACCTCCTTCTATGAGATCATCAAATGAGAGAGGACAGGTGAAGCCACCACTCGAAACCTGTTGGGAACCATTAACTACTTCCGACCATGTACCATTAATCTTGGTATTACCATCATGCACAAGTCCAACCTCCTCTATGAGGACCTTAGCCATTACCACCCAGAGCTCTTGAGATACACACATATCTTGCAATAAAGTCCATCTCCTAGAGCGACCATATGTAATATGACATCTAATAGGGCTACCCCTCCACTCCTCTTCGGAGTAATAACATGTTCCCAAGAAATCCACATCTACCCTGGCTTATTTCTTGCTCTTTTCCATAGCATAAATCTAATTGGCTGTTGAATCTGATGCAAAGCTTTACCCATCCATGGCAATAAAGGCAAGAAAAAAGATATCATGCTAATCATAATTGATTGTAACACTTGAACCGAACATGCATAGGCCAACCCTGAGATTTTCAATACACAAACTTATCACTTATCCTTGCAGAAATCCATGCCAACAAAGCCTGTGAATCAACATCACCTCCAATCGGATAACCCACGTGGCGTATGATGCATCCCCTTTGTATAACCTGCCCATTCCATGCCAAACAAAGCAAATCACTCTCGGTACAACTTATCAAAGCATATTTTTGCATATTAATGTATAACCCTGAAGCAAGACCAAAAGTATCACAAACAGCCATAGCCTTTTGAACATTATCTCTTTGAGACTTAAGGAACATGAAAGAATCATATGCCAATGTCTAGCTAACCATCTGCTCTCCGTTTTTAAAAGAGTAATACCCACAACTTCACCGTCCTCCACTAGCTTATCCAGTCGAGATAAGATTGGATGTGTAACAATTGCAAACAAGAGAGGGCTAAGTGGGCATCCCTACCTAACTAATCTCGTCAAATGAATGGGCTCAGTCACCCCACCATTAATCATATGCCTAGCCGCTGCATATTGGCTAATAGTATAAATCAAAGAATACATGTGAGGGCCAAATCCCATAGCCTGCATAAGCTATGAAAGAAAAGACCAACTAACATGATCATAAGTCTTTTCAATGTCTAGTTGAATCATAACCACTGCTTGTCTCGAAGCCCTTGCATAATCAATTCCAATTTGTACATTCAGTATATTATGCAAAATATTCTGACCTTTAATCCATATCGCCTTGGATGAACCAAAGTAGGAAGAAATTGGTGCAACCTATTGGCCAAGACCTTTGCAAACATCTTATACATGGCCCCCATCAATGTGATTGGTCTCCATTGACGTAGATTAGCTGGGGATGGAACTTTAGGCAATCAACGTATAAGCCCAATCTTCCAACTCGTAGGCATGATACATGTATTCCACACCTCCTGAAAAATAGAACATGAAAGAATCATCTGCCAATGCCTAGCTGACCATCTGCTCTCCGCTTAGAAGAGTAATCCCTACAGCTTCACCATTCTCCACTAGCTTATCCAGTCGAGATAAGATTGGATGTGTAACAATTGCAAACAAGAGAGGGCTAAAGGGCATCCCTACCTAACTGATCTTGTCAAATGAATGGGCTCAGTCACTCCACCATTAATCATAAGCCTAGCCACTGCATATTGGCTAATAGTATAAATCAAAGAAGACATGCGAGGGCCGAATCCCATAGCCTGCATAAGCTATGAAAGAAAAGACCATAAGCCTTTTCAATATCCAGTTGAATCATAACCACCGCTTGCCTCAAAGCCCTTGCATAATCAATTCCAATTTGTACATTCAGTATATTATGCAAAATATTCTGACCTTTAATAAATCCATATTGCCTTGGATGAATCAAAGTAGGAAGAAATCGTTACAACCTGTTGGCCCAAGACTTTGCAAACATCTTATACATGGCCCCCATCAATGTGATTGGTCTCCATTGACGTAGATTAACTGGGGATGGAACTTTAGGCAATAAACGTATAAGCCCAATCTTCCAACTTGCATGCATGATACCTATATTCCACACCTCGTGAGAAATAGAAGCGAGAGGGACATTCAACTTATCAACATACTTCGTGAAGAGCTCATTGGGAAGCCCATCCCATCCTAGACTTTTCCCTTCAACACATCTTCTCATCTGCAAAAATATATCTTTCCAATTCATTTGTAGAAATGTTTGATACCTGGTGATGGACCAAGTGAAACAAAGACTCTCTAGCTGGAATGACATTAGGAGACATGACCTCCTTCAAACCTAACAAATGGCGATAAAAGTCCATACACACATCTAGAACACAAGTAGGATCAGTAATCAATGCTCCTTGCCTATCTTGCATCCTGACAATATTTTCACGTGCATGCTTTTGCTGCAAACGAGCAAAGAATGTATGTGACTGATAAGTAGAATCCATTAGGGCATCCATTTGCCATAAGCTTATATCTCACATATTGATTATCGTGCAATGCTGCAACCTGATGGGACAACTAATCAATAGCTATCTTAATGTCAGGGCAAGAACTGTCCTCTTGAGCTACTTGGTTCAAACCAACAACGATTCTAGGTTTCGCAACTTCTCCCTGAAATATGATGCATCATGAATCCTATACTGGGGCGAGCAAGCTTTTGAATATTGAACATACAACACTCCCAAAGCTGACACCCCAACAGGGATTACAAGGCCTCAAAAATTTTGTAACACTTGCAACATAAACTGATGGAAAACAATATGCTCCATAAGCATCCACATAATGGCTATGCGTCTCCACATACCAAAAAGAGAAATGATCTGACAAAATATGATTATATTTCACTTGCATGGACAATATCTCTGGCAGAAAAAAATCATGCTGGGAAATATACATTCGGTGTCCAAACGAGCTCTTGTACCACGTACTGTTGAGAGGCATATGTAAATCCTCTCTCATGCAGGTGTAGCCATAACCACATATCTTGTTTCAAAACTTGGTTGGCAACACATTCTAGTTGAGCCTCTGTTATGGGAATATATTTTAAGCCCTCTTAAAAATATTATTCTACCCTCTTAGATAATTCGGGGACGCTTGGATTATCTTTGCGTCATGCGAAATTATGTTAATATCATGGGTGATATCATTATAAATATTAATACGTTTGGTGGATATTGACGTATGCTTGGGGTCTCCAATGTTTGTTTCAGTTGGTTTTCGTATGTAGGAGTGATTCCCAGGTTACTTATGCTTGGCAAACATGTGTGTGATGATGTTTTGTATACTTACGGAATATTTATTTTACCAATTTATTGTTGGTTTTTTTATAGGTGAAGAGAATTCCGAGGATTGAGGAGAAGTTGCACCAATTTATTACTTGGCACACCATTTTTGTAAACAAGCTTGTAAATACATGTGCTAGCTTGTGCACATTTTGATTTATTTTGTAAAAGCTATAGTTTATCAAGCATAGATTTGATCCTTAATATTTGGTAAAGTGTGATATGCTTTAAACCCAAGCCTCAAATTATGGGCACTCTATTTTTAAAGATAAGAGAGTGTCGTGCAAGAAAAGCACCACTTTTTGTATTTTTGGAGGCTATGGCCTAATTTGGAATAAAATATCTACTAAATACTCATGTGGGAAAAACAGACCATACACACATCAGGGGGGATGATATTGCACCCAATCTTGGAGTCGCATCTTTGTGAGCTAAGTATTTTTCAATTGTTTTTGAATATTTTATTCATGGTCATGGGATGTTTGATGAATTTTTGAATTTAAATCAATTTCTTGCAAATTATTTGATTTCTATCTCCCTAGAAATTTAGATCCAGTGACACGTATGAGAGCTAGACACCTAGAGAGAAAAGGTGTCTAGCCACCTAGGGAGAAAAGGTGTCTAGCGAGAAAAGGATAAAATTGAGTGGGAGAAAGCTAAGTTCAAAGTTTTTTAAAGGATTGCCTCTATTAACCAAAGGTTAAGAGGAGGGTGGTAAACCATTTTGAGAAAACCATGAAACCACTCTTAAATTGACAATCGGTTTTGCTGAATCCTTGACCTCTTTATGATCCGTATGTATGGATGAATTCCAAAATTGAGAGAAAATCCTGCTTAGCTTTCTGGTTGCTAAACCATTGAGGGAGGAAGGAACCTATAATGGACGGTGTACAAATCTCTAAGAGTCAATTTATGGAGAATATCACTATGGGAAAAATTTCAGAAATTAGACTTTTGATTAATTTGAAATTTTTTTCCATCTTCTTTCCCTTCCAACTCACGGCCATGAAATGATAAATCTTGGGAAATTTTTCTTCAATCCCACAACGATCGGCTGCCCACGCTGCGCTACAGGACTAGTCGTGCGCCGATTACTTCGCCTAAGCTTCCATTAAACTTATGATTAAGCTGCCTTGGATTAATTCATTAAAAAAAAAGCATTATAAGCTTTGTTTAGTAAGCTTAATTAAAAGTTTTACAAGCTTTAATTAATAAAGCTTACAAATGTTTTATTAAAGCAAGGGGCTGCGGGTAGGAAATATTTTTTTCACAAAAGCTTATATTAAGCTTTATTTAAAGCTACACTCTTTAGCTTGATTAAAGTGTTGTAAGCTTTAGTAAAAGAGATTTCTTAAGCTTTAATATTAAATCTTTGAAAACCTCTTTACAATTAAAAAAATACACACACACACACACACACACACACACACACACACACACACACACACACACACATACACCTTATCCCATTACCAATTTTTCTCTCTCTTTTGGGTGCATTTTTGTGACCAAAAATTTGAAGAGAGAAAACACAAAAACTCGGAGCTTCTTTAAAATAATTTTTTTTCAAAAAGGGTAAAAATCCATATCCTCATCCCTTCAAAGAAAAATCTTTCAAGAAAACTCATCTCTCCCTACAAAAAGGTAACTATTCAGAAAGAAAGGTTGCAATGGCTGCTTTACCCATTCCGCCCACCACGGTTCAAGAACAAATCTCAGCACTTCAAGAACAAATTGCTAATGAATGAGAACTTCGACGCAAATTAGAGCGTCAAGTCAATCATACCAAATGCAAACGTGATTCTTCTGATTCTTCCGACTTAGATGATGAAGAAAGTGACCAAGTTAGACGCACTGTTAAGCTACATTGCGTGCTCAAAATTTTAAGAAAGACTCACGAATCAGTCGAAAGGCATTCACTTTCCAAAATTATGATGGGGCAAGAAGGATGCATGAGTTCTCATTGCTTGGATTAGCCAACTAGATGACTATTTCTATGGCGAGAAGTTCTCCGAAAAAGATAAAATTAAATGTGCTTGTAATAATTTAATTGAAAGTGTGACTTTATGGTGGAATGTGATTAAACAAGGTAAACATCAACCTTCAACTTGGAAAGAGTTTTAGAAACTCTTAAAGAAACATTTTCTACCATCTCAGTACAAAACTAAAGCACGTCACAACAATTGGACACTCTACACCAGATTGATAAAGAGAATGTCCAAGCTTATATCGATAAGTTTTGTGATATTCTTTTCCAGGTTCAAGTCATTGAAAAAGTCAAGGAAAAAGAGCAACGTAGGAAATTCATCACAGGACTTAAGTCTACCATTAGAGTTGATGTTAACATGTTTTGTCCACATGACCTTAGCACTGCTATGAACCTTGCCCTAAATTTAGAACGTAAAACAGCTACATCTAGAGATTTCAAGATTCAAGATAAATCTTTTACAAAATCTTCTTTCCCTGCTAGTACTCTTGATAAATCCAAGATGCAAAAGGGTAAAGATGTGACTAAAGGAGGTTTTCGAAAGGACAACAACAACACACCTTCTAATGGACAACCAAAGAATCGAATCGTCAGATGATACAACTGTCATAAGGAAGGACACCTCACGCAAGATTGCCCTGATAAAAAGAAGAATTCCACTTCGAGATAGCTCGACTCAACGTTATTGAAGAAGACAACGAAGATTCTTTCAAGCAAGAGGGTAACTCTGGTCCCGACTATTCAAATTCAGGTAAGCTTTCAATTTAGGTAAGCAAGAGGGTAACTCTGATCCCGACTATTCAAATTCAGGTAAGCTTTCAATTCATGCTTTATTGAAAATTCAACGAAAAATAAAAGGAAAATAAATTTCTATATTGCATGATGATGGTAGTTCGCATGATTTCGTTTCTGAGAAAGCATTGAAAGCACTTAACTTAGAATCATACTCTAGTTATAAAGTAAAGGCTGCATTTCAAGGTACTAAGTACTTCACTAAAAGAAAAGAGAACATTCCTAGTGACACCTAGCATATTTCATTAGGAATTTTTTGGACCCAAAGAGGGCCTCTTGGATTAACTTTTGATTAGGAATGGACCAATAGGAGGAGGGTTGGGTGCACATTTTTGACTTCTTTGACCCTAGGGAGCCTAGGCTTTGGTTTGCTAATGGGGCCTAATTACTACTCTTGTCCCCCTACCTCTTGGGCCCAAACTTAGAGGTCCCCCCACCTAGAATCGCGCAGATGAAAAACCCTAAAAATTGAAAATTTTCAAATTTTTCCCAAAAGTGTGTTTTCCCTCTCAAACTTCTCCCCAATATACTCTAGGTTTGGAAAGCTCATTTTGAACCTCTTTCTTCCTCTTCTAAGCTCTCCATTGCTGCAGAAACTCCTCTCAAGCTCTCCCTCCTTGTCAAGCTCCCTCAGTCTCAAGCTCCCTCTCCCTCTTTCTTCCTTTTCTAAGCTCTCCATTGCTTCAAAAACTCCATCCCTCTCAAGCTCTCCCTCCTTCTCAAGCTCCCTCCCTCTCAATCTCCCCCTCTCTCTCTCTCTCTCTCTCAAGCTCCCTCCCTCTCCATTGCTGCAGAAACTCTATCCCTCTTTAGTCTACCCTAGGTTTAGGAAGCTTATTCTCAAACTCTAACCCTCTTTTAAGCTTTCCATTGCTGCAGTGAAAACCCTGAACTTTCTCTCCTCCCCACTCTTCGGTTGTAAAACAAGCTTTTCTTTTCCCTTCTTCTCTTTTCTTACCACCATGGCCTCTTCCAGTAATGTGAGAAGACCTAGGGAGAAGGTGGAAGAGCTTGTGCTGCATAACACAAGAGATGAGAATGGAGTTTGGGCTCCAACAAGATTCAGGGTTGGGGCTTGGGTCTACATGCAGCCAAGCTCTAAGGGACCACATCGAGTGCGTCACAACTGGGGAATATGCTACATCATTGGAAGGGGTGGCTACAAGGCTTCAAGCATACTAAGAAGGAAGGACTGGTTGCCATAGTGCAACATGTGTATACCCTTGGAGACCTGTACATTCAAGGCCAACGACCAAGGGTTCCTTCAAATTGTCAGTGTAACATAAACACAGCTTTAACAACATGCTAATATTAGATTTTTTATTTCAAATTTTCTTATGATTCTCCATTTTCTTATGTCTCTCTGCAGATATTTTCCCCTCTAATTATGTTGAGGAACAACCACTACAAAGCCTCATTGGAGTTTTCTATGCTATGCATCCATTGGAGAGGCAATGTTTGTATCTCAAAGCCCAAGTGATCTTGTACAGAACAATATCTTTTTCTTTTCTCACTTATATTTTGTAGATAAAAAACCAGGTTTATTTGGCAAGCTAGAAGAGATCCCTAACCCCCCTAACAATCCCGAATAATGGCCCAAACCTGATGCTTGGACCATCTTATGCTTAAAGTTTAAGATAGTAAGTGATATCAAGACATCACTTAAGTTTTCAAAGGCATCTAGGTCAGTAGGGATAAATTGGTTTTGTCCTTTACATGTTTTTGTGCACATGTTCAATTCCATGCCAATGCACCAATTAAAAATAATGTATATTTAAGGAGGTACGGTTTGACCTCATTCAAGGATTACTAGGAGAGAGTTGGGAGGTTAAGGGGTCACATCAAGGTGATGTGTACAAGTGCAAAGTAGTAGATTTTACAATGTCTTCCAAGTTCTTGAAGGCACGCTCTATTTTGTACATGCGTCTGCACTACCAAAGATGGATGCAAAAGCACTGGACATGGATCCCACTTCAAGCCTCATAAGAAGAAATTATGCCTATTGAGGTAGCTGTGATGATGCAAAATGGATGGATTGAGCGAGTCAGCAAGCAAGCATTGGAGCCTAGCAGACCTGCATCAACACTTTAGCATCATGGGCTTTGACAATGTGGAAGAGTCAAGTTTCAAGTTGATGAGAAGAAAGGTATATCTGATTCCACTACATGTCTAGAGTTAACCCTTACACTTTCTGATTATTGTGCCACTTTCTATATTTTTACAGATTGGGAAGCGTAAGGAGGGGACAACCATGGTCTCAAAATCATGGCAAATAGGGGACCTTGAATTTTCAGCACAGCAAGGTGCATAGCCCTACCAACACATAGTAGGCATGTGGAAGAGCTTGAAGATGAACTGAGTATATGGGAAAATAGCCTCTGTTCTAATGCACGTGAGGGGCAAGAGTTTCAGGATCGAGGTGAAGGCAATGACAAGCTTTCAAGTCAACAAGGAGATGGAGATCAACATGAAGTAAATGTCACAAGAGGGGCAAAAAATGAAGACATTATAACAATTTTAGATTAGATGACATGCTTGTAATTTTGGTAGCAGGCTCTTTTTTAACCAATCTTTATTTAATTGAAATCTTAATATTTTTACAAACTGTAAATTTTTTTGTCTAACAGTCTAGTAGTGTGAAAAGGCCAAACTTTAAATTTTAACTATAAATAGCCAAAGGTGCCTTCTTTCTCATTTTCACGCAATAGAAACCAAGCATAAGCTCACACTATCTCTTTGCATTCACATGGCTACCCACTTTGACAACTTCTGTGAGTTCCTCTCCACCACCCCGTGGGCGGGCAAGAGCGAGCTCTTTGTCATGTTCTCTCGTGAAATCGACTTTGAAAAGTTGCTCGCCCTTGCGTCCCAAGATTATATGACGCAGATTGCATACATGGAGCAATACTTGGCTCCCCACTCCATCTCCTTTCCCCATTGCCCCAATGATTAATGGGTGCCTATTGAGCTGCTTAAGTACATTCAACAATATGCCCGCCCCTACATCTAGCGCCTTGAACGCTTCATCGACATCTGCATCCCCGCAGGAGCTTACTGTACCTTCAATAAGCAGGAGGTGAAGAGGTTGGGGAAGGGCAATTTAGGAACTAGGTTCCTCTCGTGGCTCGCCACTTTTGCGTTCCTCATTAGCGAGATGAGGATTCGGATGAGGAGGTAGAGATGCCTGCATTGCAGTTGGCAGGGTAGAGATGCCAACTGCAATGCAGGCATCTCTACCTCCTTATTCGAATCCTCATCGATTTGAGGGATGACAAGGAAGTGAAGGTAGTAGGAATGAGTGCTGGTGTAGAAGAGCATCTTGCATCAGAGCACTTTCCAGAGGGTGCACAATCTGTAGCTAAACAGCCCACTGTGGTAGAAGATGCGGGGCTATCTTCCCCACACCAGGAGAGCAAGGTGCTGCCAGAGCTTGAGATCAATCTCTTGAGCACCATTGTGGTGGAAGGTGAAGAATACTTATTTCTTCATGACCTTGAAAAGATAGTTGGCTTGAGAATGGATGAATGCCTGGGCATTATATGCACGCGATGTGAGGTGGACCTTGATACGTCCAACCTCGGTCCTCACCTAGATAGTGCTATATTACCCCTTGGAGAATCTATCGTAGAGACGGTTGCTTTGGTTAAGGAAACTGTGGTTGAGACCGCGGAGCAAGCCCTAGTTCCAGAGGAGGAATTCACAACCTTACAAGATAAGCTAGAGGCTGAAAAGGATACCCTTGCTGCTGGAGCAATGGAGGAGACCAAAGCACCAAAAAAGGATAAGGCTAAGTTCTCGATTGACCTCTCCGCCCCCACCAGCACTTTGGCAAAAGAAGACATTGAGCAAGAGGTAATAATCGACCTTTTACAACCTAGAAACATTTGTAATTATGTATAGGAAAATATTTTGATTTTTCCTTTGATTGCAGAGAGTGGTTGAAATTGATGCATTTGCTGGGAGAGGCGGCGGCAGAGCAGCAGCAGCAGAGACCAGGCCAAGGTCCATTGTTAAAACCCTAAGATCTCTCTAGATAATTGTTATGCATAAACATGCATAAAACAAGCATAAACTCAACCACCCAACCACCCCCGAGCCCAAGGGATACACACATGAATAATGAATGAAATACATCATACCTCTACCTTGATGTCCCATACCATCAAGAGGTATAACACAATCCAATAGCATATAGCTATAGTGTGAAATGGTAGGTGAGTAGATATGAACCTCTACAAAGAGAGCATAACATAGCCTTGGCCTCATGGAGCCCAAACCTACAAGCCCCCAAGCTAGAACTTCACCATAGCTTGTTGTAGTCTCTCAATATGAACAAAGATGTTATTGTAAACATCATAGTGAAATTCTGTACTTGTTGTCTTGATTTTCTTTCTGCTCGACCCTGTGTCTAATGTTAGTGTGTCCTCAATGTGATAAAACTGTCCTATAGCTGGCTGCACATCATCATTATTGATACGCTTGACATTGTGAATCACCTTGAGTGTAGGAAATAAAGTGCCAGTGATTCGTTGTCTTAGAAATGCATCTTTTACAACCTGACGGATTGCTTGGTACCCTTTCATGCTGATTCCAGCCGCATCACAAGCATGTTGAATTAATGAAGAATCGATGGATGTGGTAATCTCGCTCACTACATTGCTGACAACAGCTTGGCGTATTTTAGGATGATGAGGGTCAGTAATAATTGAGAGAATATCCTTGGTATTCAGAATGTCTTTGACCAAATCCTTCCATCCCTCTTTATTACCACACACCTCTTGCAGAAAATTCATGGCAGAACACAAATCATGACTATTTTGTTTAAATCACCGAGTGCATAATGAAAGTTTATGTTACTTACTTTGTTGTACGAATCCTTTTCTTCCGTGCTCCACCTTTAAACGCAAGAGATTCTATATACCAGTCAATGTCTTTTTGCATTCGCGAGCACCATTTGGCGTTGCTTTGAGTTGTTTGATAAGTTCCTCTAGCCTTTGAATCTTTGCATCCTTCTGATCTCTTTCATTTTATCTGATGATGTTTTAAGTCCTTCTTGACATTGTAAAAGGCTGAATTGTGATGCTTGCAATTGAGATTGGAGAATATGGGTTTGCCAAGCTCCACTTGTAGTCAATCTTCTGCAGTATCCTAACAAGCCAAGCTCTCCTTCACCAACAAATTGCATAAAAGATCAATAAATTGCGGAAAGGAGGGTCAACTGGATAGAGATGCCCATCAACCCAAAGATTTACATTTTTCTCCTTAGCTATCCTACGAGCTTGGACAGATTGTGCATTAGTAAGATGAGTTTTTTTAGAGCTGCCATACTCTTCAGGAATACGAATGTGTAAATCAACCTTCCGTTTTCTAGCTTCACAAGGGGCTACACACACAGCTTGCAAAGGCTCCATAGCTAAGCAGAGGAAGAAGCTAAAGCAGAGAGAGAGAGAGAGAGAGAGAGAGAGAGAGAGAGAGAGAGAGAGAGTGAGTGAGAGAGATTGTTAAAACTTTGCTGTTGTGCAGGTTTAACACAAATCCGTTTTTCGAAGTAGAAAATGATCTTTTTGATATACAAATATACTAACATGGAGTTTTTCATCAATAAATTATATTTATGAGAAAAAATAAAAAATAATAATTTTTGGGGTCCCCATAATTTCGGGATCTGACAGTTAGTTATGTTTATGGGGTTGTGGGGACCTGACAGTTAGTTATGGATGTACTGGCTTCTGACAGGCTTCTGACGTGACCCTTGAATTACAAGCTTTTTGGAGGGAAAAAATTATTTTCATCATACATATTGGTTGGGTGGTGTTTTTTCCACCTCAAAATGTAAAAAAATAAAAAATAAAAAGTTTTTCTTTTTGGGGCCCACCTAAATACGAGAATGTTTTGCTGATATGGAAGGGAGATATGGTGGGAGTTAATGAGAAAGGAGATTTCAAACTGACAAGAAAGATTCAATTTATAGAGAGTGAAGATAAAAAATTCAAAAAGTAAGATAGAAAGTATGAGAAAAGTCAAAATGTAAGAGAGAGAGTATGAGAATATTCCCTTTAAAAAGTGAAACTAGGGGGTATGGCTGATGTGGCAAGGCAAAAAATAGGGGTCATCATAGCCTTTGTCTCCCTTAAGAACAGCTTTTTAAGCTCTAACCCCTTAAAATTAGGAATCCTCAGGAGGCCCTTTTTGGGTCCAAAAAATTCCTAATGCTTCTTACCTTGTAAGAAAACTTTGACTTCTCAACAAGCCGCAAATATATTTATTAAACAAATCTTTGTATGTCACGGCTTACCCAAAGTCATTGTTTCTGACATAGATTCAAGATTTTGTAGTAATTTTTGGATCACATTATTCTCCAACTTAGGCACTAAAGTAGATTTTTCAACAGCTTTCCATCCAAAAACAAATGGAAAAACTGAGGTTACTAACAACACTATCTTAGATCTACTCAAAGCCTATGTTGCCCAGCAACCTAACTCATGGGATAAGTACATTCATCTTCTCCAATTTGCTTAAATAATACTCCTCAGTCAGGTACTAGTCGAGCACCTTTCGAAATTGTATATGGAAAACCTTTGCCTATTTCGGCAAGTAGACTTTCTCACAAAATCGAAGCTGTTGATCAATTCACCATTGATTTTACGACCATTCAGAATGACGTTAAGCATTCCATTGCTCATGCTCAAGAAAAGTATGTTAAGCGAGCAAATCGTATACATAAATCTATATCATTTGAACTTGGAGACTATGTACTTCTGAAAATTGAAAAACGCTGACTTAAAAGTATAGAAAAATTCCCAGCTGTTAACCTTGCACGAAGATTCTATGGACCTTTTAAAGTGATCCACAAAATTAATGATATTGCATACAAACTTTTTGTATTACCTTCTCATTAGAACATTCACAATTCCTTTCATGTGAGCTTATTAAAACCTTTCAAAGGACAACTTCCCACTCATCCACAGTATATGAAGAACCACCTATTATTGAAGGAGACCAAGAAATCTTACCCCTAGATACCATCATTAACCATCAAATTACACCAACCCGAACTGGAAACCAATATGGCAAATATTTAATAACTTTCAAAAATCATCCTCGGTGAAGATGCAAGATGGGTGCCTGAGAAATATTTTAGTGCCTTCCCTAAGATTCTCCGTTCTTTTCAACAAACCGGCAATTGAGGGCAATTGCAAATCCAAGCAAGAGGGAATGTTATGGGAATATATTTTAAGCTCTCTTAAAAATATTATTCTTCCCTATTAGATTATTTGGGGATGCTTGGATTATCTTTGCGTCATGCCAAATTATGTTAATATCATGGGTGATACCATTATTAAATATTAATACGTTTGGTGGATATTGACATATGCTTGGGATCTCCAATGTTTGTTTCAGTTGGTTCATATGTAGGGGTGATTCCCGGGTTACTTATGCCTGGCAAACATGTGTGTGATGATGGTTTGTATGCTTATGGAATATTTATTTCACCAATTTATTGTTGGTTATTTTATAGGTGAAGAGGATTCCGAGGATTGAGGAGAAGTCGCCACCAATTTATTACTTATTAGCACACCATTTTTGTAAACAAGCTTGTAAATACATGTGCTAGCTTGTGCACATTTTGATTTATTTTGTAAAAGCTATAGTTTATCAAGCATAGACTTGATCCTTAATATTTGGTAAAACGTGATATGCTTTAAACCCAAGCTTCAAATTATGGGCACTCTATTTTTGAAGATAAGAGAATGTCGTGCAAGAAAAGCACCACTTTTTGTATTTTTGGGAGCTATGGCCTAATTTGGAATAAAATATCTTGTAAATACTCATGTGTGGGGGAAAATAGGCCATACACACATGAGGGGGAATGATTGCACAGTCGCATCTTTGTGAGCTAAGTATTTTTCAATTGTTTTTGAATATTTTAATCATGGCCATGTGATATTTGATGAATTCTTGAATTTAAATCAATTTCTTGCAAATTATTTGATTTCTATCTCCCTAGAAATTTAGATCCCATGACAGCCTCGCCGGCCCATCTCTCTCTCTCTCTCTATACACACACACACACACACACTCACACACATGTAGATATAGCTTTATATTGATATTTCAATCATTTTATTTTATACTAATGATATTTTTAATTTCAATATTCATGTGGTTTTTGTATGTGTTCTTGTGTAGAGCAATGGATTGGATTAAAGATAAACCAAGTGACTTTGACTTTTAGGAGTGCTCTGATTGTGATACAAGTTGCGACACAACAAACGATGATGAAAATATAGATGAGCATTTTCAAAACATTGTTAATGAAATAGAAGGCAATAATGGTATCATTCCTTCAATCAATCCATTCCATTATGTATCTCCAATTTTTTTTCCTTTTGACAGAAAGAGTTATGAATTGATGAAAGAAGCAATCCAAGGGGATATTTCAATGGAATTGGAGACTTTAAAGTCTTGTGACACTAGAGGGATACTAGATTTGAAGAAGTGGAGAAGAATGCAAGATATTCTTTGCTTGGGAGAGAATGAGGATGGTTTGTTGGCGGTCTGTTGGCGGCAGACAGCCGCAACCCGTAAGCCGTCTTGCCCTGCCGAGCCGGATGTCTGAGCCGGTGAGCCAGCGCACGAGCCGGGCATGCCAGGGTTAGTAGGTGCTCTTTCTCTTCTTCTTTCCCTTGCTTTCTGTGTTTTTCCTTCTCTTTTGTTGTTGTTTCTCTGTTAGAGAAAAGGCCGCTAACACATTGACGACCCACGATGGCAGCAACCTCCTTTTGGTGATGAAGACCAGTGGTTGATGGGTGCTGTTGTGAATGGAAACTACCTGATGGGGAAGCATACGCAACGCTGCAACGCTTGCTCTGTGAGGGGGGGGGGGGGGGGGTTGTCTTGTTGATCCGGATGCCTTTCTAATACTACTACCTCCTGCCTGGTCGACCTCTGAATCCTCCCCATCATCGTCGTCGGTGTGGCGCATGAACTCGTTGGGCTTATCGTCGTTGTCCTCCTTAATGATGAGAGAGAAGACAGAGGCTTTTTGCTACTGCCACCACCGTTGCTCCTTCCCGCCCCAACAGCCGCCAAGAGCTCGTCATCCAGGGAAGCGTCCGCCATGGAAGCTTGGAACCTCATAAAAACCCTAGCAACCGCCGACGAGCTAAGAAAAAAAAAACCCTAGCACGCTCAAAAAGCCTCAGAATCCCTAGCACACTCAAAAAACCTCGAAAACCGAGAGGTAAAAACTCTAGCGACGCATCAATCTCCGCCTTCCAGGCCCAGAGCTACACACACTCAGGGAGCTGCTGAGCGAAGCGGGCCACCCAACCGCTGCAGTCCGGACCACCCCGTCTGCTGACTCTAAGCCGGACTACCATTTTCTGCACCCGCCACGATTCAGCACCTGCCGCCACCCAAAATGATGATTTTGCACCCGCACCCACCACCCGGATTGATGATTCCGCAACACACCCGGATCCCGATTCCGCACTCAACCCAATTCCGCATCCGCCAACTTCCGCATGAGAAGCAACTCCGATGGCCACACGGCCTCAGATTCCGCACGACAACCAAACTTCCGGCTTCCGCTCCACATCCGCCACCCAGACTTCGCCATGCGGCCTGCTCATTCCGCACTCCCCCGGATTAACAAGTGCCTGCTACCTCCAACGCTCCCCGACTTGTTGAATCCAGAAAGCGGAAAAGGTCTTCTGATTTCTAACCGGAAACCAGGCGCAGCACCTTTCATAATTCAGCTAGACAGACCCAACAACCGGCCACCCAAACCGCGCCGCAATCAGCGAGAGATGGCTTGGTGTTGAACACGATGGCACCCAACACGCCGAGCAGACGAGCAGCAACAACTGAACGAGGGTTTTCAAGTCAAAGACAGGTGCATATGTACGTTCCCTGAACCTATCCCCAAGAAGATTTCTTTACTTCTTGCCTCCTACACACTTTGATAGCTGAGCTGCTATGGCCCCGTGGAATCTGAGCCGCCGGAGTTCTGGGTAAGAAGGATGGTTGTGGCATCACCGGAACTGTTCTCATGCTACCCCAACACCTACCTGGCCCTGAGAGCACTCCATGTCGTGTTCCAGTCCAGTGACCGAACTCTGTGATCTGTTATCTGCATCACCCAGCCGAGTCCGCCAACGTGAGCCACTGGAATGTGGGTCGCCGTCCCGTAGTGGACTGGAGCAGTCCAGATGGGCTAAACTAGAAGCCAAGCTAGACAACCTGATTCGACCAGATCCGGATGCACAGGTGGTGCCGGGTTTATGGCCGAGCAGTCGGATGATGCTGATTGGTTCACAGTCTAGTCCAGCATCCACCCCCCATTTTGTGAATTCAGCAGGTGTTGCGATCAGTATTCTAGAACAGATGACTTGGGTAATGGGTCGGCGAGCTGTGGCAGTAAAAACCATCGGTCTACTGAATGTGTAACATGCAGGCATTGTGGCCAACACGTATATCGAACCAATTTATGTATGTGGCCACTACGGATTCCAGGGTCATAGCTCTGGGGTGTGCCCAAATGCATTGTTGGAGCAGCTTGAGCATGTGCAGCACCGATGGCTCAAGGGGAAGAATACACGCGATATAAACCGCTTTCTGAAGAGTAAAAAGGAGCTACAGCAGTTTCTTAAAGATTTTGCCGAGCCATGGAATGGTATTCCCAACACCCTGGAAGAGGAGGCTCCTTGTTGAAGGATGGCATGGACAGCAATTGCAATGGGAAACCTCTTGTCTAATGTCAAGCATGCAATTGTAGACCTCGAGGATGAGGACAGTAGTTCGGACAACAACTCGAAGAGTGACTCTAAAGCTTCTGATATTGATCCGTATGCAGGCTATGGTTGCCATGATAATGGAGCAGATATGGCTACAATTGAGCATCCAAATGAGGAGCTTTTGGCTGTCCAGAATGTCTTTAAAGAGCATGGTGATGCTCAGCACAGCAGGCAATGTTGAGATATCAAGCTCATCTAGTGAGGCGGTGGACACTGATGACCCGCCTGGGGGATAGGCCCCACACTTACACCACTGGCATGGTTGGTGAGATCATGGGTGATATGCGGCCAGTGGAATGACAGGCTGTGGACAACCTGGCATAGTTATAGCGCCAGTTCATTTAGTTGGGTTCACACTATAGAGAACCCTAGTATGTATTTGGTTGAGTACCTTTTCATATTGTGTGTACTCTTATCTTTGTATATGGTGTGTTGAGTGTTGAGTGAAGAAGAAGAAAATCGGAAGATTCGGATGGACTAAAAAGAATGACTTTTGTGAATCAAATTTTGATATTGGATCTCGTTGGTTGGCCAGCTGGTCTTCAATGGAGAGTCCAGATGACATATTTTGTAATACAATGGACTCATAATTTTGTACCCAATCCTAGAATGATCTTAAAACCTATTTGAGGAAGAGATTTTGTCCCCCCGGGTTTTTAGAAACCAAAATGAATGAATTTTTAGAGCTAAACCAGGGGAGCAAACCCATTGAAGAATATCACCAGGCATTTGCTCTTCTCCTCAAGTATTAACCACCTCTAGACGAAGAGCAACTCATGGTGGCTAGGTTCATTCGGGGAATGAACGAACCCTTAGACACATTGGTCAAGAATGCCAAGCTAGTGTCCATGGCAGAAGCTGTTAGAATGGCGAAGGACTTCGCTAAAGCCTTCATTGTGAAAGTCCCGCCAAAGCCAACTCTCCCTCATCCTTCAAAAGATTCTAGACACCGAGAAGTTTTTCCAACCTTCCGCCTCCAAAGAGACACAAAGGTCCCAACCAGAATCTGGAGAAGGGAAGCTTCAGGAATGAAGGAAGACCTTTCCCTCGAAGTACTTTCTCGGGAACTCCGGCTCTCTCAAGAATGCAAAGGGAAGAGCTTCGAAGTGAGGACAGGTGCTTCGGATGTCAGGGGTTTGGGCACCATCTCAAGGATTGCCCATCTCCTTCTGTGGGCCAAGGAAGCCAGGGTCCTAGAATTCAGAGACAGACTGCCTCGTATCAGTCCAATCAGGGTCCCCCGCGCCAAAATCAGGGCAACTCCAGAAGAGTGCCAGCTCAGCCTGCAGCCTCCGTGCAAAGCAGTCTCCGAACTCCCTCCTAGAATTGGGGAAACCAAAGAGAGAGAGTTCCACCTCAGACTACTGCAGAAAGCAGGTAGAGCCGTCACTATAGCTGAGGAAGTGGAGGAAGAGAAAGGATAGATATATACCGCAATAGAGCATCAGGGGAATAACCGTCAATTTTTAGTTCTCCGGACTCCAACAAAGTACCAGGGTAAGCAATTCAAGCTTTTGATTGATTCAGGTAGTACTCATTCTTTTATTTCCCTAGGATGTCTGCGTAAGTTAGTCCTAAATCAAAAATTAGGAAAACCTATGCAAGTGGAATTTGCCAGTGGATTTTCACACACCTTGAGACAGACCTTATTCAGTTTAGCCTAGATGGGAACCTAATAGAGTGCCAGTTCAGAGTCCTACCCTTGGGTGTCTATGATGGAATCCTTGGAATGGATTGGCTCCATAAGAATCAAGCTGATATTCATTGTCACAAAGGAACCATCTCTTTCCTTGACCTTCACGGGAATAAAGTTCAAGGAACTGGAATTTCCGGATCCCCAGTGCTGCAATTAGTCAAGGCTTCTAAATTGTTAAAAGAGCTCAGAAAGAGGCAAGCTGTTTATGTCGTTAAGATGAATCCAGTAGACATAAAATGCAAGGCTAAAGAACTAGAGTGGTTAAGTGAGTATGCAGATGTGTTCCCTAAAGAGCTGACTGAGATGCCTCCGTCTCGCAAAGTAGATCATGAGATCAAGTGAATCCCTGGAGCTCAGTAAGTAGCCCAGTGTGCGTACAAAATGCCAGTCCTCCCTAAAGCCATAGAACTTAAGGAGCAGTTAAGACAACTGTTAGAGCAAGGATTTGTTAGACCCAGTGTCTCACCTTGGGGTGGGTGCACCCGTTCTTCAAAAGAAGAAAGATGGAACGTTAAGACTCTGTATTGACTTCAGAGGATTGAATCAATTAACAATTAAAAATAAGTATCCTATCCCTAGGATTGATGAACTTCTGGATCGGTTAAGTGGGACCCAAATGTTCACAAAGATAAATCTCAAATCCGGGTACTACTAGCTCAGAATCAAGGAGCAGGACATCCCAAAGACAACATTTAATACTCGCTATGGGCATTATGAGTTCACAGTCATGCCGTTTGGATTGACTAATGCCCCGACGACATTTAATCGTCTTATGGAAGATATTCTCAGAGAATACTTGGATGATTTTGTTCTTGTCTTCTTTGATGATATCTTGGTATACTCAAAGAATGATGTAGATCATGAAGATCATGTGCACAAGGTCCTGGAAATCCTAAGGAAACACCAACTCTTTGCAAAAAAGAGCAAGTGTTCTTTCTATGTTGACCAAGTGGAATACTTGGGATTCATAGTATCAAAGGATAGGATTTCTCTTGACCCCGCAATGAGAGAAATTATGCCATCCACCATGACTTGGAGTTACTCTCAGTAGTTTATGCTCTAAAGTTGTGGAGACATTATCTTTTGGGACAGAGGTTCACCTTGATGATGACAGATCATCAAAGTCTAAAGTGGATCTTCACCCAAAGGGATCTCAACATGCGTTAAAGGAGATGGATGCAGACCCTGCAGGAATTCGATTTTGAAATTAAGTATTGACCGGGGAAAGAAAATGTGGTGGCAGATGCACTCAGCAGAAAAGCCTCCTTGCTTGCAATTACAATGGTGTCAAATCCATTGATTGATCAGTGAAGCAAAGGAGAAAATCATGCAGAACAAATTCTTTGCCCCTATTGCTACCCTTTTGATGCAAGAAAGCAAGACTCCTCAAGAAATGAGTCGAGTTCTTGGGTACAAATTGGATGAAGGATGCATGTATTATAATAATCGGCTATGTATTCCCAATGATGAGGGAATAAAGGGAAGAATCTGAGAGAAGCCCATGATAGCCTGATAGCTAGACATCCAGGGTTTATAAAAACCTATATGTCTGTGAAGAAAAGCTTCTTCTAGCCTGGACTCAAAAAGGATATACTTGATCATGTGCGAAAATGCTTAATGTGTTAAAGAGTCAAGACAGAGAGAATCAAGATGCCAGGGAAACTGCAGCCTCTAGACATTCCACAGATGAAGTGGGAGTGTATCAGTATGGACTTTGTCATTGGATTACCTTCAGTGCAATTAGGCTACAACTCCATTTTTGTGGTAGTTGATAGACTAACCAAAGTTGCCCATCTGATTCCAGTGAAAGAAACATACACTGCAGTGGATGTTGCCAGAGTTTTCCTTAAAGAAATCTTCAGATTGCATGGCTTACCAAGGAGGATAGCAAGTGACAGAGATCCCAAATTCACATCGAAATTCTGGACTGCATTCTTCAAAGCAGTAGGAACTTTCGTGGATCTCAGCACAGCCTATCACCCCAAAATAGATGGCTAGATTGAAAGAGTGAACTAGGTAATAGAAGATATCCTTCGGTCATGCTACGGTAGGGAACCCAAGAAGTGTTTAAGCCATTTTCATCTGGTTGAGTTTGCTTACAATGCTTCTTATTATCATCGAAGCATTAGGATGAGTCCTTTCAAAGCTTTGTATGGACAAGATTGCCTTACACCGTTGACTTAGTCCGATCCATTGATCAGAGTCAAGATGTCCAGACAAATGCTTGATGACATGGACCAGCAAATACAATCAATCCACGTAAAGATATAAAGGCAGCCAAAGATAGGCAAAATCAGTATGCAGATAAAAAGAGATCAGAGAGAGAGTTTGAAGAATCAGATATGGTCTTCATTCGAGTACGACCAAAAAGAAGTTCCTTATCCTTAGGAAAGTACAAGAAGCTCTCTCCCAGATACTGTGGACCATATGCTGTTATAAAGAAAGTGGGTGATTTAGCCTATAAACTTCTTCTGCCTCCCCATCTCAAGGTACATAATGTAATCCATGTCAGTTTGCTTAAGAAATATATACCCAGCCCGAGTCACGTGCTTGATGATGAAACATTAATCTCTCTGACTCAGGGTACTCCAACCTGAGGGAATTCTTGACGTTCGGGAGAAGATTCTCACGAGTAGAGTCCTCAGAGAATTTTTAGTAAAGTGGAAGTTCTTCCCTCTAGAAGACGCCACCTGGGAGAAAGAAGAAGAGTTGGCGAAAGGTTACCCCCACTTTGCGAGATGAGGACATCTCACGTTCTTCAAGTGGGACAGGATGTAAGATTCCTCTCCTCAGCCTGAATAATGAATAAGCTTTACTTCAATCCCCTGTAAATCATTCCCTATTTTTGAATACAAGAAAATATTGTTTTTCCTTGTTTTTGCTTAGAGAGATAAAAATTTCTAGAGAGAGATAATTCAATATTGAGATATTTTTGGATAAACAAATTCTCCTAATATCAAAAACATATTTCCTTGAAACAGAAGTTCAAAGTAAATTCTCTAAGGTGCATTAGGAATCAATTAAAAATGATTTAAAAGACCTTAGCCTAAGAGTCAAGATTTTCTGAAATTTTTGGATTATGGTCCAATTAAGGTTCCTATGGGCCAATAAGATTAATCCAAGTGTTGGGATGAGATAAATCCAATGAATAAAAGAAAATACCCAAAAATGAGTAAATTCTCACATAAGATGAAGAGTTGACTGAGTACAAGGTTTATTAGTTAAAAATTATGAGATATTACTAAAAAAATGTGATATTTTGGAGGAATGATGAATTTTTGACACCTTGGTAAGGAGGGGGAGACCTTTGAGGTAGGCGCCTCCTTCACATGTGTGGGGGGGTTTTTAATTCAAAAATATTAAGATATTTTTATCTCTCCTCTCTCCTAAATTAAACTAGATTAAAATGGAAGCTAGACTGGTCCAAATCTTGTCCAAATTCAGCCAAACTGAAGCTGGAAAATTCTAGGACTTAGTTGGACTCAGTTAGTGGCCTCCCTCACTTATAAATAGACCCTCATTCTTTTGAGTTCACACTATGGAGACTGACCATTGTAAGTTATTATAGGAGAGTACTTCTCCTAGCTCGTGAGTGACTGAGTTCACACTATGGACTGACCATTGTATGTTATTATAGTAGAGTACTTCTCCTTACTCTTATCTTTTTAGTTGTATGGTTGTAGAGAAGAGAAGAAGACAAAAGAAAATTCAGCCATCCATCTTTCTCTTGTGTGTGTGTGTGTTTACTTGCAAGGAACTGAAGCTCTCCCTCTCCCCCGCATTCTCTTTAAACTTGGGTTATCAAGATTGAGGCATGCAGGGAGCAGTTAGTAGAGGCTTGGTTGTGTACCCTCTAGGATGGCAGGGTAGTTGAAAATTATAGCACTCTTTGATAATCGACAACTCTTACTTGGCCGCCAATGTAGCCATATTCATAGAAGGATTTCTCCTTCTTGATCTCATGATCCCTTCTTTAAAGAAGGAGAGACTTTTGCACAACTTCCTAGTGTTTATTTTTGTTAGTTCTCCTACTGGTCCCATAGGCTATATTTTGGCCTCCCATGGACATTAATACCATTATCTCCTTCTCCCTTCTCCCTCCCTCCCCCCTCTTTATCTTCCATTCCTCACATTCTCCATCTCCATCTCCATCTCCCTCCCTCCCCCCCCCTCTCTCTCTCTCTCTCTCTCTCTCTCTCTCTCTCTCTCTCTCTCTCTCTCTCTCTCTGTGTGTGTGTGTGTGTAGTGTAGTGTAGCACCAAAAGTTATTTTTTATAAGCCAATCATCCAAGGGCCTCTAGAATGATATCCATGCATTAGCACAAGTAGGCATCCCTTCTTGGATTATATCAACAAGGTGGTGATATTTAGGGTGAATAAAAGACGAGAGTGACAAGAGTGGAAGAGGTCTGGTTTTGGATTGTAGACACGTGCACACACTCTAATAATATATAGGTTGATGTCAACCCATCACCATGAGTTGTGTCAACACAAAACTGATTGTAATATATAGGAACATGATATTTTATGTCTAATCTCATCTTCCAAAGTACTTCGGCATGAGAAAATATCTTCCGAGTACTTGGGCATGAGATAATATCTTCTTCACATTATTGTAGACATTTGTAAAGTATATTCCTTAGGCCACACAAAATCATTATTCTTTAATATCACAATACATACATTGGGTGTAAGGTGTGTTTTCCAAGTCCACTAAATATTATACAAAGAAACACACTATTGGATTTGAGCAAAGAAATGGATTAAATCCTTCACATTACCTCAAAACCTCAAAGATTTAATAATGCCTACTTTCGATTAATCTAAAGCAAATCATAAACACCATGTTGCCAGCTCCTCACAATAAAGGCATGCTTTGCCAAGTTAAGGGCTTACCCAGCACCCTTGCATTTCAATAAGCACTCTTCAAAATTTTCTCTTTTTTCAACCATACTAAAATCATCTATGAGCACTTGTACAAAAAATAGTTAGGAACTTTTTCCAACCATAATAAAATCATCTATGGGCACTAAAATTGTATATGAGCACTTGCATAAAAATATTTAGGAACTTCTAAAAAATATCATGGACCATGCATTAGAAAGTTGCTCAATCACTCCTTATTCCAAAGATTATATCATTGTGTGTATAAGCAGACTGTTTTTAGTAATACAAGATTGTCTTCTCCCAATCCTCAATGTCATGAGAATTTGACAATAACCATCAAGCCTAATAAAAATAAAGTAAATTTTATATTTTAATTATACTTATATTAATATTAAACATCACTATTTAGTAATACAAGATCATCTTCTCCCAATCCTCAATGCCATGAGAGAACTTGACTATAACCATCAAGCCTAACAAAAAAAAGAGTAAATTTTATTTTTTATTATACTTATATAAATTTTAACATCTCTTATAAACAACATGGCTAGCATCCCATACAGTCATTAAAAGATCATCTTGACTCACATCTTGTTCTCAAATCTTTGTGTGCCACTCCCCAATGTCTCAAGATGTTAACATCAATTCTTGATCAAAGCGTGATAAAGAAAGGGTAGCATGAGGTGCTTATCATTGAGTCCATCGATCCACTCTTAGGGTGAGAAGCATAGATTGACAGTTGCGCAAGGTATTACACGTGTTTGGACTTTCAACTATGCATTTTCTTACCACTCGATCAAGCATTTGGCTATGTTCACTTCAGAAACATCTTGTGCAAAGTAGCTCTTAGGACCTCATGCATATGCAAGCCCTAGTGTATCATGATTCTTAACATATGTGGTAGTGGGGCATGTAATAATAGATTATTACTATGCACATCGGCCTACTTTTGTAATGAAAGCATGAATGGGATCCATATCTCTCTATTATCACCCCGATAGAGGGTACCTTTTGAGTGAGCTTTCTTGCATGCCCAAGAAAAACTTTACTCTTTCAAATACCTTCCATTGAGTATACTAGTCTATCCAAGGTAAAAGAAAGATATAAAAGGTAAAGGGGGGGAGAATGATTACTATTAGTCCAAGATATTTGATTATGGCTTCCTATCATTAGAAAACTTCCACAAAGAGGGGTAAGCAAATACATCATCACAACCACTCTTTCTAACTATCCCGTGAAACTCAACATGAGTCTCCAAGTTTTTGTCATGGATCATCATAAGCTACTCTTTCCCTAGCATTGGTGAGGATGCCATATCACCTATAGTAGGCGGTAGTTTAAAGGCCCAGATTGCCATCTGAAAAAATGCAAGGGAGAAGAGAGCTTGAGCTCTTGCAAGCACACACACACTCACAAAACCCTAATAGAGAACACACTTATGAAAAGGTACTCAACCAAATATATACTTGGGTTCTCTATAGTGTGAACCCAACTAAATGAGCTGGCACTATAACTATGCCAGTCTCTAGAATGGCTGTCACACAGCCTGTCATCCCACTGGCCGCATATCACCCATGATCTCACCAACCATGCCAGTGGTGTAAGTGTGGGGCCTATCCCCCAGGCGGGTCATCAGTGTCCACCGCCTCACTAGATAAGCTCGATATCTTAACACTCCCCCTCGAGCTCAACTCCATCTCATGTACACCAAAGTGAAGCCCTGAATCTGCGGAGCTTCTCTGTACCCAATGCTTTGGTGAAGATGTCAGCTACCTCATCCTGTGTGCTGACCAAAACAAGGTCAACGTCTCCTACCAAGACCTTCTCTCTGACTAAATGGTAGTGGACCTCTATATGCTTCGTGCGAGCATGAAAAATTGGGTTCCTGGCCAACTGTATATTGCTAATGTTTTCACAGAAAATGACAACTTGTCTATCCACTAATAGACCCAAATCTGCAACAACAAGTAGCTTTCTCAACCAAGCTACCTCACATGCTGCCATAGCAGCACCTATGTACTCGGCCTCTGTACTGGATAGAGCAACGTAGGCTGCTTCTTGCTGTTCCAAGTCATAGCAGCACTCCCCAAAGAAAACATGAAGCCACTAGTAGATCCTCTATCTGAGATACTACCAGCCCAATCAGCATCTGTGTATCCATGTACATATATCTCTGTCCCAGTTTCATAAAATAGTCCACAATGCAAAGTAGACCTCACATACCTCAGTATGCATCTCAATGCATCCAAATGCAGGTTCCGAGGAACCTACATAAATTGACTCACCAACCCAATAGCATAGCTCAAATCTGGCCTGGTGATCGTCATGTAGATCAAGCTCCCTACTATGCGCCTATACATAGTAGGATCCTCCAAAATCTCTCCTGAATCTGCACTCAACTTGCCATTCTGATCCAATGGCACTGAGATAGGCTTAGCCTATTATACCATACTTGGACAACATGTCCAAGCCATACTGTCTCTGCAATAATCCAATACCATGTGGTGACCTAATCACCTTAAATATCTGAGCTCCCCCAGATCCTTCATCTCAAACTTCTGTCTAAGCAAGATCTTTACATTAAAGATCTCTGCTGGTCCCCCGTAAAATGATCAAGTCATCTACATAGATGACAACAAGCACAACCCCTCTATCACTGTGTCTCACATAGAGCGAGAAATCTGCCTTGGCTACATGAAAGCCAATAGTGACAAGATATTTAGAAATCTTGTCAGACCATGCTCTTGGTGCTTGTTTTAAGTCATACAAGGCTTTCTTCAACCTGCAAACATGCTCAGGGTGACTCACATCCTCATAACCAGGTGGCTGCAACATATACACCTCTTCCTGAAAATCCCCATGCAAGAATTCATTCTTTACATCCATCTGATGTAAAGACCATTTCTTTGACGCAGCCACTGTTATCATAACTCTCACTGTTGCCATCTTGGCAACTGGGCTGAAAGTTTCCTCATAATCAATGCCATATGTCTGTGCATATCCTTTGGCTACCAATCTAGCCTTGTACCTGCTTATGCTTCCATCACTGTTATGTTTTACTTTGTACACCCACTTGCATCCAATGGCTTTCTTGCCTTCAAGCAATTTCACTAAATCCCAAGTCTCATTTCCATATAGTGCATCCATCTCCTCATCCATAGCTTTCTCCCAACACACATTTCCAACAGCCTCATCAATGCATGTGGGCTCTACATTCTCACACCAATCATGGTCTCCTGTATACTGATAGAGAGTCAATACATAACTTTTCTGGCTCCTTGGTTCCAATCCTTGAACTCTTTCACATCTACCAGTAGTCGGATTGATCTCCCCGGTATCTCCGATGCCTCTTCATGCTCACCTTCTATGTAGTCCCAATAACTCTTTCCCATCAGAAAATTCGTCAACCTGAACCTCCAAGCATGGAAGTTGTTTTTATCAAGCTTCTCAGTAACAATTTGGTTTATGCCATCATTTGACATCTTGCCAGACACACAAATTTACCAGAAACAACACTCTGGTTTGTCCTGCACAAACTGCTTTATTTTCTGCAGTGGTACTGTAGTACACTCAAATGTCACAACCAGTGACCTCAATGTGCATACATACACCCAATGGCAACTGTTGACCTCCTTGCAGCACACACAGTGTCTGCACAACCAAACTGTCTTCTTCTTGCAGTTCTTAAAACAGAGTTCTGCAGAGAATCGATGACTTACCCGCAGTGCTCAAAATCGCATGTTTTTTGAAAAACGGAGGTTCTGACGCGCCTGAAATGCATTTTTGGCCCAAAAATTTTGTCTAATAGGACTTATAGTTTCCCTATAGTTTTACTCCCACGTGAAGAAAGCTCCTTAATCAGAGATCATTTGCCGGTGCCTCCCGTAGAGCTCTCGCGACAAGGGTGTAGTCGCCAACACAAATAGGGAAGAGTAGTTGAAGCTCTTACCCTCGTATTGCTTCGTGTGCTTCTCTTGCTTGCAGCTCAGCCCTTAGCATGAACCAGGCTCTGATACCATGAAAAAATGTAGGGGAGAAGAGAGCTTGAGCTCTTGCAATCACACACACACTCACAAAACCCTAATAGAGAACACACTTATGAAAAGGTACTCAACCAAATACATACTTGGGTTCTCTATAGTGTGAACCCAACTAAATGAGCTGGCGCTATAACTATGCCAGTCTCTAGAATGGCTGTCACACAGCCTGTCATCCCACTGGCCGCATAAATATCACCCATGATCTCACCAACCATGCCAGTGGTGTAAGTGTAGGGCCTATCCCCCAGGCGGGTCATCCGTGTGTCCACTGCCTCACTAGATGAGCTCGATATCTCAACACCATCTCCATAGTCTCCTGACTCGAGTTGCATCCCATGAGCATCCTACATAACATGTGACCCACTTGTCAGTATGAACTTAACAATACTATGATTCTTTGATTCTTTCTCTTAAGGAACTCCAATTGATGGACTCTCCTAAGGTCTACAATTGCATTATGAGGTTACCTTCTATTTTGTTTTATGATGAACCTCACAATTGCTGCATTAATTGTAATGATTTGATGATGGGGGATCATGGATGCATTTGATGAGGTGGTTAAGGGAGAAGCTCTAGGCCTAGTGGATGAACTATGGAGCAAGTAGGTAATCCCATGGAGGATGATGATGATGGATTGACGGGAAGGTTATTGGTGGGGTGTAAGTTTGGATCAGATAGGGAGGTTTTGAGATCGCTCATGGCCAAGGTTAGGTTTGGCTCTTAGGGATTTTCTTTATCACACCCAAAGAGCCAAAAGAGGGTGCCTCATTGGCTTGTAGATCTTCTTCTTTGAAAGGATGGGTCCCCACCTTGATTTTACCTTTAGAGGAATCTTCAAGGTCATCCTCGAACATCTACAAGCTTCAAGGGAATCTTCAAGGTCATCCTTGAACATCTATAAGCTTGTGGCTTCTTTGGTGTGATGAGGGCTTGCTTGAGGTTAGACTATTTGATGTTGGAGGATGCCATCTAGGTTGTATTGGTTTTTAGGCATGTGACAAAGCTCACAGTCGGTTAATTTCACTCCTCATCGACAAACAAGGCTATTTATGGCTACCATGGTACTAAGTTAAGTAGATCATCATTGATGGGGTAGTAGTGGTGCCATGAGTTCAAGGAAGTGTCTTCCTTGACAAATAAGTGGCACCACATGACGAGGTTAGACATGACCGAATGGGATTCAATGGAAGGGTTTTGCTCAGTGTTGATGCATGGGCTAAGATGTTGTGGAAGTTGGGGGTTGAGATGGGCTTGGATAAAAGTATATTGAATTAAAGAGCAAGTAAAGGACCAAGGTGTAATTGATGAGGGTAAGGGTACCAGGGAGTGACTATTAGTTGGTAAGGTGTTAAGGTTTATTACCCACATGAGTGAATTATATCTAGCTTCTTTTGGTTGTGCCCTTTTAAGGGAGCATCATCTAAGGTAATGATTTCCAACTTTTGGATGCTGGTGTGTGTCTGGGTGATGAGCATTTCTTAATGTTAGAGGAGGTCTTGGCAGACTGCTTCTCGAGCACTGTAATAGTCCCCACTTGTCCATTTCTTGGTTATACTCCAAGGTAATGGTTTCCAACTTTTGAATGTCAATGTGTGTCTAGGTGATGAGGGTTTCTTTATGTTAGAGGAGGTCTTGCCAAACCGCTTCTCAAGCATTGCAAAACAGTCCCTACTTGTCCATGGCTTGGCTATACTCCTAAAAATTTGGTTAGGGCTTTTTTTACCTCTTTGGTTTTGTTGAGAGGGTGTCTTCACACTCCTTTACAAAGTGGTATGTTGCACAAACATCTTGGGCTTCTTTGGCTTTAGCTTGCTGGACCTCATCTAGGAGTTGGTCCCTCTAGGCTTCTTGTGATTTGGGAGTGCCACAATCTTGGTTGCTTCTAATTCTTGGTATTATAAGTGGAGGGAATCCATGTCCTTCTTGTGAGTTTTGGCTAGCTCTCTTGGGCATCAATGAGCTCGTTTTGAAGACTATGTCCTTCTTATGAGTGTTTTCTAGCTCCTCTTGGGCATCAATGAGCTCGCGTTCTGAAGCCTATGAACAACTCTTTTTTCTTTCTAACTTGGAACTCTTCTCATGGTAACTCAAAAGTAGTTGTTTTGGGAGTGGGAAAGCTTCCAGTGCTCCTCTTGGATAGACTCATCCTGACACATTTGAGTTTATATTATTGTTAGAGAATGTGCCTCTTAGATGTCTCGGGCAACATTACCAATAATCTCGACCCACTGGGAGAGCTAGAAGGTCATTATGGGGATGAGATGGTCCATGAGAGTGGGTAAGCTTCCAATGATCCTCTTGGATGATAGACTCATCCCAACACTTGAGTTCATGTAATTGTTGGAGGATGTGCCGCTTTCATGTCTCGACCACGTGGTGCTTGACCCACTGGAGGAGCTAGAAGGTTATTATGGTCAGATCCTAGAGGATAAGATGGTTCATGAGAGACTAATCAATAGAATCCTTGAGAGTCTCACGGAGGTGGGCATGGGATGGTCATAATGGTGGAAGTTCAAGATCATGTGGGAGGGGGTGATGGGTTTGTGGACGGCAAGGGACCCTACTCATGGGTCACTTGCTAGCGTTTGTGTGGTGAGCATATTTGGATTGGGATCCAAGCACCTCTCCCTGATGTAGGCCATGTGTAAAGAATTCCTATAGCTCAAACATATCACTTGTAGAGTTGATATGATCTTTTTCCTGAGTGGATTATGGATTAGGATGGGGATTGTGGATTCCAAAGGCAAATTTTGTGGTTTCTCTTGGGCAAGGGGCTCATGGATCCTCCATGAATATATATATATATATATATATATATATATATATATATATATATATATATATGTATGTATGTATGTATGTATGTATGTATGTATGTATGTATGTATGTATGTATGTATGTATGTATGTATGGGGGGTATGGAGGGAATTTGAGAAGAGTTAAAAAGGGGAGGGACCGGGGTAGGAAAGATAAGGGTGGAGGGTTATTTTTAAAAAAAGGGGTGTGCAATATGTATATGTGGAGGGGTGCATGTGCATATAAATGTGTGTCTAGAGAGTATGCATGTGCATATACATGTGTGTGTAGAGAGTATGCATGTGCAGGTGTGTGTGTTGTGTACACGTGTGTGTAGGGGTTGTGCATGTGCAAGTTTTAATACTTAAACAAGGAGTGTGAACAAAATTTTGTGTAGAGAGTATGCATGTGCAGGTGTGTGTGTTGTGCACATGTGTGTGTAGGGGTTGTGCACACGTGTGTGTAGGGGTTGTGCATGTGCAAGTTTTAATACTTAAACAAGGAGTGTGAACAAAATTTTGTGTGGGTTCACATGTGGTGGATGTGTTTTATGTGTGTGTGTGTGTGTGTGTGTGTGTGTGTGTGTGTGTTGTGCATGTACGTGTAGGAGTAACAAGGAATTGTGCATGTGGGCATGTGAGATTTGTGTGTTTTTATTTTTTATTGTTTTTAGTTTTAGGTTTTTAATCATTCTCGATAGATGTGTTTGTACACTTGGTTGGGGGTACAAGATGATAAAAATATGAAAATATAAAATAGTGTGAAAGGAGACACCAACAAATGATACGCCATGCATGATGGCTACTGATCTTGACACTTAAATTGGTATAAACTAAAATGATTCAAATAACAATAGGCCATGCATGATAGTTACTGATCTTGACACTTGAATTGGTATAAACTAGAATGATTCAAATAACTTGCATTTGTAATCAAATTTGAGACTTCTACATGAATAATAAAGAAAAGAGGAAGACCAATAAACAAGATACATAAGACTTGAGGCTCTAGAAAATAACATTAAATTTTTATTTCTGGTGAGAAATGTACATTGTCTCATAGGAGAGTACATAGTAGAATTACATTTCTGTTATACAAGTGAAGGGATACCCATTGAGATTCTGTATGTCAAGATGGGTCTTTTGGCCTGAAATATTTACAAGATTTGTGATAACATACATGAATGAACATTGCTTTTGTGTCCAAAGCACCTTTCCTTTAATGACATGGCCTCCATAAATATTCCTCCAGTACAGTCTTTGTTTCAAGATTAATCTTAATTTGAAAGACAGTGTTCCGTGTGTAGCGTCTCTTATTATGAGCATATAACCATTGACACAACCAATGGATAGTTGTGGTTTTTAAGAAGCCTTAAAGTTCCTTCGATATCTGATTCCACGGCCTTGGAAATACAAGATAGGAACCTGGCATGTTCCACATAATTTGATACGGTGTGTCATCAAAAATCAAAGTGTTGTCTCCATCCAAGTCTTGAAAATATGTCCAGATTGCTGGTAGGTTCTTGTGAACATAGGGCTTTTAAAGAACATCCCCACATCTCTTGGCTCAGCACATACTTGAATTTCATATGATGTTTTGGAAGACATAAATTGAGGATACGAAGAATATCATCTAATTTGCACCTACTTCAAATCCAAACCTCGAACCATTTAAAGCAAAAGTCTAAGAAATTTTCTGCATCCAAACGCACAGCATGGTACAATTCATTGCTTTCTTGAACTATTCACATATGCTTAGTCCAATATTTCATCTCATCAACATGGTTTAGCTCAGATGATTCAAGAAGTATTCTAATCATATCAAGAATGAGAACCCTTCTTTGATCTTTAAGTGAAGGCACACATGCGAACATTGGTTGTCGTGGTAGCCATTCTTCCTCATGTTTTGTATGGAAAAGAATGGCCCTAGTACCATTCTTGGATGCACCCATGGCTCCTTGGGTCATGCAAGAATGGCCCTTGGGCCGTTCTTGCATGCCCCCGTGGCCACTATTCCGAATGGCCTTGGGGTCACGTAAGAATGGCCCTAGGGCCATTCTTCCTCATGTTGTGCATGGAAAAGAATGGCCCTAGGACCATTCTTGGATGCTTGGATGCCCCATGGCCATTCCAAAATGACCTTGAGGCCTTGGGGTCATACAAGAATGGCCCTTAGGCCATTCTTCTACCTATTGTGCATTAAAAGAGTGGCCCTTGGGCCATTCTTGGATGCCCCCATGGCCATCCCAAAATGACCTTAAGGCCTTAGGGTCATGCAAGAATGGCCCTTGGGCCATTCTTCCACCTGTTGTGCATTAAAAGAATGGCCCTTAGGCCATTCCTGGATGCCCCCATGGCCATCCCAAAATGACCTTAAGGCCTTGGGGTCATGCAAGAATGGCCCTTGGGCCATTCTTCCACCTGTTGTGCATGAAAATAATGGTCGTAGGGCCATTCTTGGATGCCTCATGTCCATCCCAAAATGACCTTGAGGCCTTGGGGTCATGCAAGAATGGCCCTAGGTCCATGGAGCCTTGGGGTCATGCAAGAATGGCCCTTGGGCCGTTCTTGGATGCCCCCATGGCCACTATTTCATGCACTATGATGCATTATAAAGTAAAACGGTGGATATTTGAGGCCTTGGAGTCATGTAGGAATGGTCCTTACACCAGTTGTGCATGAAAAGAATGGCCCTAGGGCCATTCTTGGATGCCCCATGGCCATCCCAAAATGACACAAAGACCTTGGGGTCATGCAAGAATGGTCTTTACACATGTTGTGCATGAAAAGAATGGCACCATGGCCATTCTTGGATGTCCCATGGCCCCTTGGGGTCATGTAAGAATGGCCCTATGGCCATTCTTGGATGCCCCCATGGCCATTATTTCAAGCATTGTAATGCACTTTAAAGTAAAATAGTGGATATTTGAGGCCTTGTGGTCATGTAGGAATTGTCCTTGCACCTATTGTGCATGAAAAGAATGGCCCTAGGCCATTCTTGGATGCCCCACGTCCATCCCAAAATGACCTTGAGGCCCTAGGGTCATGCAAGAATGGCCCTTGGGCCATTGTTCCAGCTATTCTTCCATATGTTGTTCATGAAAAGAATGGCCCTAGGACCATTCTTGGATGCCCCATGTCCATCCCAAAGTGACCTTGAGCCCCTGGGGTCATGCAAGAATGGCCCTTTGGGGCCATTGTTCCAGCTATTCTTCCACATGTTGTGCATGAAAAGAATGGCCCTAGGGCCATTCTTAGATGCCCCATGTCCATCTAATGGCCATTCCAAAATGAACTTGAGGCCTTGGGGTCATGCAGGAATGGCCCTAGGGCCATTCTTCCACCTATTGTGCATGAGAAGAATGGACCTATGGCCATTCTTGGATGCCCCATGTCATCCCAAACTGATCTTGAGACCTTGGAGTCATGCAAGAATGGCCCTTGGGCCATTCTTCCATATGTTGTGCATGAAAATAATGTTCCTATGGGGCCATTCCAAAATGACCTTGAGGCCTTGGGGTCATGCAAGAATGGCCCTATGGCTATTCTTCCACATGTTTTTCATGAAAAGAATGGCCCTATGGCCATTCTTGGGTGCCCTTGGATGCCCTAGGGCTATTCATATTGTGCATGAGAAGAATGGCCCTGTGGCCATTCTTGGCATCCTAGGGACATTCCCAAATCTGAAATTCGAATTTCAAACTAGAATTTTTCCGCCAAATTTCCAAATCAAATTTGAAATTTTAATTTCAAATTCAAATTATAATCTTCCTGCCTTCCTCTTTCGTGCATAATGTTTTCTCCCTCTCCCCATATTAATTTTGAAATTTGGATTTGAAACTTCCCTCATCCGTAATTTTTCCCACCCATCTACGTACAACGCTTCTATGCTGTGTGTTTGCTTAATCGACATTTGGAGTGCTACCAAGAATCTAGCTTGGCCCTAGGGCCAAGCTATCAAGAACAAATCAACATTTCCTTTGATGATAGCTTGGCCCAAGGGCCAAGATACCATCACTAGAGCAACACCATCTTTGCTGGTAGATTGGCCCTAGGGCCAAGCTGCTAGCAAAGATGATGAAGATTTGTTCATGGTAGCTTGGCCCTAGGGCCAAGTTGCTTAAGGCTAAGCTTCTGATGTTAGTTTGATAGATCCTAAAAGGACCCATTCCCTTTAAGCTTGATTTTTCTTTCATTTTTCTTGAGTTTATAAAGAATAGGAACAAATCTCGTACTTTGAATTCTTGGTCTTTATATGCAAATCAAACCATCTTTTTCTCCTTTTTTTTTGACATACATGACCACTACTAAGTGCAGTCTATCCTCATCTAAATTTTTAAATTTTACAACTCATGGCCAATCCATCCCATCTATTTGGCTACTCTCAAAGTTGGGATTATGAAATCTATGAGGAGAATTGCATCTAGCCCAAAGACTAATTATATAGTGTAGTCCATGTTGATATTTTGTAGGTGGTTAGATATGCCTATGGTGTTGATGAAAGCTTTTGTCTCCAATCTGTCTTGGAAGCTTCACCTGTTTTTGAGAGCACTATGCATAAGACCTTATTTATGCTCTTAGCTTGCCCATTTTTTTGTGGATAATAAGGGGAAGAGTTATGATGAATAACCATAAACTCTTCTAAGAGAAACCCCACCACCTCATTTAAGAAATGAGTCCCTCGATTACTTATGAGTTCTAGGAGACATCCAAATCTGGTGATGATATACTTGTAAAGAAACCCTAATATCAGCCTAAATTGTTGCCTTAGCCTTCGCCCATTTAGTTATGTAGTCCATAGCTACGATAATATATCATGCTTGCATTATTTTGGCTGTAGGGCTAAAGGTTCCAATAAAATCAAATCCCCATTTTACAAATAATTTGTTGGACATAATAGGTTCCAATAAAATCAAATCCCCATTTTACAAATAATTTGTTGGACATAATAGGTTGTAAAGGCATTTGTCTCTTCGTTGAGGGATTATGAAGTGCTTACACTCATCACATCTTTTGACATATTCCATAGCATTGCCAAAGAGTGTTGGCACCACAACCCTACATAAACAACAGTGATTTCCCCCCCAAAGTGTCCTCCGTTTGGTGACTCCAGCATGAGCTTGTTTAAGAATATCCATGTACTCGGTCCTCACACATACAAAGTCTTAAGACATCGTCCTTCCCTTTTTTGTGAAGTTACCCTGACATGAGTGTGTATGGGGTTGTGGTCTTGACCAATTATCTCTATGAGTCAACTTATCTTACCTTTATGTATGGATGGTTGCAAGTGATCATGGTCATCACAGACAAAGATACCTAGATAAGGAAGTAACAATTTCATAACTCCATCTTAGCATAAACTTATTTGGAATAGGGGAGTGTCTGAAAGGTCACTTTCTACTCTTATTGATAGTTGTCCACTCAAAAGTCTTGACAGATGGTCAGTTTTGACATGAGTAGATCCTTCATGAGACTGAGATGATAAAATCAAACTTTAGAAGTAAACCACCTTGTGGTGTGCGCTATTGTACTTGGTTTTTTCACCCTGCTCACAGCTTTCACACATAACCCAAGAAGAAGGCAACAAAATATATGCTTATGGCTTGGCCCCTCACCCCATGAAATGTGCAAATTTTCTCTTCTTGCCTAAAAAACAGCCCCCCACACCCATTCAGAAAAACCATGGCACATAAAAAATATTATTTTCCTCACCATCCTAACTCTCTCCTCCTCCTTCCATAGATCAAAAACAAGAAAGTACAAGAAAGAGAAAGCAAGAGTTGTGCCAACCAAGAGAGAAAGAAAGAAGGAAAAAGATGCACCTAAAAAGAGCCGTGCAACTCTAACCAACTTTCCCAACCACCTCTTCTTGATTTTTTATTAAATTTCAAAAAAAATTAAGTACATATTTCCTAAGGTCCAAAGACCTTTCATTTTTGCAACTAAAGAACTTCAAAAAGTATCCTCAAACCTTTCAAAAGTTGAGAAAGCTAACACACACACATATTGACCATGGCTTTTAAAATTTATGTGGACCTGCTAATTTGCCATGTCAATTTACATTGAATTTTATATTGAAAGCACATAAAATAATATGATTTGATAGCCAAAATGCTAAAAATTTGTTGATGTAAACTAATAAAATGTGCCAAATAATACACAAATTTGGAGGCTAATAACCCTTCTCTCTTAGTGATCGTATAGTCCTTTTTGGCTTCATTCAATTATCTACTACTAGCATAGCACAGGAAAGTCCATGTTCTTTTCTCCTAGTTGAGCTAATATGCATCCTATGGTATAGGCAAATGCATTGATATGCACATGGAAGATCACATCCACCTTGGTGCTCTCAAGATTGATGTTAAGATTAAGGTTTATTTTAGCTCGTGGAATGCTTTATCACATTCTTCTGCCTAAACAAAGTATATTAATAGGGCATATAGGGGTCTTGTGATTTTTGCCTACATGAATATGAATCTCTTATAGTACCCGGTGTCCCCCATTAATCTTTGGATAGATTTCTAGCTTTTTGGTCTTTTGAGTTCTATAATCACTCGAATCTTCTCTTTATCAACGGTGATTTGTTTTTTATGTGTCCAAGGATTCTTCCATACCTAACCATGGATTAACATTTATTTAGGTTTAGGCACAGCCTATAATATTGGCATCTTTCCAACACCTATGGGGAATATGCTCTTTTCTTAACTTTGAGCTCACATAGAGGTCATCCATGAAGACCTCTAAGAACTTCTATAAGAAATCCTTATCTATGGTGGACATCAATCGTTGGAATACAGTAAGCGTGTTTTTGAGTCCAAACGACATTATACTACTTGCAAACATCCCCACTCTATTGTGAATGCAATCTTATGTTGATTTTTTGGGTCGATGGGGGGATACTTGATTGTATTTTGAAATCCATCTAAGAAGCTATAAGCCTCTTTTCCTTTTACTCTTTCAAGCACGTGCTCTATGTATGGTAGAGGATAATGGTCTCTAACCACGGCAACATTTACCTAAGTCCTTCAAGTTCACGCTGTCGTGCCATGGCACGTCTATGATGTGAAACCGTGCATGTGAGGCCATCAAATACACATCCAGATGCATGAGGTTATGTGCCATGACGAATCATTATATGATGCCTGAGTATATATGTTCATATTGTAGATAAGGTTCAATAAGATGAGCTGAGGCTGAGCCAGGTTTTGAAGCCTTTGACAGTGTGGTGTGAATTGTGGAGGATTTTTTTTATGCTTATGGAGAATTTTGGAGCCAGCAGATATCTTGTGCCTTGATAAGACTGGATTTTGCTTGTGACATTAGCACTGAAACAGAGAACTTAATGGTGCATATTGGTCGGGATCTTGATTGTATGCTTTAAATGGCAAAATCATATGCACAATAAGGATGCTAAATGGAGCTAAGGCGTGAGAAAAACCTTTAGAAAGGTTATGGTGTAAAGGTAAAAAGGAGTTGATTATATATATATATATATATATATATATGGTCAACACTCCATAACAATGGGAAAAAAGGGAAATAATAGGTGCATTGAGGACTTTAACCTTAATGCTAAGGTTATGCTTTATAACCTTAGTGCTAAGGTTAACAAAATATTGTAGGTTTTCTAGAAAACGCGCAGTTTTTTCTATGGCATGTATAGCTGGCCGCCGAGTTCGCCGCGGGAAAGAGGAAAAACGACCGGAGCTTCACGGCGGAACCAGAGTGGGAAAAAATTATTATGCAGCGTTGAAGTTCAGCGTCGAATCTACCAGAGAATTTAATCCTTTGAATATATTAACTGCTTATGCTTTGTAGGTGCTAGAATTAGAGAGTAATTCTAGTACTATATAATGATACAATTCTGGGAAAAATCCATTTTTGAAGGACAATACACAGCGATGCTGCTCCAGAATTTTCACCTTCGTATGACCGGCGCATAGCTTGTGGTTGGTGAAGCAAATAAAGGGATGCACGTTTGTAAATCGCCAGCTAAGTGTTGTTTGTTTTATTTCCCTTAAAAAAATATTCTCACTATATATGAATGAAAAAAATCGAATATTTGATACACCAAAAAGAAATGGGAAATGAATAGAGAGAGCATGGGAAAAAGGCTAAGGAATTTGGAGCTCAGTGATTGGTGAAAAATGCATTGAAGCTGAGGGAAATTTTGCCTTACTTTCTTCTCATATGGATTTTGAAAATTATGAGTATGTCAAAGCTATGCCAAATGCAATTTTTTGCTTGTGAGATGTTAGGATATTAAGGCAGGTTTTCAGGTGATAAAGGACATCTCGAAATAATGGTTTTGAGGGCACTGGATGTAACACATGTATACTGGAAAAATTAGAAAGCTTTATTATGCCCACATGAGAGTGGTTCAAAGGATTTCATGCAATTCTGTGCAATTATCTGGATGAATTCAAGGATGTATTGAGGGAAGAGGACACATGTATTTGTCAATGGAAATAATGGTGTTCAATACTCCTTGGGAAATCTTGTACGTGAAATTCCTTGTTGGATTTGACATTCACTCTCACAGCTAGAAGTTTCGTACTTTCCTGGCTGTACCGCACACTTCACGACATCTTTGGTGAACCCGACGTGAAACTGCTAGGGTGAGAGTGTGGTGAAACATACAGGGAAGCTATGGCTGAGAATTCTGAGGGCCAGGGGGTTCATTTTGACCCTGGAGTTATGCAGATGTTCCAAATGTTTTCCATGTACATGCAACAGCAACAAGCTGCTGAGAGGGGACAGATTTCCACGACCAAAGCCTTACAATCAATTGTGAAAAAGGTGGATCAATTTGATGGGAAGGACATTACAAAGTATCTGCGCAATTATATAAAGGAGATGGAGCTAAATAGGGTGACCGAGGAGGATATGGTTCGAAGTTTCGAGTTGGTATGCGTTCCTGAAATAAGAGAGCGCATAAAAGGATTGCAGACAGCACAGGGTGGCAGAAATTGGGAAGAATTCAAGCTTGCTTTAAAAGATGAATACTTCATGGAGGATTCTGAGCGAGTGACTAAACGAACTTTTTTGGAATGGGTCACAAAACCTAAAATGGGAATTTCTGCCACAGAATTGCTAAGGGAGTTTGAGAAGCGATATGCCCAGTTGTCAAGAATAGAGCGTGCAACTTTGGACAGAGAAAAGACAGAGCTCTTCTTGCAAGCAGCTGGGAAAGATCTCCAGGAGAAATTGGAAATCATCCTTGAGGATAAAAATACAGAGCAAGGATTAAAGAGTGATTGGAATGATGTTGAGGATGCAGTCACTATGTTAGCAAAGCGGCAGCGGAGGAGGGATAAAATGGTGATGGGCTCTGCAACCCCCATAGCTGCTGTTACCCCTGAAAATTTATCCAAGCCAGCTGCCACAATTCCTAAGATAGATGGGCCGATGGATGAGCTTATCAAGGGTATGCGTGATTTAAAATTGAAGATGTCCAGGATCGAAGAAAAAGGTCTACCATTGGGGCAGGCTTCTATGCAAAGGCCTCAAATCAAAGAAGGGTTTACATATAGATGCATATGGTGTGATGACCCAGAGCATGCAAAGAAGGATTGTACCAGCTATAAAGAAGCTCTTAAAAATCAACTTGTGTTCTTCAAAGATGGGAAAATCCATCTTACAGAGACTGGTCTTCCGCTGAGTACAAACTTTGGGAAAGGAGGGATGAAAAAGCTGGTAGAGGATATGGCTGCTAGTCATGCCATTTCTATGGTTGAGGCAGCAACCTATGGATTAAAGGTTGGTCAACAAAAGCAGGGATTTGAGAATGATGAGGATTATGAGAATGAGAATTTTTGGCCGTCAACAATGGAATTAATTGCATCAAAGAAAGTGTCAAAGCAAGCTTTGCATGAGGCAGGTGATTGTATACGTCTTGAGACTGGCTGGGAGGAGCCTGTGGATTCTTTATCCATTCATGCCTATATTGCCAAATGCCAAAATAATGAGGCACAGGTAGAGGAGAAACGTAAAAGGGAAAATGAGGAAGGAGGGCCATCAAAAAGAGTTACACGTGGAAGTGAAAAGAAGGATCCTGGGCCATCACATATGCCTCCACAGCATAGCAGACCTCCACATGATGTTTCAATGGAAGAAGTGCCAGCAAAAATGAAGGAGAAGGGTAAAGGGAAAAGTCCACTCTACAAGCTTCAATCTGATATTGAAGTTGCAACAGATCTCAAAAAGGTGCTTGAAGAGAGAATTCTAAACAGCAGGGTGGAATTCACACTAGGGGAAGTCTTGGGGATTGCAAAGAAAGAATTTCATGATGAGATAATTGATATTATACGAAGAAAAAGGCAGTCCATAATTGAATCTATTCCATCACAAGGGAAAGCAAGCACTTCCAAGACTCATGGTGTACAGGTACAGAAAAAGGGAGAGAGAGAAAATGTGGTGGAATGTAATCACTCTGCTGATGGGGCACGACAAGTGCGTTTTGTGGAAGAGGATGATGAAAAAGAAGTTCTTACAAAGAGTCATTACTCCAGGAGCCATTGGGCAAGAGCCACCACTGAAACCCTTGTCAAGATAGGTGATTTGGAAGAGCCATATGTCGCTCTAATTGATCATGGGTCTGAAATAAATCTTATGGCTAAAAATCTCTACAACAAATGTAAGTGGCCAATGGATGTGGATCATGGGTGGATGATTAAAGCAGCTAATAATTCATCTGGAGAGCTTTATGCAGCATGTCCAAATGTAAGGGTAACTATAGGGGATGTGAAGGATGATCAGAATTTCTTTGTTCAGGAGATGTCATCGTATCCCCTCATTCTTGGGCAACCCTACATTACAGCTGTAAGGATGGAAACAAAGGTTTTGGATGATGGTTCAGCTTATGCAAGAATAAGGAGTAAAGATGGCAAAAAAGCTGTTCAGTTTTTGACAGTTTGCATTAATCATGAAAGGAATCGTGAATCTCTTCGGGCACAGTCACTCCCAAAGATAAACAGAGAGTTTATGAATTACAGGGAGATGAGGGATTTTGGCCAGGTGCCATTGTAAGGCGGGATTCCAATGGTACAAGGGGAAATGAGTTCTCGCAGGACTCAATCAATGTAAATAGTTTTTCAGCAAATTTTCAGGGATTCTCCAGCTATGGGTCACTGGTTTTTGTAAAAAGCAAGGATTTAAAGCGTGGCATGCAAAAACATATACAAAATGAACAAAAAAGTTTTGAGCAGTGTGGTCTTTTGGAGAAGAATGAGTTTATTTCAGGGGTGCTTGATGAGGTGTCATTTATAGATACTATGGATGTACTTTTTGATATGAGAAGAGCATGCTTACAGGGTGGAAATGAAATGATAAAGGTGTCATCTGTGAAGATGTATGATATAATCCAGGAATTTGAGGGGGTGAAATGTAAAAACATGAATTGTGAGATGGATGCTCATGTTGATACAAAGTACAAAACGGTTGCAAAAAAGGTGAAGCCAGTTGCCTTGCCCTTGCCACCAGGAAGCAAGGAGAAGATAGATGAAGCTTCTATGCAGCCAAATCTTAGAGATCCGAAGAAAATTGGGCATAAATTTACTCAAGAAACTCTGAAAGAGCTGAAGATTGGTGAGAGGGATTTTCTGTTGCCAGTTGAAAGGGAATGCTTTGAGGAGATGCTTGTAAAACATGGGAAAGCTTTTGCCTTTCAGCCGCATGAGATTGGTTGTGTTGATCCAAGTGTAACAGCACCAATGGTGATCTTTACTGTTCCACATGTGCCCTGGAACCTGCGGCCAATTCCAGTACCAAAGGCTCTCTTGCCAAAGTTGATGGAATTACTAAAGGAAAAGATCAAGATGGGAATCTTGGAGCCTTCATGTGCCCCATATTCCAACAGATGGTTTACTGTACCAAAGAAAAATGGGACATTGCGCTTTATTCAAGACATGCAACCTGTAAACAAAGTCACAATCAGGAATGTGGGAGCAGGTCCAATTGTGGATGAGTTTGCAGAAGCATTTGCAGGGAAAGCTATATACTCTATGGGTGATTTGTATTCGGGATATGATCAGTTCCAGCTGGATATACAAAGCAGGGACTTGACCACAATGAGAACTCCTTTGGGATTAGTAAGGATGTGTACCTTACCACAGGGAGCCACTAACTCAGTGGCACATATGATGAATGGAATGAATAAAGTCTTACGGGACTTCATACCACAAAAAACTATGCCATTTTTGGATGATGTGCCAATAAAGGGCTGTGATGAGAAAGACAAAGATGAGAATTTGGATTCAAAAGGGTGCCGCAAGTTTGTGGCAGATCATATAAAGGATTGTGACATGATTCTATCCAGGCTTGAAGAAGTGAATCTTACTTTATCTGGGCAAAAATCAGTGTTTGGGGTTGGTGAAGTGCTAATAGTGGGACATCTTTGTAGTACTAGTGGACGCCGTCCTTGTCCAGCCAAGATAGATGCAATACAAAGAATGAAGGAAATATGCATTAATGTTACAGAGCTGAGGAGATTTCTTGGAGCATGTGTCTTTTATGTTATTTGGATCCCACATTATGCACATGTAGCAGATCCTCTTTATCAGCTTTTGAGGAAAAATCAAAAATTTTTGTGGAGTGCAGTACATATTAAAGCTATGCGGAAGCTGAAATATTTGCTCCAATCATCACCCATTTTGAGAAAGGCAGATTATGAGTGTGGCAGGCCTGTGATTGTTACAGTTGATACTAGTCCTACTGGGATTGGATGGGCAGTAGGGCAAGATGATGAGGATGATCATAGGTATGTAATTAGATTTGGAGCAAAGGTATTAAGCTTTCGGCAGCGAAAGTATCCACAGTTCAAGAGAGAATTATGGGGGATTGTCACTGCTCTAAAATATGAAAAAGAATATCTTATTGGGGCATCTGTACTTGTGGAGACTGATTGCTTGCCACTTCTTGGGATGATAGCAAGTTGTACCACTCCAGATATTGCTATGCTTAGGTGGATTGCTTATATCAAGTCACTAAATCCTGAGTTTGAGCATATTGCGGGAAAAGATAATCCAGTTGCAGATATGCTATCACGAGCCAGGTATGAAGAAGAGGAAGAGATGGTTAGTGACATTGATGATGTGGGTACAAAGTTCTATACTACAGCATATGCAAAGGGGGATCATATTTGCTTATCAAATGCACTTGAGTCTTTTATTGAGGAAATATATGAAGGGGATTGGTTGCTTATTGGTCAATATTTGAGCACTCTGACAAGGCAAGAGAATTGGTCTGACTCAGAATTTAAGAGGATCCGCAGAAAAGCATATGGTTACTTCCTAAAGGATGGATATCTCTGGAAGCATCCTAAACAAAGAAATGCTATGCCACAGAGAGTCATATGTGATAAAGAGACTCAAGGGAAGCTTGTGAAAGAATTCCATGAGAGTCTCTGGGCTGGGCATAGAAGTGTGTGGGCCACCTTTACCAAAATAAAGGAAAAATATTGGTGGAAAGGAATGTACAAGGATATTTCCCAATATGTGGAAACATGCATAGTATGCCAAATGTACTCAAATGTGCGGCATCGTGATGGCTTGCAACCAACCTACCCACCTGCTATGCACTACAAATGGGTAGTGGATCTAGTTTCAATGCCTTTGGGAATTTGGCAGATGCGGTATATAGCACTTGCAAGAGAAGATTTGACAAATCAGGTAGAAGGGCGTGCTCTTAGAACAAAGAGTACGGAAACAGTATGCAAATTTCTCTTGGAAGATGTGATCTGCCGATATGGTTGTGTTGGGAAAATAACAGCTGATAGGGGTGAGCTAGATGTTGAAGAAGCAAGGGAATTCTTCTCTAGAATTGGTATCAAACTGTCTCTAACATGTGCTTACAATCCTGAAGGCAATGGGAAAAGTGAGCGAGGACATCCTCCAATCATTAAAGCTTTGGCTAAGGCATGCAGAGAAAGGATGAGAGAGTGGCCAAAGTTGCTACCATATGCCTTGTGGGCTGACCGTACAACTCATAGCTCAGTGACAGGATACATGCCTGCAGAATTAATGTATGGTCAAAAGCCAGTGATGCCAGTTGAAGAAGTAATTCTAACTTGGAATGTATTGCCCTGGGTGGAAGGATTGAGCAGAGATGACCTCCTTGCATTGCGAATAAGACAGTTAGAGAGGAGGCCTGAAGATGTAGAGCTTGCTAAAGCTCGCTTGAAAGATGCAAGGCTGAAAAATAAAGAAAGATTTGATAGTAGACACAGACTCCGGCCAAAACCTATTGAAGAAGGTGATTGGGTTCTAATGTATGATAGTAGCCTTGACAACCAATTCACTGTTCAAAGAAAATTTGCAAAAAGATGGTTTGGCCCTTACATTGTCAGGCATGTGCATGGAAATGCCACATATACTCTGTGTGAGCTTGATGGAACAGAAGTAAAGAATCTTGTGGCTGGCAAAAGAGTCAAGATATTTAAAAGAAGGCATGATGGTGATCCTTTTGATTCACAAGAGATTCAGGATGAGAGGCTTGACAGTGGTAGTATGGATATGGTTGAAGAGGAAGAGGATGATTTTCCTGACAATGCAGAAGATGAAAACGACATCCAGCTATATGTAGATCTTGATGATGATTTGGCACATACCAGAGGATGTGCAGGTTTAGAGGGGGTGGATGTCGTGCCATGGCACGTCTATGATGTGAAACCGTGCATGTGAGGCCATCAAATACACATCCAGATGCATGAGGTTATGTGCCATGACGAATCATTATATGATGCCTGAGTATATATGTTCATATTGTAGATAAGGTTCAATAAGATGAGCTGAGGCTGAGCCAGGTTTTGAAGCCTTTGACAGTGTGGTGTGAATTGTGGAGGATTTTTTTTATGCTTATGGAGAATTTTGGAGCCAGCAGATATCTTGTGCCTTGATAAGACTGGATTTTGCTTGTGACATTAGCACTGAAACAGAGAACTTAATGGTGCATATTGGTCGGGATCTTGATTGTATGCTTTAAATGGCAAAATCATATGCACAATAAGGATGCTAAATGGAGCTAAGGCGTGAGAAAAACCTTTAGAAAGGTTATGGTGTAAAGGTAAAAAGGAGTTGATTATATATATATATATATATATGGTCAACACTCCATAACAATGGGAAAAAAGGAAAATAATAGGTGCATTGAGGACTTTAACCTTAATGCTAAGGTTATGCTTTATAACCTTAGTGCTAAGGTTAACAAAATATTGGAGGTTTTCTAGAAAACGCGCAGTTTTTTCTATGGCATGTATAGCTGGCCGCCGAGTTCGCCGCGGGAAAGAGGAAAAACGACCGGAGCTTCACGGCGGAACCAGAGTGGGAAAAAATTATTATGTAGCGTTGAAGTTCAGCGTCGAATCTACCAGAGAATTTAATCCTTTGAATATATTAACTGCTTATGCTTTGTAGGTGCTAGAATTAGAGAGTAATTCTAGTACTATATAATGATACAATTCTGGGAAAAATCCATTTTTGAAGGACAATACACAGCGATGCTGCTCCAGAATTTTCACCTTCGTATGACCGGCGCATAGCTTGTGGTTGGTGAAGCAAATAAAGGGATGCACGTTTGTAAATCGCCAGCTAAGTGTTGTTTGTTTTATTTCCCTTAAAAAAATATTCTCACTATATATGAATGAAAAAAATCGAATATTTGATACACCAAAAAGAAATGGGAAATGAATAGAGAGAGCATGGGAAAAAGGCTAAGGAATTTGGAGCTCAGTGATTGGTGAAAAATGCATTGAAGCTGAGGGAAATTTTGCCTTACTTTCTTCTCATATGGATTTTGAAAATTATGAGTATGTCAAAGCTATGCCAAATGCAATTTTTTGCTTGTGAGATGTTAGGATATTAAGGCAGGTTTTCAGGTGATAAAGGACATCTCGAAATAATGGTTTTGAGGGTACCGATGTAACACATGTATACTGGAAAAATTAGAAAGCTTTATTATGCCCACATGAGAGTGGTTCAAAGGATTTCATGCAATTCTGTGCAATTATCTGGATGAATTCAAGGATGTATTGAGGGAAGAGGACACATGTATTTGTCAATGGAAATAATGGTGTTCAATACTCCTTGGGAAATCTTGTACGTGAAATTCCTTGTTGGATTTGACATTCACTCTCACAGCTAGAAGTTTCGTACTTTCCTGGCTGTACCGCACACTTCACGACAACGCATACAATGCAGATCTTGCCATTCTTTTTTGGTACAATGAACACTGGTGATACCCAATCTGTGTGTTCTATCTCATATATAAAATGTGCGAAAATGAGTTTGTTGACTTCTTCCTTGTGTGATAGTCTTAGAATACATGTATGGCCTTTTTTAGATTGGCCTACGAGTGGAATTATGTGGGTGGTGGCAAACTTCTGGAGGGACTCCCTTTAGGTTTGAATATTTCTAAGGAAACACATTTTTATATTCCTTGAGCAACTCTGTAAGTTTGGTCTTCTCTTCAAGGGCGATCAAATCAGTTATGATATAAAACCTTTTTTAGGTTCTTCACTAGGTTATGCTAGATCAATTTGTTTGGCATCCTCAGGTCCATCATAGAAAACACCTCATAGGATACACCTGGTTCTTATGGTCTCTCCCTTTTTAGTCTTGGGGTATATACCTGAGGGTTTTCAATCTTAAAGTTCCTGAAATGCAAGGAGACTTGTTGCCAGTCCTCGTCTTGATCACTCTCCTTAGAACTTGCATCTTAAGAATCTTTCTTGATTCGTTCCTCTCATATTGCCTTATTTTGTCTTCTCCATCCTGACTTGGAAGTCTTTTTGGAATCAATTGAGGCTGAATCGATCGATGGAATCCTCCTTTGCTAAGGTTATGGCAATATCCGGATCTACTTTTAAGACATAGTGATAAGGTTTCTTCATTAAACCCTTCTAAATTTGAGCACAACTCCTCTATAGCTCTCAAGGCTTCAACATAGTGTAAATAATGATCTTCATCCTTGAGGCTAAGTGGGTCCCTCATTTTGTTATGCATTAGTTCTTTTAGTTTCTTTAGAGAAGCTTCTTGACTTTTAAGGAACTCTGAGAGGAGTGCTTGGTGTTCTTATGACACGTCCTTATAGCATTTATATGGTAGTGATGGGTGGATGTACGTAGTGGTAATAATGGGCCAAGGTACTTTTTCTCTCTTTAGGAAGTTTTTTCCCTCGAGCATATGTGCACACTGTAATTAATGTAAGTGACCTTATCATGTTACTTCACTTTTACTTCACTCATTCTCATCAATCTACTTTGAGTGTTGTTCTTTCATCATCTATCTATCCTTGTTTGCTACATCTATGTATGTCTTGCTACATTGACCTCCAACATTTGGTCAAGTTCTCTTGGCTCTCACCCCCTTGTCATCTTCTTTGCGACTTACTCTTTTGATTGTCTCAAATTGATCTATCCTCTTTGGTGGAGAAGGTATACTATATAGGGTATTATAAACTACATTAACCATATTTTGCACATTTTGGAGTGTTTTAGGAACGTTTTGGAGCTCGTTTGCATGCTGTAGGGTTTTCACTGACATCCCAGGGTAGTATTAGTTTGAACTATTTTTGTTTGATTTTGGTTTTTTTGCACAACTAGTAACAACATTTGGTGTGCAGATAATGACATCATCTTTGATATCATATCTTGGAGCTCCTCTTTAACACCTTCAATAGCATCATTCTCAACATTATCACCAATTTTTTCATTCCTACTAGTATCATTCCCACACTACAATTTTTGCATTCCTACTAAGTATCATTCCCACACTCTACAATTTTTTATACACTTTACGAGTTTCCATGGTCATAAGTGATCTATTCGCATTTTCAATTGCATTCAGTGGGCATTGACAATACCTGTAGGTAGTTGATATATTTGCATTCTATGTTAGAAATTAGTTTTTTGCAAACAGAATGGTAGGTAGTGATGTATTTGGGATACTCTCACTGTTGCTAAGAATAAGCTTGATGGGGCCAACTATTCATTGTGGTCCTATATGATGTGCCATGTATTCGTCTCTTAAAAGGGATTTGGAATGTTGTTATTGGCATTGTGGCATGCCCTGTCTTGCCAGCATAATAACATAGTACAAGTAATTTGGATGGTGATACAATTTCTAATGTAACTGTGGCATCTGCCTCTGCACCTCCCACACTAAAACAAGCCAAGTGGGATAGCATGGATGCATAGGCACATGCATTAGTGGAACTTTCAATGAAAAGGATAATTATTCCTCATATCTGCTTATGTAAAACTATAAAACATGCTTGGGATGCACTTGCTATGCTTTACCAAGTGTGTAATGAGACGACACAAGTGATCTAACTACATAAGCACTTAGAGTCCATGCATATGAATGAGTCTGATTTAATGAATGGGTTCCAAGGATTAAAGATCTCAGGGAGGAGCAGCTAGTATGTATTGATGAGTCCATGCATATGAATGAGTCTGATTTAATGAATGGGTTCCAAGGATTAAAGATCTCAGGGAGGAACAGCTAGTATGTATTGATGAGGCCTATCTCGATAGTTTTTTGGTATTTACTATTCTCACAGCTCTATCAAATTCATACCAAGGATTTGCATCTACACTTTGGCTCACGATGAAGGATAATCCTAATGCCCTTACTTTTTGTGAGTCGGTTGTAGTGTTCTTATAAGAAAAGAAATCTTGGCAAAACCAAACTAGTATACATGTGGGAGATCAGGCATTTACTTCTAGTAAAAAGGTAAAGGTAAAGCCTTTTCTTAGGGAAGTTATAAGCCAAAGACAAAATCAACCCAGTCTTCTAGAAAGGATGCTGAGAAGGGGGGTGATAAGCCTAAGAAGAAAGGAAAATGTATCTACTATCAGAAGCTAAGCCATTACATTAATAAATGTAGAAAACAACTGGAGAAGGAGAAGAAGAAAGAGTCAGGAATCATGGTTGATGCATCAGCACACCAAGTGCTAAAAAGAAGGAGTTAGAAAAACTATGCATAGGATGATTGGGAATTCATTGTGCACTATGGTTATGATCCTTCTGTCCATGATGTATGCATATGAGTGACAAATCATCATGTTTAGTACTTTGATAGTGGTGCTAGCAAGCACATTGCTTCTCATCAGCATGATTTTTTTTCCTCATTTAAGTCTTCTCCTCAAGGAGGAACAAACACATGTGCAAGCAACTCCTCTTATCTAATAAAAGAGTTAGTAAGGTTGTTCTCACTGCCTACTATAAATGGTGGTAAAATCACTCTCTCAGAAGTCTTGTTGATGTCAAGCATCAAAAAGAACTTACTGTAAGTCTCTCCCATTGCCTAGGGCAACCTAGTGGTCAGGTTTATTGACAATACTAGGTGTAAAGTTCATGATCAAAGTGATAAAGACATCACTATGGTATCTGGTACTCTAAGCCATGGGCTTTATAGGTTGGACATGTATGAGAGATTGGCATATAATACATGTTCAATTACTACCACATGTGCTATGAGTGACATGAAGCTATGGAATGCCTGCTTTGGTCACTTAAATTTTGGTAGTTTGCTGCACCGTAAAAGGCAAGATATGGTGTAAGAGTTTCCAAATCTTAAGACCCCCATCAAACATGTATGTGACAGTACATTTTGGGCAAGATACAATGAGCATCATTCCTAAAAGATGGATATGCTAGGGCTATCAAAACATAACATCTTATACATAGTGATGTATGTAAGAAATTACATTTCGGGCAAGATGCAACGAGTATCATTCTTGAAAGACGATCAGTTTAGGACTGTCCAAAAATCACTACTTGTATATATAGTGATGTATATGATCCCATGAGGACACCATTGATCAGGGAATATCTCTACTTTGTGACTTTTGTTGATGACTACTCCAAGCACACTTGGAGTACTCAATGTATGCACCCAAGCACACTTGGGTGCATACATTGAAGTCAAAGTCAGAGGTTTTTACATGCTTTAGATGCTTTGTTTCTGTGGCTGAAATGTGTCTACATGTAAAGTTTGCACCCTTCATACAAATCAAGGGGAGGTGGGAGTATATGTTAAAGGATTTCATGTATATATGGCTAAAAGAGGCATAAAGCATCAATGTATAGTGCCTTATATACACCTTAGCAAAATGGTGTGGCTATGAGGAAGAACAAATGTCTCATGGAGATGGCATGTTGCATGGTTAAAGGCCAAGATTTGCTTCTTATTTTTTTGGTTGGAGGTAGTAAGTTAATGGCTCTCTCTCTCTCTCTCTCTCTCTCTCTCTCTCTCTCTCTCACACACACACACACACACACACACACACACATACGCACACACACACACACACACAAACATTCTCTCTCATGCATACACACAAACTCTCTCTCTCTCTCTCTCTCTCTCTCTCTTAATATTGCTCCATCTCTTCATTATGTGTGTACTTAGGATGTGCCATGGTACCAAAGGATTGATACTTACTTTATAATCTCTTACATAGCCCTTCAAATGTAAATTTATATGTCTTTGTGAGCAAGGAATCTTTATAATCTCTTACATAGCCCTTCAAATGTAAATTTATATGTCTTTGTGAGCAAGGAATGTTAATAACCATTATTCTCTATGTGCGTAACCTTACCTTGACATGAGATCACCAAAAGGTGATCTCAAAGATAGAGCAGATTCTTAGTGAAAAGTTTGAGATGACTAATATTGGACTTATAAATTGCATTATTATTTAGGGATTGAGGTTTGGTAAAGGCTAGATAACATTTTCATTTTCATCTCAAGGCATTTGGCATGATTAAAAAATTTTGGCTAGTAGTTTTATTTGTGTGCGCAATACCATACGATACATCAACTTTGATCAAGTTCTCCAACAAGCCATGGAAAGTCATTGAAAAACAAGTATGCAAGTGTTGAGTTACATTCAAGGTATTAGGATTAAGGAAATAGTTGTTTAATAATAATCTCAAGGATAATGATATCAAAAAGAGTTTTGGTCCTTATGTACATGATTTAAAGAACCAAATGCAAATTGAAGTATAAAGGACTTTTAGAGTCATACATCTTAAACCTCAAGGTGCATTAAATATTGAGACCTTAGATGGACTGCAATGGAAATTCAATTAAAGCAAACTTAAGAAAATTTATAGGCCTCTAACTAGCGATATGCTTCCCAAATGGTCATGTGGAAGTGTATGTTTCTCCCCTAGACAACGTCCTCATTTCAACTCCATTGGGAGGGGTAGAGAGGAAGGGACGACTCCATTGGAAGGGGTAGATGAGGAAGGGACTATTCCAAAGGAGGTCCCTTTGTCCAAAAAAGGATCTAGTGGCTCAAGGTTCTGAGTCAAGTATCCCCTACCTCTAGTAGTCTTGTCACTATTACATACTAATAAACCCCAAGATTGGGTAACTTTAATGAGTCCCCATGAAAGGTAATGAGCTCCTAGTAGAGGATACTTAAAATTGCCATTAGATGTAACCTTCAAATAGAGGGATATTTCTAAAAATCTTCATGGATGCAAGTGCATCAACCCTTAGTAGGTGAGTCAAATGTAAGAGGGAAGTGGGTCAAGTCTAGAAGTCCTACTTCTTTAACACATAAATAATATTTGCATCAATACTTCTTTACCACACAAATCATAGCTAATCCTTTGTGTTTTGTGGTACTATAATTCATAGTTGCATCATTTTAATTATTGGCTGACAAAGAAAATTGGATATTCTAATTTGTATTCTCCAGGTTATGCTACCAATGGTAAAGTTTGATGCATTAATATGCACATGAAAAGTAAGACCCTAATTTGGTGGGTGAACTAGTTAGTACTCTTTTCAATTAATCATATACACTCTTTGGTATTTTTTATTCCACTCAAAAATCATAAGAAGTTTATACTCTTTTTATTCATCATATACTCTTTGGCATTACTCGGTCCACTCAAAAATCATACGAAGTTTATATAATGATCTAGTTATCTCCAAATAGAGTACAATGGATCTCCTTGTAGTATCCAACATGTCCCATAAAGTGTTGTACTCCTTTGTAATTTGTTGGTGCTGGTTATTCCATAAACTTGATTTTACTCTCATTGGTGAAAATACCATTCTTGGACACAATGTCACAAAGAATTATGTTCTTCTTAATCCAAAAGTAGCACCTCAAAGGATTCAATGATATTTGTTATAATCAACATCTTAGAGAAACACCTTTCTTAGATAAATTCTTCTTCCATCATGAATATGGATACAAAAATCATCAATGAAAATATCAAGCCATTTACAACAAAAAATCCTTTGAACACTCTACATATCAATCTTTGAAAGGTAGCTAGAGCATTGGTTAAGCAAAAAGGCATAATCTTAATAGGAATATATTCCCCATTCCATAGTTATATTTGGCCTTCAGGGGTTAATACTTGATTGTATTCTAAGAAGCCATCTAGGAAGTTGTAAGCTTCTTCTTCTTTTAACTCTTTCTCTATGTATGGAAGTGGTAATTGTCTCTTTCTCTTAGTGGCTTAGTGGCATCGACTTACTTCAAATCTGCACATGCTCTAAGTCTCTGATTCTTTTAAGGCACAACAATAATAGGGGTGATACTGCCAACCAATATGATCAATCTCATATATGAATCCTGCCACTTTAACCTTGTCAATTTTCTCCTTAACTATTACCAAATACTTTGAATTTGTATGGTAATAATGTTGCTTTATTGGATGCAATCGCCAATTTTATCCTTAACTATTGCCAAGCTATTTCCAAATGTTGCTTTACTGGATGTGATCCTTCAAATATAAGAATGGTATGTTATACCACCTCAGACCTTGAACTCTTTTAAGAGATCAATCAGATATTTTTTCTCTTTTGGAGAAATAATATACGTGATAAAGATTGGTTTGGGATTCTCTCCAAATTCCATAATATGTACTTGACCTCTCTTGTTGGTAGATACTCCTTCTTGACTTTCCTTAGAGCGTTGAGCTCTAAGTTTAACCATAGGTCTTTCATCAATATCATAGGATTCGAAATGATTTTTAGGGGCTTGTCTAAGATTTAGTTCTTCATCTCCACCATTTTGCTCAGCATTATCTCCTTCCACATCTAGGTACTTAATTCCAACCTTGGGGAAAACAAGTGCATCTAGTTATCTCACAAAAGTCAAGTTTTGGAAGCATTCTATAAGTGATTCATTCATTAACAATCTCCCTTCTCTCATGAAATGATTGATAAACTTAAACAAAGACTGTTTTGATTAGTTTGCTTAATTTATCTCTAAATAATCCCCCACCCATAAGTGATTCTTTCATTGCCAAAATCCTTTCTCTCATGACATAATTGATAAACTTGAACAAAGACTGTTTTATTTGTTGTATTTGATTTATCTTCAAATAATCCTCCACCCATGTGGGGTGAATTATAGGTTTTTAAGTTAACCTTCAATATCAAGTTATCCTTTCTTCAGTACGCATAATAAGTAGACCAATCATGCACCAATCTAGATTCCCAAATAAAGGGTTGAGCTAAAATAGCATTATATTCGAGTTTGGTTGGCTTTAGGAAGTTCATCACCACACAAGTGTGATAATAGCTAAATGAGAAGATAACTTTCAAATCACAAAGGATGCCCATTTTGACTAAAATTTTAGTTCTTTCCAAGAGTGGTATGCCCCAATTTTCCTAGGAATACTTGGTACCACCAAGACCATCCTCTATGAATATTGTAACTTCCTAACCCTTGGAACAGCTGACAATTTTGCATTTATCCTGTCTTTTTCATAATAATCACCCAAATTATTGATTGGTATGTTCACCGATTTTGACCTTCAAGGTTCTCAATGACACTTGGTCCTACACATAATAACTTTATTTCTTACTTGTAATTTGCCTTCCATCTAGTCTTTGAGATCTATCTAAAGACTTAGATTGCTTTAAAGAAATAACCCAAACAACATTTTGAGTGGTAAATATAGAAATCAATACCTCCTAAATACATTTTTAAGTTATTCTCACATATCAAATTTGTTAATCACATGGAGGCATACATGACATCATCCTAGACATCAAGTCACGTTCTAAACCTCCTTTTAATTACGGCTCAAAGAATTCTAAGATTTGACTTAGTATATCCAACTGGTTGGGTAACACATTTGGAGGTATTATATCTTTGGGCCCTTGCTAGCCTTGAAGTATTCTCTCTCTTGGTATTCACGTATCAGATTTGTAGCTTCTTCAAATCGACTCCTCTCTTGTTTAGGATTATCTCCATTTTAATTTAAAGCTTTAATTTGAACCTCTTTTTGTGTCTTTAAGAGTGACCAACAGAGTAAATCCTAGAAGTTCCTACCCCCATGCCCACCCAAGAAGCAGACAATCTTGCTCACAGGGACACCCTATCCTAGGAGAGTCCTAGGATAGCTCAAGATCTCTCAAGTCCTCATTTTTTACATGGGCAAAAGCCTTTTTCATGAAGAGACTATTGTCATCAACATCACTTTGAATCAAGGGACAAAAGAAGTCATTGCTCACCCAATAGCAACATAATCAAGTGTGTAACAACCCACTCCAAGGTCAAGGTGCTGAAAGCTAAAACTTGCCAAGGGTAGAAGAGTCAAGCGTCATATGGTAAAAGGCCAAAACTAGCCCAAGCATAAATCCTAAGCATGATACATCTTCTCTTCACACTACATTTTCAAGGTCTAGTCGTTTGTACTAGAGAGGTCAGCATAAAGGTCAAGTCAAGCCACCTGTGAGGCGATAGGCACAAGAGTCAAGTCCGAAGGGCTGGCATAGTGGTCATCACATAATCATGCACCATTCACAAAAGGAGAAGCCTTGACTTCAAAAGCCACTCTAGTACATCTCTCAATGGGGGGATACCAGCAAGTCACTAAAGGGGAAACCTCGCAATGTCTTGGCCTACTAGTGTATGACCCATTGCTTAAGGATCCATCACATAATGTCCCTTTTTGCACCACACATCTGTTTAATTAAACAGATGTGTCTTAGCCTACTAGTGTATGACCCATTGCCTAAGGAAACCTCGCAGTGTCTTGGCCTACTAGTATATGACTCATTGCCTAAGGACCCACCCATCATAATATCCCTTTTTGCACCACACATCTGTTTGATTAAACTTGTGATGCATCTTAGGGTGTCACATGACAAGGCACATGCAATAGGCATGCTTTAATTGTTTTACTAGTGCACTTGCATGATTGCACATCATTCACACATTGAGCACCCATAATAGAAACCTTGCCTCATTGACAGTCCATGGGCCCTGCCCGCGCTGAGCTCTTGCACATAGAATGCCATAAATGCATTGAGCATATCTAGAGAACTACATTACAAGGTGTAGCATTAGGCAAAAGCAGTTGTTGAGGCCCAAGCACTCAAAAAGCACTTAAAAATCCATACACAATTTCTTGGATAGTGGGACATGATCGCTTTCCTGACGATTTAAAATCTTCAATCATGGCGGCAACCTCACTCCTCCAATCAGTAATCCAAATGGCGATCCAAGTGCCAAATCATCCTAAAATTGGCGATTCAAAATCTCCAATCATGGCGACCTCACTTCTCCAATTGGCAATCCAAGCAGTGATCTAGGTGCTACATCATCCCTGAAATTGGTGATTCAAGTCAAAAGATGAATTGGCGATTCAGGTCAAGTCCAATAGGTGATCTAGGTGCCATGTCATCTTGAAATCGGAGACTCAAGTCAAAAGCTGAATTGGTGATTTAGGTCGATTCCAATCAGCGATCCAAGTGCCACATAATCTTGAAATCAATGATTCAAGTCAAAGCCAAATTGCTTTTCAAGTTAAAAGATGAACCGACGAATAGGAGCGTACAAAGAGTAAAAAAATGAAAATCAATTAATTAATCCACACAACTTAATTAATATCTAAACCTTTGATATTATTAATGTCAAAGGTTTAGGAATTAATTATGTAGTGTGGAATGAAACGTTGCGCAACCGACTCCATCTATTTTGCACGGCGCTTAGCTTTTCCGTTCGTTTGATCACACCAGGTTTTGATTCGTCAGCTGTCCAATCGCGCACTTCTTAATAACAATCATCGTCCAATTCGATCGCTGATTCGCAGCATTTGACGATCGCGATCGAACTAAAGAAGCATGCGGACCGTATTCGGTGCTCTTCAAACGCTTGGTCTCTTCACTCAACAACAGGTGGACAAACTGTCATATTAAGGTTCACAACATAATGCACTTAGATTACCTAGGGACTTTTAAACAAGGATTATCTCCTAAGGGCTGGAGGCATTCTAACAACTGCCCTCTCCAACGGAAATCATACCTCCACACAAGCAACACTAACAAGAAACGAAAAAAGAACCAAGCTTCCCAACAAACAAAAAAAAGGCCAGAGTAAAAGAAGAAGAGCAAAGCAGTACTGAAAAGACCCCAGGCTCAAGAAGTAGGAAGTAGCAGCTCAAGCTACATGGCTTCAATAGAATGACCTCCGAATCAGAGTCAGACATAGAGGACATCCCATCCCCACCACAACACAACCACTAGTCAAGGATAAGGGAAAGGAGTCAGAAGGCCCTGTTGATAGTAGACAAGAATTAGCAGCAGTAGTGCATGCTTTGAAAATCTGGAAGCATTACCTAATGGGCTCTGAATTTCTCATCAAGACAGATCAACAAAGCATTAGGCATTTGCTTACGCAACCCCTTATTTCAGATAGGCACATCAAATGGGCATCTTTCATTCAAAGTTTCCAACCTATGATTTAATACCAACCTGGAAAAGAAAATGTTGTTGCCGATGCTTTGAGTCGAAGACCAAATATCGACAACATTTCCATTATTAAAAGTGAACCATTTGTACTTATGAAAGAAACTTATGAAGTTGATCCAGATTTTTCTGAAATATGGATCAAATTGCGTGAAAACAATTGGACACCTCAAGGAAGTTATTCTCATAATGATGGCTATCTTTTCTTTGAGAAAAGATTGTATGTTACTCAATCTTATAGACAACTTGTCTTGGAAGAGATGCACCAACCACCATTTGTGGGACATAGAGGAGTTTTTGCAACACTTCAAGTAGTTTCTCGAGAATTCTTTTGGCCTCACTTGAAGAATGATGTAGCTAAATTTGTAGCTGAATGTAACATTTGCCAAACAATTAAAAGCTACAAAGGCAAAGCTTTAGGATTGCTTATGCCTCTACCTATTCCTGATAGACCATGGGAACAAGTGTCTATGGACTTCATTACAGGCTTTCCTACTACTTCCAGTCATCATGACATGATTTGGACAATAGTGGACAGGTTTAGTAAGCAAGCCTATTTCATTCCATGTAAAAAGACACTAACTTCTCAGCAAGCCGCGAATATATTTGTCAAGCAAATTTTTGTTCATCATGGACTACCCAAAGTGATAGTTTGTGATAGAGATTCTAAATTTTGTAGTCACTTTTGGGTTGCTCTTTTCTCAAACTTAGGCACTAAGTTAGATTTTTCCACGGCTTTCCATCCAGAATCGAATGGACAGACCGAAGTCACAAATAGCACTATCTTAGATATGCTTAGAGCCTATGTTTCCCAGCAACCTAGTGCATGGGATAAGTACATACACCTACTCCAATTTGCTTATAATAATACTCCTCATACTACTACTGGTCGAGCACCATTTGAAATCATCTATGGTAGAGCTTTGCCTATTCCGGCTACTAGACTCTCTCATAAGATTGAAGCTGCCGACCAATATGTTAGAGACTTTGATCGCATTTTATCTTAAGTGCGTGATTGTATTGCAAGAGCTCAAGAGAAGTATACATCTCAAGCGAATAGAAAGCGTAAAGATTTTTCATTTCAAGAAGGTGATTATGTACTTTTGAGAATTGAAAAACGGCAATTAAAGAGTGTGGAAAAATTCCCTGCAATGAAGCTAGCGCCTAGATATTATGGGCCATTTAAAATCCTTCAAAAGATTAATGATGTGGCCTATAGACTAGAGCTTCCATCTAATTGGAATATCCACAATTCTTTTCATATCCATCTCTTAAAACCTTTTCGAGGAACACTTCCTACTCACCCAACATATGAGGAACCACCTCTTATTGAAGGAGAGGAAGAAGTACTAGTTCCTGATGCTATCATTGACCAAGAGATAACAACAACAAGAACAGGTAATCAATACTTCAAGTATCTTTTGACTTTTAAGAATCATCCTCAAGAAGATGCTAAATGGATGCCTGAGAAATTTTTTCGAGTTTACCCTGAAATTCTTCATTCTTTTCAAACCCAGCAAATCCGCAATTGAGGACAATTGCAAACTCAAGCAAGAGGGATGTCATGAGAATATATTTTAAGTCCTCTAGAAAAATATTATTTATCCTCTCTTGAGTAATTTGGGGATGCCTAGGTTACTCTTGCGTCATGCCGGCTAGGTTAATATCGTGGGTGACACCACTATAAATATTAATACGTGCGGTATATGACGTATGTTTGAGGCCACCTATGATTATTTCAGTTAGGTTTGTATGGCAGGGTGATTCCTGGGGTACTTACGCCTGGTAGTCATGAGTTGGTTATGATTTGTGCCTGTTTAATATTTGTGGGATTAATTTAATAATTAATTGGGCTTATATTTTCAGGTGATGAAGACTATGGGAATTGAAGAGTTTACTTTAGAAGAAATGTCTTGGTTCATCACATTTCATTTTTGGCAAGCATAGTAGCTTGCAACCTTAGCAAATGATTTTTCCATTTTGAACTTTAGGAAAGATACATTTATTATGTGGAATTTATTAAAGCCTATGGCTTTACCCTAGTCCCAATATTTGACACTCTATTTTTGTAAAAGAAGAGTGCCGTGCTCTCTAAAAAGCACATTTTGTATATTTTGGGGCTATGGCCTAATTTTGGTAAAAAAGAAAGCTAATAAAGAAATACTCTTGTGTGGGGAGAGGCCACGCACAAGAGGGGGGAAGATTGCACCCAATATGGTCTATTGAGCTAAGTATTTTAATTTTGTTCAGTGTTTAAATTTCAATTGATTTGATTTAGTTGAAGCTTGCAAAGCAATGGTTTTTATGGTTGAATCAATTCTTGTGAATTCTCTACTCTTCCACAATTTATCCTAGAATAAGATTCCGGTTGCATCAACTGACTCCCAAGTAGAATCCTCGATTTCCCTATCTTTCCACTTAATTTTAACCTCAAGGATTAAGCGATTAACGAAGTTTCCTTTCCTTCAATTCAAGTACCTTTTCAGATTCATGTGGAACATAGGATAAATCCTCGCCCTCAATGAGTTCGTGAGGAGTAACTGTGTTATCCTCACCTCCCAGCTTCTCTTTCAATCTGCTGACATGAAAAACTGGATGAACTTTGACATGTGGAGATAGTTTTAGCTCTTATGCAACCGTGCAAATCTGACGTATAACTCGAAATGGACCACAATATCTAGGAGATAATTTTGAGCACTTTCCTATATTGAAACCCCATAGATCTCTCTAGCTAATCACTATGGATAAACACACATAATCAAGGCATATACTCATCCACCCAACCACCCTCGAGCCCAAGGGTACACACATCAAAGTAATGAAGAACCACATACCTAACCTTGATGTCCCATACCACCAAGAAGTGTGCCTTCAATCCAGCAGCACGTAGCCCTAGCATGAAATAGCAAGAGAGTCGATACTATGCTCTACAAACGAGAACATCCCTTGAGAGTGCCCCATGTCCCTATTATATAAGAGAGCTCTCAAGTGACTCTTGACTCTCCATTTCCATGTGTGACCCTTGGTTGCCTGACACTAACCCCAACCCAAGGTTAGGTCTAACCCTTGTCCCACTAGAGCATGTTTCCATGCTCCCATGCTCACATGCCTAGGATGGGTTAGCCTCCTAGTATATGCACATATTTTAATGTACACATAACTTATTTTTCCTCTTTCAAAACATTGCACTCTTGTAATGAAAAGAAGGAAACCTACGTTGAATGTTCTCAACTGACTCCCAAGTCGAATCCTCGAATTCCCTATCTTTCCACTTAATTTTAACCTCAGGGACTAAGTCTCCTTTCCCTCAATTCAAGTACCTCTTCAAGTTCATGTGGAACACATGACAAATCCTCAACCTCAACGAGTTCGTGAGAAGTAACTATGTTATCCTCACCTCCCAGCTTCTCTTTCAGTCTACTGACATGAAATACTAGATGAACTCTGACATGTGGAGGTAGTTTTAGCTCTTACACAACCGTGTCAATCTGACGTATAACTCAGAATGGATCACAATATCTAGGAGATAATTTTGAGCACTTTCCTTTTGAAACCCCATAAATTTCTCTAGCTAATCATTATGATAAACACACATAATCCAGGCATTTACTCATCCACCCGACCACCCCCGAGCCCAAGGGTGTACACATCAACGTAATGAAGAACCACATACCTAACCTTGGTATCCCATACCACCAAGAAGTATTCCTTCAATCCAGCAGCATCATGTAGCTCTACCATGAAATAGCAAGAGAGTTGATACTATGCTTTACACAAGAGAACATCCCTTGAGAGTGCCCCATGTCTCTATTATATAGGAGAGCTCTCAAGTGACTCTTGACTCTCCATTTCCATGTGTGACCCTTGGTTGCCTGACCCTAGCCCTAACCCAAGGTTAGGTGTAGCCCTTGTCCCATTAGAGCATGTTCCCATGCTACCATGCTCACATGCCTAGGGTGGGTTAACCTCCTAGTATATGCACATGTGACATAATATAATGAGCACATAACATACTTCCCCTCTTTCAAAACATTGCACTCTTGTAATGAAAAGAAGGAAACCTGCGCTGAACATTCTCAACTGACCCCCAAGTCGAATCCTCGATTTCCCTATCTTTCCACTTAATTTTATTCTCAGGAATTAAGCGATTACGAATTTTCCTTTCCCCCCTCAATTCAAGTACCTTTTAAGGTTCATGCGGAACATAGGATAAATCCTCGACCTCAACGAGTTTGTTCAAGAGTAACTGTGTTATCCTCACCTCCTAGCTTCTCTTTCAGTCTGCTGACATGAAAGACTGGATGAACTCTGACATGTGGAGGTAGTTTTAGCTCTTACACAACCGTGCCAACCGACATATAACTCGAAATGGACCACAATACCTAGGAGATAATTTTGAGCACTTTCCTATGTTGAAACCCCATAGATCTCTCTAGCTAATCACTATGCATAAATGCACATAATCCAGGCATATACTCATCCACCCGACCACCCCGAGCCCAAGGGTGCACACATCAAAGTAATGAAGAACCATATACCTAACCTTGGTGTCCCATACCACCAAGAAGTATTCCTTTAATCTAGCATCACGTAGCTCTATCATGAAATAGCAAGAGAGTAGATACTATGCTCTACACAAGAGAACATCCCTTGAGAATGTCCCATGTCCCTATTATATAGGAGAGCTCTCAAGTGGCTCTTGACTCTAAATTTCCATGTGTGACCCTTGGTTGCCTGACCCTAACCCCAACCCAAGGTTAGGTGTAACCTTCGTCCCACTAGAGCATGTTCCCATGCTCTCTCTCTCTCTCTCTCTCTCTCTCTCTCTCTCTCTCTCTCTCACACACACACACACACACACACACACTTTGATGCTACAATTGATGTGCTTGCTTCTAACATTGGGGCAGATGCTGATGCTACAATTGATGTGCAAGCTTCTGATGCTGATGTAGATGTTGATGCTACAGTTGATGCGCAAGCTTCTGACGTTGGGGCAAATTTTGATGCTACAGTTGATATGCAAGCTTTTGATGCTAGGGCAAATGCTGATGCTATAGTTGATGCTATAGTTGATGTGCAAGCTTCTGCTAATGCTTGGGTAGACACTAATGCTATAGTTGATGCACAAGCTTTTGACAATGGGGGCATATATTGAGTTTGATATGCAAGCTTTTAACTCTGGGGCAGATGCTAACACAGCCAACAAGATGGCCCCGATACAAAATCCCCTGCACTAGTGGATGATGCGCAAGATGTACATCTTGGGACCTTAGGTGACATGGCATGCAAGATGGCTGATACAACATTCCTTGCATTAGTGGATGATGCGCGAGATGTACTTCTTGGGGGGCAGATGCTAACATAGCAAGCAATATGGCTGATGATATTTCCCTTGATCAAGTGGATGATGTGCAAAATTGTGGAGCAGATGCTGATAGGATAAGGAATTGCCATGTTGGGGATGCTACTAATGCTCATGTAACTACCAATGTTGAGGTTGCCACATGTGGAGCTATGAATGATAAAATTATCATTGAGGATGCTACAATGGTGGCTGATACAGATGCTAAGGTTGAAGATGATGCAACTGAAATAGTACCCCATGTGATGCCTTTGTAGGTTATTGTGTCGCCTATATCCTTGAAGGATAAATGTTTGATTCTTGACCTCAATGAGCTTTTGCTAAAAAGATATAGAATTACCTACGTTCGAGGAATGGGAAGGGGATGGGTGACTGGTGACATAAGAACCTTGTATATGGTTATCACCTCCACAAAGGTTCGGGGACAAGCACATTTTCAATATGTTGTAACACCTGATGCACTTAGTTTCTTCAAGATTGTGGGCAGAGTTTTAATCTTGTGTTATGGAGTAGCTGTATGAAGGAAAATTTGGATATAGCCATGTAAATATGTTTTCTAGCTCTGAATAGAGGCTTCTTTCTTGATGTCATTGCACAAGATAGGTGTAGAGAAGCTGATTTTACTCTAGCTGATATTCATGGGATCCTTGTAGCAGCAAGGGATAATAGTAAGCCCATCTTTCTTAAGTGTTTGGCAGACTTCTGGCTCTATTTTACAAACTTTAATAAAGACAACACACTGCTTATAGATGATACACGGTACAAGAGCATGCTAAACCCGTGGGAGTGTTGCGTTTGTCCTCCCTCTTTTGACCCAGCGAATGCTGATCAGAACCCAAATTTTCTTACTACCACTTTACTCCCTTGGCTGGTGAGATGGGGAGTTTTTGCAAATCCTGCCCAATTTGCACACTAGAACATGATGTATAATCCTAAGGACACGTTGTCCGGCCTTATGGTTAAGCACCATAATAGTTTGGAATGAGATTGGAGAAGGGTGTGATGTTAGACTTTATGAAGCATATGTTTTTGTGAGTATATATATATAGCTATCAGGCTTGTCAAAATCCCAATACAAACCAATTTGTATCATATGATTCCTACGGGTAGTATCATACAATGTCATATGTACTGAGTTTTTTTTGGCTTTTTGGAGGCCTTTGTGGTAGATATTTATGGCCTTGATTTGTGGCACTTAAAGTTTGCAATATCTGAGTTTGAAGGTATTTGTTGAAAAAACCATATGTGCTATCTTTTATTTGTGGACCAATAATTGTGCTCAAGGTTCATCGACAGCCCACTTGTGCCAGTGTGTGCTATGCTATATAGCACAGACTGTGCACACAATAGATTGTGTTTATTAATTGCTTAAGGTTCATTGATAACCCACTTGTGGCAGTGTGCTCTGTGCTATATAACAGAGACTGTGCATGTGCGCTTTTGCCGCACGAGTTGTAGCTGGGGACTTGCCGAGCACCGTATGCGAGCCACGAATGGCTGCAAGCATACAACCAGGAAAGCAAGCTCAAACAGAATGCAAAGGTGTGTCACTCACCGCTAAAACCGTCGCCGTGAAGGATTCCCGCGTCGCAGCCGTGAAGGAGGAGCCGCCGTCGCCGCTCTACCGCCTCGCCACCGCCGTGCCGCTACACAGTGCTCGATCGCTCTCTCGCTCTCTCTCTCTCTCTCTCTCTCGCACACATGCAGGAGAAGGAAACCAAGAGGATAAGGCAAGAGCACTCTTGTATTCAACACATGAGAATGAGAGTTTTAGGGTTACATTTGACTCTTATAGGTGACTTGGCCGTTCACACATGGGCGTCCATACATGGCCGGCCGATCCTAACCCTTATCCTATTGATATTCAAGGTGCGCCTCTCATCGGCGGCGATCACCCAATCCCTTTATCCTTTGCATATGGTGCCGACAAGCCCGGCCCATGACTCAGAATACTTAAACTAATTACATGACGTAAAACATAGTACGTCTCAATGTCTGTCATAAGTTAACATGCCCCCCTTCCTGATGTAGATTCCGTCCTCGGAAGCTATGGTATGGTAAGCTCGATAGGGTTTGTTGTGGTAGACCGTCTGCAAAACAGGGAAGTAGAGTGAAAGTATGCTGGAATTCAAAAGATATAAAGTGTATAAATTCAAGCATGTTAGACCACAATGGATGTTGCTATGAGACTTAGTTTAAGGGGTCACATGAATGAGCTAGTGTAGCAAATTAACAGGAGTTTAAAATTATTAAAAGTAAATCAAGAGTTAGCAAGGTGTCAAAGGTTAATCAAAGTTTATAACTGACCTAAGTCAAGGAAAATAACCAAGCTTAATAAATAAACAGATGACCACACTGTGTCTACTCTAAGAACAAGTTAATACCGCGAGCCTAGGGACACAAGAAACATCAGAGTTATAGGAGCCTTTTGCCTTTATTTTTTTATGCACGTGATAATTTTTACACACAATGGCGACCTTCCTAAGGCAAAACTAACATCGATCCTGGTACCATGTTTAACACAAGGCATTATCCAGGAATCTATTAGTTCACCTTAGGCAAGGCTACCCCCTACCAACCAAGGCATCGGTCTGGAGTAGAATACTCCTCGCCTACCAAGTATCAATAAGGCGATAGGCCAACATTAAAGCACATCATAGACTTGTATTCCCATTTATTGTAGGTTTTTTTTTAAAAAAAAATATTTCTTTTGATCTTCGCTCCTGAACTATAATTTGTCTTGCATCCTTTCGACAAAGGGGTAAGAGCTATGTCCTAGAGGTCAACACACACATGGCCAGGTGTCAAACATTAAGATGGTTTGACCCTAGACCTAAGACAATCGTATTCCAAGGTTAACTAAAGACGTCATGCTGCCTAGGAATATATCCAATAAAGTTAAGCTCATTAATGATTTACACTAGCACGTCAAGCAACTTCAAAAACTAAGTAGTACATTGACAATTTCCATGTGGTCATGCATTATAGTTCATGCAATTAATTGAATAGTAAAAACGAAAGAGAGTGGGTAGGGAAGAATTACACCTGTATTTTGGAGATCTCCTTGATTCGATGAGAAAAATGCCTGTAATTTGATGAGATATTTATGTATGAGCGTTGCGGCTATCTCAGGACTTGAAAGCGAACCCACCTCAAACTTTTCCACCTGTACAACCAACTAACAAGCACTATACCTCGAGAGGCACATCAGTGTGAAAAATTAAAGACTCGTTTAAGGAATCCAAACTAGAAAAAACTTGAAAACACTAACCTACCTACCAGTCACCACACTACTACTGAGGATACGGTTAGAGGATGTTGTAGAGTCCTAGCTCTAGCCCTAAGGCTAAGCCTCTATCCGCATCATCCAAATAAATAAAGTCAACCTCAGTAGTGCCATGAGTTTCATCCGTCCATTCATCATTGTCAGATATTTCCTTTTCATTTTCCCATCCACATAAACTCATCAAGAATGTAACCATGCGAGGATAGTCATCTTGTGGAAAAGGAAAGCATTGGGCTATCGGGGATATGTCCTCTACGAAGTAGGGGTCAGTCATGGTCAATAGGCGAATTAGCCATTCTAATTCCTCAACATTTTCCTCTCTGGCTAGTACATCTATATGATCCCATTCAGTTTCAATTACAGGATAGCACATGTGAAATATCTGAGAAAGGTATAGATGATACCTCTCACCAAAGGTGGGAGTGGATGAAGTGTATGATGATCGTGCATCTGCCATATCTGCAAACACAGATATAGCATGAGTAGGTTTATGACAGGTCAATCTAGTTCTTGATTGTATATACGGATATTTCTACTCTTTTTGTGCTCTTGCTCTTTTTACTATTTTTTGTTTTTCTTTTCTTTTCTTTTTTTATGTATGAAGCTATATATATACATCCCCTTGAATTTGGCAATTACATGGTCAGGGGAGAAGGTTAGGGAGGAAGCATTAGAATGTCGAGCGTGAGTACATGCTCCCCCTTTCCTTGGGTAGATCATATTTTTTGCAATGATGTTGCAGCCTCTTGGAACCAATTTGTCCAGCGGGTCATAGGTTGTGATGTGGGCAGATAGCTTTTTATGACCCTTGTGGCCACATCCAATTGCAGAGATGTTAGTGTATGCTCCCATTGACAAATGGAGGAAATGGTTTCCGATGATACTATTACAAGGGGAGACGTAGACTCATCGGTCTTTGTTGGGTGTTGACAAGAGTAGGTGTAGAGCATGTAGAAACTTCTATATCAGCGTGTACCTGGCATGAGGAGCTAGAAGCTTCATGTTGACAAGAGTAGGTGTAGAGCATGTAGAAACTTCTATATCAGCGTGTACCTGGCATGAGGAGCTAGAAGCTTCATGTGGCTCCCCCCTTCCTGAGCTAGGTGGTAATGATCAATATCGTTTGGGAATCCAAACTAACTCTGGAAGAAGTGGTGCGGAGCACTCTGTTACCTTTCCCTTACCACGGTCTTGAATTGTCGTTGGGGTGGCAACAATTGGTTTGCAAGGTTTTACAGGTGATGTAGAGGGATACAGCTTATGTTTAGGGACCCAAATCTGGTCATTCCCCTCGTAGTACCCTTGGGCTACTAATAATTTTTTAGGGATCCATCGTGATGTTACATTGCCCTTTCTCGGGTGGGTAGCTGTTTTCTTCCTACGAGGCTTCTTGTCTGAACGAGATTGAGCAGGGGAAGTAGTTGTTAACGAAGCTTTTGGGACCCATTTGTATGTACTCTTTGGCATAGTAAGCGGAGCTTTAGGGACCACCCTGCATGTTTCCACTCTTGGCGTTGAAGCGTTAGAGGGGTGGCAAACAATCAAAGATGGTTTTGCCACACCGGACTTTGTGATTTTTCATTATCTAGCATTTTGTCTAGAGTTGATGGCTTAGGAGCGGGATTTTGAGCGGTCAGACTGAGTGTTGGTTCTTGCGTTGTGACTCGTCTGGTTGCCCAATCGATATTACACTTGGTGGCCATCATCCATTTGCGCCCTAAGTTTACAGTCCCTTCCATGGTACCCGCAGGCATAACCAAAAAAGCGTTAGATTATGGTCCCCTTGTCATAAGCAACCGGAGTGTGCAGAATTCCTGAGACAGGGATTTTCTTCTTGTTGATTCCTTGAACTTGGATAGCACTCTTGGATAAAGGTGGTTTTCCAAGTTGACACCATACGCCATATGATAGCAAATTGTGTTGAGCTCCTGTATCCAATAATGCATTATACAGCACCTCCCCGTAAGGACTCTGTAACTCAATTGGGTATCTTAGAGGCGGGTCAGATTCCAGTGAATCCTCGTCTGCCTCCTCGAAAAATGCTCGTGTAATCCCCAAGTTGGCTTCTCGTTGGTGCCTAGCACGCTGTTGACGTTCTTTGGCTTCAATTCTTGCTTGTATCTTTTTAAGCTCAGCTTGTTCTTTCCATTCAGGCATTGTCTCCACCATGAACAGGGAAGTGTCAGGTAAGTCATCATCAACTCCCGTAGGAGCCTCACCATTAGGTATGCGAGACAAATGATCAGCCATAACATGTTTTTTGCCAGGTCTCACAACAAACAGTGAAATCAAACTCAAGAAGAATCAATAGCCATCGTGTGATTCTTCCTGTGGAGCATGGTTTGTTTACCAGATACAACAATGCTTGATGATCCACATAGAAAACAAACTTGGTGGCAAGGAGGTAATAACGAAATTTCCTTACTGCATATATCATTGCCAACCCTTCTCGCTCCGTGTAGTGGTGTAGTTCATCTCAGCATCGTTCAACTGGCGACTGGCAAAGCTAATGGGGTAGTCTAGGTTGTGTTCTCCAGGTTGAGTTAACACACACCCAATAGCAAAGTTTGATGCATCAATATGCACATGGAAGAGTAAATCCCAGTTAGGCATTCTCAAGATTGGAGCACTCGCCAAGGCCTTCTTTAATAGCTCATAGGCACGGTCACATTCTTCGGTCCAAATAAACTCGATGAGAAGCTTATACAATGGTCGAGCTATCTCGGCGAAGAATAGAATAAATCTTCGATAATAACCAACGTGGCCCATAAAGCATTGGACTCCCTTATAGTTGGTGGGTGGGGGTAATTCCAGAATGACCTTGATTTTACTCTCGTCAATGGAAATCCCATTTTTGGACACTATATGCCCTAAGATAACTCCGTGTTTAACCCAGAATTGGCATTTGAAAGGATTCAATGAGATGCGATATAATCTACACCTTTCAAATATTTTTCGTAAACACATCAAGTGCTCGTCCCAAGAGGAATGAACACAAAGATCATTTAAGAAAGCTTCACAGAAGTCCCTTAGATATTCCTTAAAGGCCGTGTTTATCAATCGTTGGAATGTTGCAGATGCATTGGTCAAGCCAAAGGCCATGACGCGAAAAGCAAACACTCCAAACTCCGTGAGATAAATGCTGTTTTAGCTTGGTCCTCGACTGCAATTGTGATCTGATTATTGTAACCCGAGTAACCATCTAAAAAGCTATATGCCTCCTTGCCTGCCACTCTTTCAAGCACATGTTCAGAATATGGCAAGGGGTAATGATCCCTTCTGGTGGCTGCATTAACCTTTTTGAGATCAACGCACACTCTGAGTTTCCCATTCTTCTTTGGTACGATGACTATCGGAGAAACCCATCCTGAGTGCTCAATAGGATATATGATTCCACATTTTACAAGCTTTTCAATTTCCTCTTGTATAATCTTTGCGTACTTAGGATTCATTGGGTAGGGACATTGCTGGACTAGTTTAGCAGTGCTAATCATTGGAATCGTATGTTGCACCACAGAGGGTGGAACACCCTTCATATCATGATATGTCCAAGCAAATATGTCCTTGAATTCTTTAAGAAGCTTCTTAAGTGCAGCTTCTTCTGTCTTGGTGAGGTCTTGAGCAATAAAAACTGGTTTAGACTCCTCACCCGGATCTTCTAAGTCTATCTCCTTAACTACCGTAGGGCCATCTTAGACACCGCTACTCCCATTGGTAGGCATTCGTTGAGCTTTTGTGTAGACCACTTTACGTTCCCCTGTGGTAAATGATTTGAAATGCTCGGGTGCGGGATGTAAGTCTACTGGTTCTTGTTGTGCCAGGCTTTTTTCTTTCAATTCTGCCTCCTTTTGTTGCTGAGCTAACTCTTGGTTTTGCCGCCTTCTTGCAGTACGACTTAGTTTCGGCTTCTCTTCGATCTCTAATTGGGCGACGTCATGAGGTTGCGGAATACACCACATGACACTTTGGAGGTATTGTCCCCAATTATCCGCTAACTTCCGATGAGTGTCAATAGCTCCTACATAACTAAGCCATTCTGCAGTGGATCTCTCCTTGTTTATTGTGGTTCGCACATTAGCTCGATAGCGTTGGCGCTTATGTCTCGTTTTCTTCTTACCAAGTTTTTGATTTTTGTTTCTATCAGATTCGAACTCACTTGGTCGATCTTCACTTGTGTCCCCCTCACTCTCGGATGAACTGCAGGAGGTCACTGTTTTAGGCCTTGAGCGCCTTGCTTCCACACTTGGGTGAATATTTGATTCATCTCCCCCATCAAGCTCAGAGTCAGTTTATTCTTGAGATTCATACTCAGAGTTACATTAGTCAGAGTCTTCGCTCTACTGTCAGTTGAGTTTGCCACTTTCTTGCCATCAGGAGTCAAGTGCATAACACCTATCATGTTTATTGGCACTAAGGGTGGCATATCTTGCCCCTCAGGTGTAGCAATACCTTAATGGGGAGGAGTGAATAGTGGTATCCGATCGATTATCAATGATAACCTTGCTTCCTAAAGGATGTGCACGACCATTCTCAAGATCAACTCGAATGACAGAGTCCTGGAATTGTAGGTAGACATGGTTTTTCGACCAATCATGCACCATTTGTGCTTCCCTCATGAAAGGACGTCCTAAGATCATTTGATATGACATAGGATGCTTGGAGAAATCCATTACAATGAAGGTATGTCTTACCTTGTACCCCAGAACCTTGATCTTAAGGTCCCTTAACATTCTAATAGGTTTAGCAATAGTTCCGTTTGCCATCTTAACCACTATGTTTGTGACTTCGAGGTGAGGTCTCCCCATAGATTCCCAACAGTTTTTAGTCACAATGCTCACTCCAGCACCACCATCAAGGATTCCCTTTAGAGTTAATCCCTTGGTAGTAATGGGGAGGGTGGCATTAGATTCGTCACCTTCAAAGTACTGTCCCAACTTGTTCACAGGTATTTCAACGACCAAGTCTTCATCTAGGTTGGGTTGTAGATCCCAATGTTCCCCTTCATCTTGAAGCGTGTCGAGTCTATCCATATTTGCAAATTGTGGTAGCCCCGCCTTTAGTTCTCCATTGAGAAATGCCTGAAGAGCTAAGAATAGATCAGGATCTCCGTATAATTTGGATATGATCGTGGTTCTGATTTCAGAGGACATGAAATCCACGCTGCGAGATCTCCTAGGTGAGCAGGTATAGCTGGTGGAGGCACTTCTAGAATAGCTTGGTTGATAGGAGTTGGCGTTGGTCTTGGTATGTAGGCAGCTGACGTAGGATGTGATATGTGATTAGGCCTAGCTCCTCTTGGATAAGGGTGGTGATAAGGCGGTCGTGGAGCATATGCCATTGGCATACTAAGAGGCGTAGGAGCTACATGAGCATGAGTAGCAATAGGTATATATGGTCGATAGGCACTGGCACGCACTGCTATAGGTACTGTTCCACTAGGTAGCGGCATCGTACTAACTACAGCGGTAACAGGTGCACTTTCCACCATGCTCATCATTGGGGTAGGCATTGTGGATTCCCTAATGGAAAGTTGAGCCAATGTTGGAAAGCTAAAGTTACTGCTCGTGGGCTCAACCTGCATTGACACTCCAGGCGAAACAACATACGAAGGGTCTATGGGACTCACCGAGGGAGTCTCCAATTGTGATAGGGTTGGTTGTTTAGCCTTGCCCGTATCCAAAAATCTCATAGGGCCAGTGGAAACTAAGTTCACTCCCCTATTTTGCCTCTCAATTTGGATAATTCTATGAATAACCTCACATATCATTTGTTGTTGCTCCTCTAGATTAGTGGCGCTAGATTTAGATCGTAGGACTTCTAACCAACCTACATGGTATGTGTAACCCGTGTATAGGTCAGTTAGAGTCTCTGTGTGCAGATCATATTCCCAATTTTCATTGAGAAATATCCCATCTAGACTTGGTGTGCCAAACGGTTCTCTTGAAGTGGACGCAATGTCACTTCTTATGGATTGGCTTCTAGGGACCTCTACTTTAGGAAGAGCATCGGAAGGTGGTAGCTCAGTAGGGCCCTCATTAAACAAAGTGGGTAGAATATCCACATGGACACTCTTTGGGAGGGTAGGGTCTACATGAGATGTGAATGGCGAATCCACTACCCCTCCTTCTTCATTTACTTCGCTTGTCGCATGTTCAGAGCATGTAGCTCTACCAAAGGTCTCTATTAGACAACTAAACATGCTAGATCCGGGTTGTGGGACCCAAACTGGCATGTCTTTCTCTCTCTAGACCCAAACACACCCACACATGCATGCAAGCTCTCTCTCTCTCTCTCTCAACCCGCACAGTTCTCTCCCTTCGATATAGAGACATTTTACTTTCTCTCTCAGGCACAACTCTCTCTCTCCCTCCCTCCCTCTACCTTTGATGACCTGTGTCAAAGGGGAGAATTCAATCTCCTTTATATGTAGTATAGATATAGATATTATGATGGTGTGAGTTTATCAGATATGATTAATGTAACACAATGTACTAATATCATGGTCTTCTTCTCTAGCTTTTGGTTTTTGTGCGCACTGAGCTATAGCATTATTGTGTACTTGGCACTGTGCAATGGTGCGCTTTGAGCAATATAATTATTATTTTGGATTTAAAAATACCTTTTAAAATTAAAACTTAAGGACTTTCAACCTGCAAAATATGATAAGTTGTGGAAGAAGAGCCCTTTACATTTAGAAAAATAATCGTGATACTTTTATAAATTTCAGATGTAGGTTTTACAAATTTATACTTCACACTAGGATTTGAGCTCACCCGAATATGAAAAGATTCTTTTAGAGTGGCATTATCTTAGTCGAAATCAAAGTTAATGCATCGGAGAAAATGCTCAGACGGGTTTCACATAGGGCATGGGAAACCAACAAACTCAAAAAACTACACAATATTATGATGTGCCATATAAAGTTAGCAACATAAAAATATTTTAATTACAAACAAATCATTTAGAAGATGATTACAGAATTAAATAATCTGCTAATTGAACAAATGTTGGTATCGTCATCAGGTGGGCTTGTCCTCAAGTCAAGCCACATTATATAATATATAGATACAAAACAAAAAGTAGCCAACTTCTAATGTCTCCCTGTATTTTAGGAATTCATACGTAGATTAATGCTAACATGCGCAAAAATGTACTATTATTTATATGGGTTATTCATGCTATACTAACTACCATGGTAAAATTAACCTAGAAGGTCTTACCATGAGTTAAAAAATGCACAGTGCACAATAGAACTTTCAAGCATGCATAGATGAGACATTTGATTCATCATATCCTTAGAAGCTACCACATGAAAATGAAAGAGACAACCAGCCACATGAATAGAATAGGGATGGATCTTTTACACATCCAAAGTCCAAAGACAGAGAGTTCCCACAGTAGTTTTTTTGGGCCGACTGAGAATGGATTTCAGAGGTCCAAGCGCGATGATGATGCATGTGCGCTACAAAAGGAAGATAAGGCTCCACTCAACTCACAGGCGGACACTTGGCAAACTTGGCTCTGCCTCTGCAAAAGCAATTGCCAACTCAAAACAATAGGACCTACGTACTGTGCACCTTTTTCTTTTGTTTGTTTGGTGAATAGACTCATCCATTGCTTTCTCCGCCTTCAACTCGCTACCCGACCGACACCAGATGAAGCCCACGTGGGACCTGGGCTGGCTAGCCTTTTCGTGCTGTCTAGGGTGGAGGCTCATGATGACGTCGGCCCTCCCATCGTCCTCTCCTTTGTCACCGGCCACCTTCTCGTCCATGCTCTCTGGAGATGAAGCGCACGGTGAACTGCCCCTGCCACCATTGTCCTCTCATTCGTCTCGTTCACCGCCAACTTCTCGGCCATGCTCACTGTCTTCTACTACACTGAGATGAAGTGCACGGTCAACTGGCTGGCCATCGTCCATACTCTCCATCTTCCGCTACACCAAGATGAAGCACACAGTGAACTGGCTGGCCATCGATGCCAGCCCTACCATTCATCCTCTTGCCAGCTTCTCGGCCAAGCTCTCCGTCTTCTGCTACACCGAGATGATTCCGAGGTGGAGGCTCACGACGACGTCGACCCTACCATCGTCCTCTCTTTCATCTTCGTCAGCTTCTCAGTCATGCTCTCTGTCTTCTGCTACACCGAGATGAAGCGCACGGTGAACTGGATGGCCATCGGTGCCGACATATTCGTGCTGTCCTCTCTCAGGCATTCAATATTAGCCTGCCACAGCGCCAATAATTTCAAACGAACGCTAGCGTGCCACAGCACCAGTGATTGCCTCCTCATCCTACTTTTGGATCCCATGGTCCAAGGTTGTTTTTTGACAGGCCGTGTCATACCCGTTCTTGACGGCATTTTGGCCTTAACATACAGTTTAATTTTATTAATATTAGGTAATTTCGAAAAAATCTCACATTTTGGGAATCAATTACTCCATATAGTTTTGGACATATCTTAAACATACTAACTCCAAATTTGTCGAAGATTATAGATTTAGATTCTACTCTTCAAGATCTTTCCGATGATATGTCACATGAGGGGGTTTTGACAAACTTTTGGACAAGTTCACCATGCTCTCATTTTTCAAATGGGAATGGGATTTTTCCCAAATTATCTAATATGGTGTCAACTTACTTCTTTAGAGGTAAATCGTAAAAAAACAGACATTCTTTCTACTAAACCAATCATTTTGAAGGGTGACTCTCCCCGTTAAAAATCATCCTTGCTCCAACTCTCCTTATCTCTCTACTAAGGCCTTCCCCTAATGCCCATCTACTATGCTCGCAAACCAACACACCTTGCACACCTGTGGGATGCACTACAATATACACATTATAATGTTCCCTTTCCACCTTCTCACCTTTCAGATTGAGACTACCACTTTCCATTCACTTTGATTACAAGCATTTTTCCAATGTACCATAAAACTATATGATATCATCATTGCTTCCAAGCCACATGTTTTAAACTACACATGTGATACATAAATTTCTCTTGGTGAGTGAGGGAGAGGAGTGAGCTCAATTCCAACTCTCGTCTCCATGGGTAGAGCTCCCATCCGAAAACAAACTCATGTTTTAATAGGAACTTACATATTCTTTTATATAAAATCCTTTAGAGATAATTTTAAAAACATATTTGTAATTTACTTCTATTAAATGGAAAATATCTAAGTTCAAATCTAACCACATTTCCTAATTCTATCTAATGGCTATCTAACTAAATGTATTTGTAATTTACTTCTATTAAATGGGAAATATCTAAGTTCAAATCAAATCTAACCACATTTCCTAATTCTATCTAATGGCTATCTAACTAAGCTTGTGGAATATTCTTCACGATGCAACAAAAACAAGTGGAGATTCTCGGATGGATCCCGGCATTCATGCCTTGATAACAACTACTTAGGCTCCTCAAGTTCCATAGTCTTTGAAACAAGGACATTAGTTGCCATGGACATCAAGAAGCAAAACACTCATTTGTCACATGGTTCTCTTGATGGCTACCATGACATCAAAGATGCTCCGCTCTTCCACACACAGTTCTCTTAATGTCTTCCATGGACATCACAGATCAAGACCCTTCTTTGACACATGGTTTGATCAATTCTCGACTTTGGCATTGTTATCCTCTAGTGCATGGTTCTCTTAATGGTTACCATGGATATCAAAGTTGGAGACTTTGCTTAGGTGCATGCTTCTATGCAGACGGCATGATTTGATTGAGACCATGCTATGGCACATAGTTCGATCAAGGGCATGTTGTGATCTCTTGGTAGTGATGCACGGATCCATTGAAACCATGTATGGGGCATGGTTAGATTAATGACTATGGGTGTTCACACCAAGTGGCTAAGTGGACCACATGTGGGTGTACTTGACTCAAATATGGAACTCCTTGGGGTAAAGGAAGGATAGAGATTAGAGGGTACGAGAGTGGCTTTTTTGGGAGCTTAAAAGCATAAAAAGGGCTACGACACACATGAGTGTGGCTTTTTTTGGGAGCTTAAGAGCATAAAAAGGGCTACGACACACATGAGTGGCTTTTTGGACAAAGTTTTTTAAAAAAAAGTGAAAAGAAAGGTTTGAAAGAGTTTATCGTATTCTACCTTCACCAGTCGTCATCAGTGCATCGCTTATACCGAGCTCTTGAAAATGCTGCCTCCTGCCTCAAGACCATCGTCTGTGTTTTTAATTAAAAGTTAAAAGTGAGAAACTTTTGTGATCAAGCATTAAAAAATCCCACATTATATCTTTTTGAAAAAAAAAACAAGAAAGCAAAGCCTCGCTCACTTAGCATTTTGTTTTGTTCCGTGTTGCATCTGCATATTTCATGATTAACAGAAACCCTCTGCATGAAAACCTTAATCTTCACTTACAAGATGCAACATTTCATGATTAACTGAAACCCTCCGCATGGAAACCTTAATCTTCACTTACAGCATAAAATGGTGGCGATCAGCTGCATGCACGTCCATCTTTCTGTAGAGCTTTTTTTACACCAGCTAGGTGCACGGTCTTGACAGAGGTAATGCATCGTATTGCGTCGACTACAACACGTGAAAACAGTTCACCCGGGCTAAAGCATTAACGCTTCTTACACTAATCCTCCTTAATCTCTTCTTAATACATAATCTAGCAATGTACTTAACTGTAAAGCTATACCTCGGTAGTATTAAAAAACTCACTAGGACTTGTTATTTCTCTCTGATTAGTAGATCACTACATGGGTTATACCCACTTAATGCAATGCTTAGCCCCGTGGTGTGTGTTTAAATAATACACATTACCTCTGTCAAGACTAGGCACCTGTCTGCATGTTCAATGGAGAATCAGGGGGACAAAGGCTTCAAATACGAGCTGATCAATGGCGTTCAACCTACAAACGAATCAGGCGCATGTGCTTAGTGAAATGCATTGATGAAATAAGCCCATGATTAGGTGAAGGGCAAACATGTAGCATGAAATAATGGCAGGAAAGCTAGGAAAGCAGCTAGGCATGGTGAGATTGGAAGCGAGTGCATGGTAGAAGGACATTGCCTATGGCCTAGAGCCACAGGAGGACACACACTAATGACAGATTGGATGGAAATGGCAGCATGAAATAAAATTTCTGTATTTTTAAATGCAAATATCCATGGAAGCTGCGCAATGTAGAAGAAAATATTAACACACTCTCCCTGGATCACAAAAAGGATTAAAAGATAATTTGTAAAGCTAATTACTGATAAGTGCTGCAAGGGAGTTAATTATGAGCAGGTTATATGCATGTATGTAGAAACAAGGAGATGCAGTAGGGACTTACTAGGGATCTAAGGAAGCGATTCAAGAGATGAGTGAATGGAGGATTAGTGAGGTAATGGGGTGATTAGAGGAGAGGTGGATAGAGATTACGGTGGTATTAGCGGAAGGTTAGTAAGGCTGATAGGGAGGATGCGGGGTGGTAATAAGGAAGGAGGCCTTCAGAACGGGAACGATGGTGAAGGCGGGATTCTTGGGCATGTTTTCTCATTTAAAGAAGCCCCGTGCATCATGCAAACCGCAACCCGCCTCTCTCTCTCTCTCTCACACACACACACAGACACACACACACACACTGTCTCTCTCTCTCTCTCACACACACACACACAAGGCCAGAACTAAAACATATTCATAAAACACCTTCAACACAAAATCGAATGAAGGATCGATTGCAACAAGTGCGCAATTAGAGTTCTAGCTGATGTAGAGGGGTGTATATGTGTGTGTGTGTTTGATTAGTGTGTGTGTGTGTGTGTGTGTGTGTGTGTGTGTGTTGGCGGTGTTTCAATGAACGTTGTTCACGTTCACTTCGAGAGGGTGCATGGCGTTTAATCGAACGACAACATTCGCGTGGGGACTCCTCAACACATGCCCCTTGCCTCATTAAACTCCTCTCTCTCTCTCTCTCTCTCTCTCTGTCTCTCTCTCTCTTTTTTAATGTAGCCCCCTTTTCATTTGAAGTTGCAAACATGCAATTTTCACACGAACATCCCCATTGTTGGAGCTTTGCTTTTTTGAACCCCCCTTAGTTACCACTATGACCACTGTCTCATGCATTTCCATAGCTAATCAAAAGCTCACAATAAATTATACACTTCCTTTATATCCATAGATCTCATCTAGACTACCGTGAGCTTCCCGAAATGTCCTATACTAGTACTTCAGTTACCACTATGTTCTATACTAGTACTTCAGTTATCACTGATACCAAATCTTCTACCGGTATTTCGTAAAGCCCATTCAAACTATTTACACATAGAATTAATTTGATTTTTTATCAATAAATTGATCACATTCATAGTTTACTTAGATTTAGATGTAAAGTGTAAAAACCTTAAGAACTACATAATAATGTTTATGCTCAAAGGATAAACTAATTAATGGAATTTCTTTTTCCACTCATTGTAGGCCCCTATTAGGGCTATGAAAAGCCCATCCTAAATGTATAAACACTTACATTAAAAAATGTATTTACTTTCTATGATAATGTATATTGGAATACTTATATAACCCTCCACTTTCTCTCAATTTTTACATCAATTACCTACAATTTCAAAACGTATACCATAAATTTACTTTTTGACATATGATTATTTGCATTTGATCAATAAATGAAAAATTTTGTGGGGAAAAAATGTTCAACAAATTTGATGATCATATCTCATACATTTTGACTATAAGATGTGGAAGCTAGATTATTAACACCAATATGGCTCAGTGCGTAGCTTGTGTAACCCACAGAGAGAGAGAGAGAGAGAGAGAGAGAGAGAGAGAGAGAGAGAGAGAGAGAGAGAGAGAGAGAGAGAGGAGGGGAGGGACGGGGCGGGGCGGGGCGGGGCGGGGGTGCAGGAGAGGGAGGGGGAGGGGGAGGGGGAGGGGGAGGGGGTGGTATATACATCACATGGAAGCCATAGGAAAAGAATAGAAGCTACATGTGGATGGCACCTAGCTTCTATTCATTCAAACCATGGATTTTTAGACATAAATATAAACAAGTGCATGAAAATAAAACATGATAATGTTCCACATAGTTGTACACCTGTTGTGGTGTAACTTTCCCTTAAAAACCCTTTAGACATCACATTTCAACTATGATTAGTTCTTTTTTGTGCATCCCTTAATAGTGTAATAACGTAGACATGACTTTAAGAATCAAAAGTGAATAAGGATTCAATCATCTCATCTTTAGTAAATGTGTAGATTTAAAACTTAATCCCTATCGTGTGTACTATAAATGATGGTGTAGACATGACTTTAATAATAAAAAGTGAATCAAGCTTCAATCATCTCATCTTTAGTAAATGTGTAGATTTAAACTTAGTCCCTATCATGTGTACTCTAACTACCCACTCATCTAACATATATGAAAAATACCTTTTATCCTAAAGTATCAAATGAATATCTTATGATTATGTTGGTTTTCTTTTTGGGAACAATAGTTATATATATATATATATATATATATATATATATATATATATATATATATATAATTCCAAAAACAACTTTACATCTAGTCCCAATTATTACAAACTCATATCCACAAACTCTACATATCCATGTTAAGTAGACTACATATTAAATTCCACCTTTTTATCTTCCAACACAAAAGATAACTACCCCTATGAAATCTGATATCCTAGTTGTATACATGCTTCAATCATAGCTTCAGTTGGCCACCCTCTGGTAGATTGTCTCTCCAATACATCCCCTCATACGTTAATCAACCATGTGATTTGTATAAATAAGTTAAGGTGTGACTTATTTTGATAAGCTGAGGCAATGTGAACCATTCAAACCTTAAAGGTGAATTGGATTCTAGGAGACGAAGATATTGTGAGCAATAAACATTTGGCATTTAATTGACAATCATATTAAAAATGTATTTCATATTTGGACTTATGCTACAACCATTTATTGCACTATAAATAAAGTGTGTGTGTGTGTATAAATATAAGGGATCTACATGAAAATATAGGTGGGATTCATAAAATAAAATGTGCCTGAAAGTGAAATAGTGAAGAGGTGAGAATTAGTTGCACAAGCACTTAGCACTCTAACAAGGGTAAAGAAGTGAGAGCTAGTTGCATAAGCACTTGGCACTCTAAAATACAGATGGGAATCAAAAAATAAAATGTGCCTAAAAGTGAAATCGTGAAAAAGTGAGAATTAGTTGCTTAGCACTCTAACAAGGCACATTTAAGGTTTGAATCATAATGAATGTTTGAACTAGGGTATACAAAGGATAGTCGAGAGGTACTCGAGGTACTCATCAAGAGGGCCAATGCTATTATCTTTATACTTATAGGTTGCCTTAAACACCACCGGAGGGGGGGAAGAGGCTAACTTGGGGGGTGGATGAAGGGGGATTGTGTAGACCCGAGGGCCTCACTCTTAAGAATACCCACATATCACTTGCATGTGGAGGATATAAAAAATAGGTATGTATAATTGGTTTTTGGAAAATACATACTATTTCCTATATATGTATATTCTTTTGAATACACTGGAACTAATAAATATGACACTTCATGTAAATGCAAAACTATAAATGGCCTAAGTAATAATAGGTCTTTTGTTGAACTCGGGTGATATCTTACATTTTTTTATGTGAACCCTTGAAACATGCAGGATCTTTCACAAGTACTTGGAGAAAAAATATTAAAGCTCACAAATCCTTTCAAATAAATTTAAAACCAAGCAAAGGCAAGACTTCAACAAAAATCATCACATGAACATAGCATAGAAAAATAAAAGAATAAACACCATAGCTTCGAACTACATTGTTAATCCAATTCTAGGATTAACAAGAGCTACCACCATTATCTTACACTAAGGAGTCACGATAGATACACCAAAGGGTCATACATTCAAGATATCAAGCAATAGTGTCCAAAGCTATAACTTGGACGGGCACCCGGAATGGTGTGATGGAGTATTTATGGAAATTCCCGCTTCAAGAGCATGTGGTAGTAAGATAGGATGAAGTCCTAAGTGATATACTTCATGGATATATTATGAGAGTAGTCATTGTAATAGCATTAGGCCTCTTATGAGCCTAAAGTTCCGAGCCGACACCGCAGTTTAAGTGAGTGTGAACACTTATGGCCATGTATATAAGTGAATTTCTCTCATAATACAACATACTCTCCGATTGTGCAATTAAGTCTTGCTCTTGCTAATCCTCTTGCTAATCTCTCTCCCTAATGCATGCTAGTGAGCGTGTGTGAGTGAAGTGAGGTGAGGAGGGACGAGGATACGTAGTGCAATGCGGCGCTGTGAGACAACGCTAGCGGGAGACGCGGTGGAATTGCTTCTCAAGGAGTTGTAGAGCTTGGAGACCTCAAGGGTTATGAGCTCGGCCATTAGAAAGATCCTCACGACAGTTGCAGTTCACCAGGTAATCTCTTTTTAGATGTGTTTCAAGGAGGGTTAGACTGAGTCTTAACATTTTTGGTGCCGTTACCGGGGAGCCATCCCTTGGCTTTTTTCGTTGTTTTGTCTCTAATATACGCATAACCCATTGCCCATTATCTTGATTAGTGGTTTTCCATGAAAAAGATGTGGATTTGATGGTGATTTGTGTGAGATTTGGTGTAGCTCTTTTTTTTTGTTTTTGAAAAGAATGCTTTTTACTTCATTTTTAGATTAATTTGTTGTTTTTGTGGTTTTTCATGTTCTTAGGGCTTACACATAGTTTGTATTAGGCTTAGTTTGTATCCATTACATCAAACAATGCATGAGACTGCATTTCTTAGTGAATGTTAGCTCTCTTTAGTTTAAACATAGATTTAAGATCATTAATTTTAGTTTAATTGTGTGTTTTTTGTTGAAATTGTTTGGATTAGAGTGTTAGCAAGTACTAGGAGTAGCTTAAATTTTTTTAAAAATTCTTAAAACCATCAAAAAACCCTTGAATTTGACTAATTTCTCTTAATGGACTGGTTTTTGTCATTAAGGGTGATTAATCTTGTTCAAGAGGCTAATTTTTTTTAGAAAATGTGTTAATTGGGATCTAAATTAATCATATGAGTAGTCAAAATTGGGGTTTTTAAATGTTTTGAGAGCATCTAGATGCATCAAAACACCTAATCACATCAATTTTTTTATCAATTGAAGAAATTTGACTCTTTGCTTAATTTTACCTTAAAGAGGAGAGTATAATTAAGAGTCTAATTAATCTCCTAATTTAGATTAATTTACACAATGGTTGATGCACAAAGATTATTTTTTCCTTGCTCTATCCAATGGTGTGCTCAATTGTGTGAATTAATTAGGGATTAGTGGTTAATTAGAGTCTTTAATTAGTATAAAAGAGGAAAAGATTAGTGAAAGGATTAATCTTGGATTAATCCTTGATCACTTTTTTACATAACTCATTAAGGCTAATGAGCATTCAATGAGAAGATGCTCATGAGTTGTCAATTTGTCCATTTTGAGGGTCATTTATAAAGGGTGTAAGGTGTGTCATTAAAGGGTGACTTTTGTTATTACACTTACCTTTTTTGGAAAAATGCCCATATCCCTTTCATTCTAAATTCAAAAAATATTCTCCCCAAAAAGGGAAATTCGTATTTCCCACTAGACTCCAAAAAAAAATCGAAATTTAATATCCACATGAAGTCCGTTTCACGGCATGAAAAACTAGTTCACGCGCGGGAAAAAAAAATCAAAATTTAATATCCATATGAACTTCGGTTCACGCGTGGTGAAAAGTGTTTCACGGCATGAAACCAGTTCACGTGGGAAAAAAATGAAATTTATTATCCACATAAAGTTCGGTTCATGCGTGAAAAGTGTTTCAGACGTGAAAAACCAATTCATGCGGGGAAAAAAAATCAAAATTTAATATCCACGTGAAGTCTGGTTCACGCGTGAAAAGTGTTTCACGGCGTGAAACCAGTTCACACAGGAAAAAAAAACTCTAGAAACCATCCTTGTTTGGAGGCCCGTATCTCCTAAACCATGTATCCGATGATGGCGCTCTAGGGCCATCGGAAAGCTAACATCGAGCTCTTCGACTTTTGACCGGGTCGCCCGAAGTCAAAATCGATCATTTTGGCCTCCGACCAGCACCCTCAAAATTTGACCCGAAAATCAAAGCAAAAAATAGTCCAAAAACCATAAAAATTTACCAAAAAAAAAATAGCGTGAAAATGACGACGAGCCATATTTGTGCTACTTTTTGAGGGTCTAAACGACAAAATCACATATGACTCAGGGAAACAAAGTTGTAGTACTCCAAAAATACTACAACTCTCTCATACACAGTTTTTCAAAATTCCTTTTGAATCATCCTCAAAAACGTGCTGCGAAACAGGAAAAAATTCTCACAAAAAAATTCGTTTAGAGACGGAGATGAAAAATAGGTTTTAAGACCTCCTCTTCTATCTGGGAAGTTCCTAGCATACACTTTTTTCAGAAAAATATCAAAGGTCGTTCACGTGCGTATAGCGTCTAAGCTAATTAGGGCAAATGGACACCCGTTTGATCCAACGAAGAGTATGCCAAGCCTTTTAAGGCTGTAACGAGCTGTGGGAAAGTATGAAAAGTTAAAAAAAAACTGTAATTGCTCATTAAGGAGCATTTAGGCACTCTGACATGGCCACAATAGAGGGAGTACCAGGGATCACACAAGGACTAAACTCAATGGCTGACATCTTCGAGCCATTGAGATCCATGCCACAAATTCACCTCCCAATGCCATTGGCCATGCCTATAATAAGCGTGGCATCGGGTTTTACACCCCTTGTCACTTCGATTCAACCAGGCTTTGGTCCTTTGCCTAACATTACCGAAAATCCTATAAGTACCAACCCTTTCTTGGATACCCACACCTTGGATATACTGACTAGTCTAGGAAGGGGGGGGCCAAGGACTTAGTGAGTCTCTTCCAACAAGAGCACTCATACGGCCTCAATGACTTACAAAAATATGGTCGTACAAATTTCCAAAATTATGGGCAAATATAACGGAACAACCGACCTTGTTCAATTCATTCAAATATTTGAATAGAGATGTGAAGCCTTTGGAAATCCCAACTGTCCCACTAAGGTACATGCGTTGAACTTACGCTTAGAGGAAAAAGCTAGTCGATGGTTCATCGCATTGATGTCGGCGCGATCAAGACCAACTTCAAAACCTTGAAATCAGCCTTTATACATGGCTTTTCCAGACAAGGTGATCGGTGGAGTGCAACAACATAACTCTATTCAATTGAATGTCAATCCAATGAATCCATTAGAGATTTTATCCTTCGGATAAAACTCTTGGACTCACGTTGTGAGTCATGGGAAAAATTAAACGATGTTCAATTAAAGAGATGTTTCATGATGGGCTTAAAGAATAACAGCTTACACAACTTGATCATTGTAACAAATCCGGAAACATTCGATCAATTTTGCAAAGAAGCAATACGTTTAAATGACAACATGCTAGAAGATGATTATGCTACAAGATGTTCCTCATCTAAACCAAGTGAAGCAATAACAAAAGAAAGATCAATCTCGGAATTGACATTCCTAGAATTTTATGTAGCCTTGTTTAAAACCTTATAGCCAACATCTATACGAGAAGATGTAAACCTTCAAAACCGAACATCCTTAATACCTATATAAGTGACGAGCGAAATGCCTTGTGTTGAATGCAATCACTACAGCCATCATAATCCTCATTGTACATACAAAGTACGTGTTTTTCTATACTACATATATTGTAAAACCTTTGACCATGATACTAAAAAGTGTCCCACTTCATCCATAATGGACTCAGAACCTCCATCTTCCATGCACCAAACAGAAACTATCCACAGGGTAGAAATTGCAGTGTTTCTATTATCGTGGACCTCACAAGATGGCAGACTGCACAGTTTGGAATACTTTTATGCCCATAGTCACTGACACCTTGCGACCAATGTGTGAATGATGTGGTATAGATCACATGTTCCAAGATTGCCCAAGACGAGTTGCTTCAATGCAACTTGTCTCACAAAATACAACTCTTAACATCTTAAGTGTACAAAATGGGCAATTGTTCACAGTGCCATTGAATGTGCTTACACGTTTACCAGCTAAGGCACAAGAAATAGTCAAAAGGAAAGCAAAAGACAATACCTCAACATGGGTAGAAGAACATCCTTTAAAACAGAACCCAAAAGAAAACAAAACCTTCTAAATTCAAGAAAAATAAAAGACAACAAACTGTCGAAACCAAGGTCGAGTTAAAAGATAGGGAAAAGGAGTCTATACAGGACATAAACCCAAAAGGGGACATAAACACGAAAGAGCCAAAAGCTATACAAGATGCAGAAGCATCCACATCAAAGATCACCACACAAACCTCAACACCCATATGTACGACACAAGATACAAAAACCCAAAAGAAAATTCGATCTCATCGCAAGGGTAAACATAATGAAAAACTAACAAACCAAAGAAAGTCAAAGAATGAAACAAGTTCTAGTACATCACTAAGTGAGGATGAAACAAGTTCTACAACAAGTTCTAGTACATCACTAAGTGAGGATGAAACAAGTTCTTCCTCTTCGCTCAATGCACTACATAGACCAATCACGAAACTAGAACCCACCCAACCACCCCAAATGGATAATAATGATCACATGACATATGCGAAACGCAAAAAGCGAGCTCAAGAGATGCTTAGCATGGTTGAATGTCTTACAGGGTCAGCGGTTGTGATTGAACCTCATAATGCCAAACCTAAAACAGTAACCAAGATACAAAGCCTAGAGGAGTACCGCTTTCCCTTTCAAGAGAAAGACATACTCTCTACAAAAGAGTCATTTGAAACAGACTGTACAAACTATAGGATTAAGAAAGCATGTAAGGAATTCGATAATTCCCTTACAAGATTAAAACAGTCTCTCAAAACCTCATTCGAAGGAATGCTCTTCTCTCATGATAAAGCCAGCATCACTCATCAACACTTACACCTTTAATGGCTCAACCTGAGTTATACAAGGATATAACGAACTGCATAAAATAGGAATGTCAGGATTCGTAAGTTTCCAAACAGCCCTCATTAAGAATTGTTAGAGGACCAGGTGTTCCATTGTAATCATGGTATGGTTGGATTTCCCTACAGGCAACGCGGCAAACGAGCATTGATTAGCCCTCGAGCAAGTCATAACATCATGACAATAGACACTTGGGTGTCATTGGGACAACCTAAACTCACCCCGACAAGCAATAGTCTTGCAAAAAGAACCAATGAACAAAACATTGAAGTTCTAGGTTACTTTAGATACACTACTCGAACAATCGATGGCGATATGGAATTTACATTTCATGTCACCCTAGATTCCCTTGAGTATGATGTCATCATTAGCGGACCTTGGATAAGTGAATCATTGTATTCACTAGATGAATCCATGCAAATAGTCACCTTGAATACTCCTGCATGCAATGTACAATTGCTATTACGGGAGGAAGAAACCCTGTAGGAGTCGGAACTTCTAACATATCTTACTGAAAAGATCCCTAGGATTTTGGTTGGATTGGAAATTTCAAATGAAATCACCACAGCTCAAGCATAGCTTTATCCAAAATGAGAACACAATCTCATTACCCTCGAGCTATAGGATTTGTTAGGTCAACCAACACTCATGGCACATCTTGAAAGGATTACCTTTACACAAGACTTAAACATACCATGTCTGGGGTACTTTGAACATACAATGTATATTGAAACTAACCCCCTCACTTGTAATTTTTTTGTGGTTGAGTATGTGTTGGAAGCAGATTTGATCTTGGGACATAAATAGACTATTGCTGCCCAAGCACCACTGTGCTTTGCTACTAGCGATAGAGTCATCATGATGGTCAACGATAAAAATTTAACAATACCATACTGCCACGAAGAGGATCCAACTTTAATGGATATCTATGATGCTGAACGAAAAAGGATACAAGCCTCTCTCACAAAAGCCCCTCTACACAAGGACCTACCATCTGTGTCAACAACCAACTCCGATAAAGCCTCTACTCTTTCAACCCCATCCTCACCTAACGAAGTTCGATGCCAAAACCTCGCAATCAGCAACTATTCCTAAAGAAGTTCCTAAAGCCCAACTATCTAACTCTAACAAGGAACTCAAAGGAAAGGCCCCGGATCCTATACATCTTCATCGACAAACCTCATCAAAGGAGAACAACCACATGCTCAAAGGCCTCGTCACATCGACAGCCACTCAACAAGAGACTCTAACCTCATCATCATCAACAATGCCCATGAGTCTCAAACATGCAGCCTAAGTGCCAACCAAAGTCAAGGAGAGCCCCAAACCTTCCACATCACCCCAAAAGAAAACTCCACCATGATAACCACAATCAAGATATCTTAATAGTATCAAAATGTGGGTGGAAAAGCAGCTACTTATAGCTCAAGGCTACTAGGAAGGTGCCAATCAAATTTGGATGCCTCGATAGTCAAAACCTCTTCCTCAATGTAGCACTCAAAAGCCAAGGAAGAAGAAAAGTAATCCACAACATCGTCCACAAAAGCCTATGCGAGTTCCTCAAAGAACTCCACCAATGCAACAAGTGTGGGTACCAAAAACACTTCTGCAAGCACAAGGGTACTACCAAAGAAATACCAAAGCTTGGGTCCCCAACTTGGGTCCCCAAGCACATCACAAAGTCCCCTAAGCTTGCACAAAGAAAGCCTCAACACCAAGCACATTGGCAAACAAATTACAGTGTTCGTCAAAGATGGGTACCTATGCCATGTCCTTCAACAACAAGGATACTATAATGGTAATTCCATCATATGGTTGCCAAAATCGAACAATGTGAAGAAAACCTCACCACACCGACTTCAACCCCAACAACTTCACCTATAGTTCACCAAGAATGGAGGCCCAAGAAATAGCAAACAAATCCCTCAACCACTCTCATGCATCCAGCACCAACACAAGAGCTTGTTTGTTCAAGCAAACAATCAGCAGTCTTCTCTACTGCCTTGACATCATTTCAACAACAAATTCAAGATTAAATACGGAGACTTAAGAGCACATCAAGAACAAAATAACAATGCTCTTGGCACCCCTCTGGAAATGATAAATGATCCATCCTAAGCATGTGCAAACACAGTTGTAAAGTCACGGCCCATGTCAGTCCCTATAGTTTCACGTCTGCAAATTCATGTCTTGGACTTTCACGTCTACACTTTCACGTCTGTAGATTCACATCATGACTTCACATCTTGGATCTTCATGTCATGACTTTCACGTCTTGGATCTTCACATCTTGACTTTCACATCTAGTCTTTCACACCTCAGTGTTTCACGTCTTAGTAGTTCATGTGGAAAGGGAAAAAAAATCGAGGTCAAAATTTTCAAATTCAAGAGTTCCATCTCAAGGCTAAGAACCTGCACCTTCACGATTTAAGTCTCATCATGGATTAAGACATATCACACAATATCCACTATCTATTTGTTAAGCTTATTGCTTACTATTCTTTTGGCTAAATTAATGTAGCTGCTCCATGAGTACGAATCCATACTCATGCACTGGAGAACATTTGCACCAATGTCTCACCATAAACAACTTCCAGGTATATCTCTGGTGGATGGGGGGGTCTATGGTGGGTGAAAGCCTGGTCAATGGTACAGCCTATCGCCTAGAATTTTCCTTCAAATTACAAACCTCTCCAAACGATGCCACTGTCTTCACAAATCAATGATCTTCAATCCTTAGTGAAGATATCTATATTAGCCTCGCAAGTCGACGTAATTCTTTCAATCCTCACCAACAAGTCGCTACTTCAATGCAGAGCAGTTGAAGCAATGAGAGTAGTTATTGTAATAGCATTAGGCCTCTTATGAGCCTAAAGTGCCCGACCGGCCACAGTTTAAGTGAGTGTGAACACTTATGGCCATGTATATAAGTGAATTTCTCTCATAATACAACATACTCTCCCATTGTGCAATTGAGTCTTGCTCTTGCTAATCTCTTTCCCTAATGCATGCTAGTGAGTGTGTGTGAGTGAAGTGAGATGAGAGAAGAGACGAGGACCCAGAGTGCAACACGACGGTGTGACAACGCTTACGGGAGACGCGGTGGAATTGCTTCTCAAGGAGTTATAGAGCTTGGAGACCTCAAGTTTTACGAGCTCGGTCGTTGGAAATATCCTCACGAAAGTTGCGGTTCACCAGGTAATCTCTTTTTGGATGTGTTTCAAGGAGGGTTAGGGTGAGCCTTAACATACATGTAGGAAAAATATTACTATAGACCAAAAGCTTGAAGAAAGGCCAAAAATAGAATGCACAACATTGGGTCCTATTTGCCCTCTCAAGTTGGGTGGTTCACGCTTCCCCAACATGAGTATTTATGGTTTCTTCTCCCTCCACCATATGGAAAACCTCGTGAGGACACCCCTTTGGCCAATCAATCATAGGCCCTGTGAGAGCAGATTCCCTATGGTCACTCGGTCATAGTAGTGAATGGTATGGAAACCCTCTAGCTCGTAGGCCTTGTAAGCAAATCCCTATGGCCACTCGGTCATAGTCCTTGTAAGTAGACCCCTATGGCCACTCGGTCATAAGCATTGTAGACATTTTCTTTTTCATCCGCATTAAGGAAACCCTCGAGAGGATACCCTATGGCCATTAGGTCATAGACCTTGTAAGGATTTTCATTTCCCTCCACATTGAGTAAAATCCTCATCACATGAGGAGACCCCTATGGCCACTCGATCACATGCCTTATAAGGAGACCCCTATGACCACTTGCTCATAGGCCAATGTCAATGGTAGGGAGACCCTATAGCTCAGATGCCTTGTAGGTAGATCTTTGTGGCCACTCAATCACATGCCTTGTATAAGGAGATCCCTATGGCCACTTGGTCATAGGCCTTGTAAGATTTTTCTATTCCATCAACCCTTGCAAGGGGACCCCTCACAGGACTTGCAAGGAGACCTTTATGGACACTCGATCACATGATCACATTATAATGTTTATGACACTATGCGAGCACGGGCTTGCGGGATTCTAACATTGCACGGGTGCAGGAGCGGGTGTGTGACACTAGCCTTACAAGGAAATTAAATTCAAATTTTAAAATTTTAAAATGTTTATGACACTAGGCAGGCGCGGGCACGTGGGGTTGTGACACTGCACCGGCGTGGACGCCTTTGTTTTTTAGTGGGTGCCGTTGTTTTTTAGCGGGCGCATGCATGGGCATCGTTGTTTTATTGCACATGCGTGGGCGTCGTCTTTTTTTTAGCGACGATGCCGTTGTTTTTTAATTTGCACGGGCGCCTTTTTTTACGGGCGAATGCATGTGCACGAGCATTGTCATTTTTTTAACCGGCGCATGCACGAGCACCTTTGTTTTTTTAACGAGCGCCATTGTTTTTTTTGGAGGGCGCGTGCACGGGTGCCGTTTTTTAGCAGACGCAAAGACGAGAACTATTGTTGTTTTTACACATGCGTTGTTTTTTTAGTGAGCACGTGAACGGGTGTCGTTTTTTTAGCGGGCGCCTTTGTTTTTTTAGTGGGCGCCATAATTTTTTCTCGTGTGCGTGGGCACTGTTGTTTTTTTTAACGGGTGCCCCTTTATGGGGTTGGACTCTAATTGTGACCAACAAAAACTACCTAATTTACTTTTATTAATTTCCATCTTTTTTAAAGAAATAGACCATTGAATGTGCCACCCCCCCAAAGGGTGGTAATGGAACGCCCTCTTTGGTGCATTGAAAAGCCATTTTTAAGTATCATTTTAGATGTTTTGTTAAATATCTATACAGGTGAAAGTTATAATCTAGCTGCTCTTATGAAGTTTTGGGAAATTATTTTCCTTAACTACTAAATTTTTTCCATTTTTTAATCAAGAAAATTGAGCAACTCCAAGATATCAAAAAAATATTTATCATGTAAAGACAAATGCAACATCATAATTTAATGCTGAATTGGATTAAAATGATCCCTAAAGAAAAAATGTTTTTTTCTTAGATGCACTTATAATGTCTGAGTTACCCTAGGATATGGGAAAATCTTCCACCATATACATATACATATATACGTGTGTGTGTGTGTGTGTGTGTGTGTGTGTGTGCGCGCGTGCTAGCACAACCACATTTTCAAATCACATGCTGCCCCATAATTTATTGTTTACTACATTGAATAGTGGTAGTGGAATACCCTATTTACTACATTGAAAGTCTAATTTTAAGTACCAATTTGGATGAGTTATCAAATAACTAGTGCGAAGAATTTGTAATCTAGATGCCTTGAATTGTACTATTTTCAAATTAATTTGAGAAACTGTAATATATCAGGAAAAATCCAAATGTTTGATTGGTTGGATAAAAACTATCCTCCCCCCAAGAAAAAATCCAAATGTTTGATTGGTTGGATAAAAACTATCCTCCCCCCAAGAAAAAGTGTTGTTTTGGGCTTAACTAGACTAATAATAGCTAAGTTGGCTACCCTAGGAAATGTGTGAATCTTCCACCATGCATATGCTTAATTGATTGCAACCACACTTTTGTACAAGCTACCTCATAATTTATTGTTTACAATGACAACTAAAGAGAGGCATTAATATAACCATGTTTGTAGGTGTGCCAATATAGCAACTCACCCCCCCTCTCAAGTTAGTGCATTTTTTTTTTAAAGAGTGGTAGTGGAGTCCCCTCAAGTTAGTGCATTAAAAAGCCATTTTTAGGTATAAATTTGGATGAGTTGTCTCAATATCTATTAGGTGAAATTTATTATCTAGTTGTCTCAATATCTATTAGGTATAAATTTGGATGAGTTGTCTCAATATCTATTAGGTGTCATTTCTCTACAAGAAAAAAAGCTGCTTTTTAGATGTTATGATGGTTGGGTTATCCTAGGGGCCAAGAAAATCGTAGGGGTTAGGAAAACCTTTTGATACCCATAATCTTGGCTTATGCAACCACATTTTTTTAATATGCCACCACATAATTTCTTGTTTACAATGACAAGTGATGAGAGACAATGTAACCACATTTCTAGCTATTCTACCTCATAATTTGAGCACAAATTATTGAGACTATGGCAAGTGAAAATGCATATCTTAGAGCCCAGTCCCACGTGTGATTAGTAGGCCTTGTAAATTGTGTAAAATGGTAGCCCCACACTTAATAAAAGTGGGTGCCGTGAAAAGTAGGGGTGCAACAAAAGAGCCTTGAAACTTGACAAAATTCATCAATTCATGAAGATTTCAGGAGTTTCTACCTGCTATACCACGTTTCCCACTGCTGGAGATGTTGTTGGTGGAGAGAAATAGGGTTGCAGAATACAGAAACAAGTTTTTGCTCAAGACTTGGTTAAGTTGACCTGCTTTCAGAGGTTGAAGGAGTTGGTTGGAGAGAAAATTGTGGGAGCATGTGGGACGTGAACATTTGTAAAACCCACCAAACAGGCCCCTAAAGCTAGGGACCCTTAATTGTAAGCCAAAAGCTAGGGGCCACCAAACAGGCCCCTTAAGGGCCCCTAAAGCTAGGGGCCCTTAATTGTAAGCCAAAAAGGCTACTTTAATTTTTTTTTTTATAGAGACGACGGGCCGCCAACCACTTCAACCCATGGTTGCGCTAACATCTTCTGTTCGCTGCTGCAGAGCTGGCTTGTCCACAGTCGCCCTGGGCCTCCCTCTTTCCATTGATCCTCAGGTAAGCGCCCTCTCCTACCCTTAGGCTCTATTAACTCTATGGTCGTAGGGTCATAGGGTCATTAATCTCTCTCAACCAGCCAGTCGTATGGTCATAGGGTCACTAATCTCTCTCAGCCATCTAGCCATCTGGATGGCCAAGTCATTTTAGTATTTTGATGTTGAAAATTGTCAAAATTTGAATCATCCCATGGCAAAATTAGGTTATGTTTTCAAATTTACAAGCTCTCTTGCACTATTATTTCCTTCTTGCACTATCAGCAAGGGTCATCCTTGCTCTTCTAGACCATGAATTTCTCTAGCTCTATTAACCCTATGATCACATGGCCATACGATCAACCTTATTCTCAACCAAGTGGATGACTTAGTCATACCAATATTTTGATGTGGAAAATTGTCAAACTTTTTTAAGTGACCCCATGGCCAAATGAGCTTATGTTTTAAAATTTACAAGCTCTCTTGCTCAAATTATTTCTTGACAACAAACTAAGTAGATAGCTTCTTTAAAGTACCTAGATAACAACAAATAAGTAAGTAAATGTGGTTTGTATTACATTGACTTGAAGCAATTAATGGATAGAATTCAATGTGATGTGTATTCAATGTTGAGTTATTTGTTTTTTCTCATTTTTTCTCAAGCAAAGAAAAATTGTGATAAGGCTTTTAAGAAACACAAATGCGAAGGTCTTGTTGTGTCTACGATCCCAACAGCTGGATTGGTTACATAGCTACTATGGCATTTGTAAAATTTCATTCAATTTTTGATATATACAATGCCAATTAGTATGGACATTCTTCCTCATGGACATTTATGGATTTGAATTGTATATTATGCCAACAAATATTTGGCATGTTTAAAGTTAATCTTGAGTTTCTTAAGTCTGAATTACATATGTCTTAATTAGTTCATGCAGCACTAATGTGAATATAATATACTAGGCAATGTTGTTTTTGCGTTAGCCAATAATAATTTTTGAGCCTGTGTTCACATTGTTGATTGTGCAATGTGGTCACTCTCCCTATATTTTTTTGTACATTCATTGGTTTCTCTAAGCAAGAGGTGTAGCTCTATACAAAATAAAAAGTTATTAAAAATAATAATTTTACTTTTGTTAATATAAATTGAGAATGAGGAATATAATGTGTTTTGCTAAAAAGTATGGTTGCAATCCACCTAATATATGTGCAGTAAAGATAAACTCAGTAGAATTCAGTGCTAATGAAAGTCTTATATGGCTTAGTATCAAGTTTAACTAGACACCCCATGGCCTTTTGGTCATAGGCTTTGCCCTTGTTCTTTACTTGTTGGTGGCAAGTCAGTTAATACACCCTATGGCCTCCCAGTTATAGGCCCTTAGTAACCAATTCTTGTAGACCTGAATAGATGAATTATGGCCCCATTGGTCAAAGGCCTTGCCCTCATGCTTTACTCGACAAGTTTATATGAATAAGCACTCCTCAGTCATACGCCTTGTCCTCATTCTTTACTTGACAAATCCATGTGAATAGACACCCTATGGCCTCATTGGTCACTTGCCTTACTCTCATTATTTACTTTGATAGGCCTTGCAGGCTCATGCTTTACTCAACAAGCCCAATTGAAAATATCCAACCTATGACTCCCTTGTCACAGGCCTTGCCCTCATTATTTGCTTGAGAAGTCTATTTGAATAGACACCATATGACCCCTTGGTCACATCCTTGCCCTCATTATTTACTTGAGACAAGTCCAAGTAAAGAGACACCCTATGGCTGCTCTGTCATAGGCCTTGCCATCATGCTTTACTTGACAAGTCCATATAATTAGACACCCTATTGCCCCCTCTATCATAGGACATGTCATCATTATTTAATTGACAAGTCCAAATGAACAGAAACCCTACGGCCACTCGATCATAAGCCTTGGTCTCATGATTTACTTGTTGATAAGTCCAATTGAATATACACACTGCTTGTGCTCATTATTTACTTAACAAATCCATTTGAATAGACACCCTATTGCCCCCTCTATCATAGCACATGTCCTCATTATATAATTGACAAGTCCATTTGAATAGACACTCTATGACCCCTCGGTCACATCAAAGGCCTTGCCCTCATTATGACAAGTCCAAGTTTGAATAGACACCCTATTGCCCCCTCTATCATAGCACATGTCCTCATTATATGACTGACAAGTCCATTTGAATAGACACTCTATGACCCCTTGGTCGTCAGAGGCCTTGCCCTCATTATGTACTTGACAAGTCCAAGTTTGAATAGACGCCCTATGGCCCCTTTGTCATAGGTCTTACCCTCATTCTTTAGTTGACAAGTTGGTGTGAATAGGCATTGGTCATTGACCTTATCCTCATTCTTTACTTGACAAGTCCATGTGAATATACACCCTATGGCCCCTTGGTCACTTGCCTCAAACACCCTATGACCGCTCAGTCATCATAGGCCTTGCCTTCATGATTTACTTATCAAGTCCAATTGAATATACACTATACGGTCTCCTTTGTCAAAGTTCTCTTGTAATCAAGAAAGGCTTATAATCAATTCTGAATAGACACCCTATGGCCCCTTGGTCATAGGCCTTCTCCCATTACTTGTCAATTCCATGTGAATAAGCACCATGTGGCCCGTTGGCCATAGGCCTTGCCCCCCCATTCTTTACCTGACAATTCCATGTGAGTAGATGCCCTATGGCCCCTTGTTTACAAGCCTTACCCTCATTCTTTACTTGACAAGCCCATGTGATCAAGTCTGAATACACACCTTATGCCCCCTCAGTCATAGCCCTTGTCTTGATGCCTTACCTGACAAGTCCAATTGAACTATCACCCTGTGCCTCTTGATCATATGCATCTTATAATCAAGTTCTAGAGGCCTTATAAATAAGTTTGAATAGACATCCTATGGCCCCTCAGTCATATTCCTTACCATCATGCTTTACTTGACAAGTCCATTTAATTAGACACCCTATGGACCCTCCACCATGGACCTTGTCCTCATTATTTATTTGATAAGTCCATTTGAATAGACACCCTATGGCCCCCTGGTGATAGGCATCTTGTAGTCAAGTCTTATAGGCCTTATAATGAAGTCTAAATAGACACCCTATGGCCCCTTGGTCATATTCCTCTTGTAATCAAGTCTTATATGGCCCCTTGGTCATATTCCTCTTGTAATCAAGTCTTATATGGCTTATTATCAAGTCTGAATAGACACCCTATGGCCCCTTGTTCGTAGGCCTTAACCTCAGTCTCTACTTATTCGGACAAGTCCATGTGAATAGCCACTATATGGCCCTCGGTCATAGGCTTTGCCCTCATAGGCACCTAGTAACCAATTCTTGTAGGATCATCTATATCACTTTATGCATAAAAATCAATATTGGTGAAAGTAACACTTTTATAATAATAAAAAATTCTTTTATGCATCACTTTATGCATAAAAATCAATATTGGTGAAAGTAACACTTTTATATTTAAAAAAGTCCTTTCTGCATCATTTTATGCATAAAAATCAATATTGGTGAAAGTAACACTTTTATAATAAAAATATTTCCAAATATGCATCTTTCTATGCATAGAATTTAAATCTAATGAAAATCACACTTTTATAATTAAAAAATATATCTATTATGCATCTTTCTATGTATAGAATTTAAATCTAATGAAAATCACACTTTTATAATTTAAAAAAAATATCCAATATGCATCTTTCTATGCATAAATTTAAATCTAATGAAAATCACACTTTTATAATAATAAAAAATATCCAATATACATCTTTCTATGTATAGAATTTAAATCTAATGAAAATCACACTTTTATAATAATTAAAAATATCCAATATGCATCTTTCTATGCATAGAATTTAAATCTAATGAAAATCACACTTTTATAATAAAAAATATCCAATATGCATCTTTCTATGTATAGAATTTAAATCTAATGAAAATCATTATAAAAAAATATATCCAATATGCATCTTTCTATGCATAGAAATTAATTCTAATGGAAATAACACTTTTATAATAAAAATATTTCTAGTATGCATTTTTCTATGCATAGAATGAAAATAACACTTTTAGAATACACAAATGGTGGGGATTACTCTTTTTGAATAATAAAATATAAAACTTATTTCACAAAATTTAAGAAAATTTTGCCATAACCTCCTTTGTATGGCTGACCATTTTTCAAATTTTTTTAATTCTCAAGTTACTTAGAAATTATCCCAAATGGTTTAAAGCATTCTAAACTAATCAAATTCCACTTTTTAAAGAGAAACAATATGAAAAGTTTAATTCTAAGAATTTGATTACATATCTAGGAAAAAGAAAGGCTGAATTCAAGAATGAAGAGAGGGGGAAAGCCTTTCCAACAAGGCATAACATCATTTTTAATTTTAAAGAAAATAAAAATTAGAAAACCATTAAATGAAATAAAGAAAAAGTAAGATTTCTAGCTTACATGAATTTTTGTGAGCTTTCGTTTGGCTTGATGGTTTGAGGGATCTACTCTTGTTTGCAACAAGAGTGGCCACCAATTCTTTTGAAGAGGAAATGGTCAAAAACTAATGAATTTTCAATAAATTCATTGTTTTTGGCTCTGGGGAGGAGTAGAGTAACTGTGCATAAAACACTATTAAGCTTCTACAAAGGGGGATGCTTCTAATTATAGGAAAAAGTGAGCTTCTAACCAAGCAAACTGATTCTAGAATTTTCCAGATTAGTTTGGTCGATTTTTGACCATTTTTGGGTCAGTTTAGTTCACTTTTTGGATCTAGTTTTGAATTAGGAGAGAGGAGAGATGAAATATCTAATTTTATTGATTTAAAATTCAAAAGCAATGATGGGAAAAAGGCACCTACTTCATGAGGGGGAATCCCCACTCTGAGGTATCAAAAATCAATTTTTTTTAGTATTTCCTTTGGTCCTTAGTCCACTCTTCATCTTATGTGAGTATTTACTCATTTTTGGGGAGATTTTCTTTATTTCTTCAATTTACCTCCTCCCTACATTTGGATTAATCTTATTGGTCCATAGGAACCTTAATTTAAAATTTTCAGAAAATTTGGACCCTTAGGATAAGGCCTTTTGAACAGATTATAATTTATTTCTAATGCACCTTCTGAAATTCTTTTTGAACTTCTGTTTCGGGGGAATTTATTTTAATAAGATGAGATATTTTTCCATCCAAAAATATTTAAAAACTGAATCATCTCTCTCTAAAAGATTTTCTCTCTCTAGACTAAAACACGTACAAACAAGATCTTTTATATTTCTGAAGAGGGATTTGATTACAGGGGAAGATACTGGACTTCTTGAGAGGCTGGGGAGGAATCTTACATTCTCTCCCACTTGAAAAATGCAAGATGTCCTCATCTCGCAAACTGGGGGTAATCCCGCAACAGTTTGGCTTCTTTCTCCCATGTGGCATCTTCAAAAGGATAGAACTTCCATTTAACCAATAATTCTCTCAGAATTCTATTCCTGAGAGCCTTCTCTCGAACATCAAGGATTTCTTCAGGTTGGAGTTCCATCTGCCCTTGGGTTGAAGAAGTTAAGATTTCATCATCAAGCACATGATTCGGGCTTGGTACATACTTTTTAAGTAGGCTGACATGAAATACATTATGTACTTTGAGATGAGGAGGTAGAAGAAGTTCGTAGGCTAAGTCACCTACTTTCTTTGTAATCAGATATGGCCCACAATATCTTGGGGATAACTTCTTGTACTTCCCAAGAGATAGAGCTTCTTTTGGGGCGTACTCGAATGAAGACCATATCTGCTTCTTTGAATTTTTTGTCTGTCCTCTTCTTATCTACATACTGTTTCTGTCTATTCTAGTGGGCAGCTTTTATATCTTTGCGAATTGACTGCATCTGCTGCTGCTGCTCCATGTCGTCAAGCATCTGTCTGGACATCTCGACCCTAACAATGGGTCGGACCAAGTTAATGGTGTTAAGCAATCTTGTCCATACAGAGCTTTGAAAGGGCTCATCCCAATACTTCGGTGATAAGAAGCATTGTAGGCGAACTCGACTAGATGGAGATAACTTAGCCACTTCTTGGGTTTCCTGCCACACAGCATGACCGAAGTATATCTTCGATTACTTGGTTTACCCTTTTTGTTTGACCGTCAGTCTCGGGGTGGTAAGCTGTGCTGAGATCCAAGAAAGTTCCTACTGCTTCGAAAAATGCAGTCCAGAATCTTGACGTGAATTTGGGGTCTCGATCACTTACTATTCTTCTGGGTAGGCCATGCAATCTGAAGATTTTCTTGAGGAACACTTTGGCCACATCCACTGCAGTGTAAGTTTCTTTTACTGGAATCAGATGGGCAACTTTGGTTAGTATATCAACTACCACGAAGATGGAGTTGTAACCTGATTGCACTGAAGGTAATCCAGTAATAAAATCCATACTGATGCATTCCCACTTCATCTGGGGGATGTCTAATGGATGTAACTTCCAGGCATTTTTACTCTCTTGGCCTTGACTTTCTAACATGTCAGACATTGACGTACATGATTAAGTACATCCTTTTTTAGTCCAGGCCAAAAGAAGCTTTTCTTCACAGACATGTAGGTTTTGATGAAACCTGGATGTCCTACAATAAGGCTGTCATGGGCTTCATTCAGAATTTGACCCTTAGTTCCCTCATCATCATAGGGAATGCATAGCCTGCGATTATAATACATAATTCCATCATCCAGGCTGTACCCTTGAACTCGGTTCAACTCCTGTGGAGTTTTGCTTTCCTGCATAAGTAGGGTAGCAATAGGGCCAAAGAATCTATCCTACATGATCTTCTCTCTTGCTTCAATAATCAAAGGATTTGACACTACAGTAATTGCAAGCAAGAGGCTTTTCTGCTGAGGTCATCTGCTACCACATTTTCTTTGCCTGGATTTCAAAATCAAATTCGTGCAGGGTCTGCATCCACCTTCTTTGGCGCATGTTGAGATCCTTCTGAGTGAAGATCCACTTTAAGCTCTGATGATCTGTCATCAAAGTGAATCTTTGACCCAGTAGGTAATGTCTCCTGTTTTTGTGCTTCAAACAGTTTTTTCTTATGGCTGAAAATGTATCCAATTGTACTGTGGGCACCCTCCGTACTGATCGAGGGGGGGAGTACATGTCTAAAGAGTTTGATGCATTTCTGGCTAGTCGTGGGATAAAACACCAATGTACAGTGCCATATACCCCTCAGCAAAATGGTGTTGCTGAGAGGAAGAACAGGTCACTTATGGAAATGGCACGATGTATGGTCAAGAGCCAAGCTTTGCCACATGCGTTTTGGCTTGAGGCTGTCATGTGTGCTGTATATGTACTCAACAGGTGTCCCACTAAGGCCTTGCAGTCTATTACTCCATACGAAGCTTGGCATGGCAGGAAGCCTTCTATTGGTCACTTGCGTGTCTTTGGTTGCTTGGCCTATGCTTTAGTGCCTGTGCAACAACGCAGAAAATTGGATGATAAGGCTGTCAAATGCATTTTTGTTGGTTATAGTGCTGAGAGCAAGGGTTACAGATTGTATCATCCGCAGTCAAAGTGTATCTTGATTAGTCGAGATGTTGTTTTTGTGGAAGATGCTGTGCAGCCCTTGTTATCATGTACCAAAGAGACAGGTGTAAGCTCACGGGATGTATTTGATACGTTGTTGCCTCTCTTTACAGGTGGGAATTCAAATGTAAGTCCTAATGAGGCAAATATTCAGCCTATGCAGATTTTAAACGACATCATAGATCAGCCTATTTCTGATGCAGATTTACAGGATGTAATTCATGAGGATAGGGCTGAAAATGAGCAGGCTAGAGGTATGCCTAAATGGCTGGTGCAAACCTTGCGTGATAGTAAGATTGATGCACCTATTACTAGTCGTACTCGTTCAGGTTTTCAGCATGTCTCTTATGCATCAGATTGTTATGCTTTGGCTGTGTCTAGTATGTGTGAAGAGGAAGAACCTCTTTCATTTGATGAGGCACAAAATTCAGAAAATTGGTTTGCTGCAATGCAAAGTGAATATGATGCTATAATGAAGAATGGTACATGGTCTTTGTGTGATTTGCCTATTGGTAAAAAGGCCATTGGATGTAAGTGGGTTTTTAAATTGAAACGAAAGCCAGATGGTAGTGTTGATCGCTATAAGGCTAGACTAGTTGCAAAGGGTTATGCTCAAGAAAAGGGCATTGATTTTGATGAGACCTTTGCTCCCACTTGTCGTATGACTACCATTCGTAGCATTTGTGCATTGGCAGCTCATAATGGTTGGAATGTACATCAGTTGGACATAAAGACTGCGTTCTTGAATGGAGATTTGCATGAGGAGGTGTATGTATCGCAGCCTCGTGGTTTTGTTCAAAGAGGGCAGGAAAACAAAGTGTGCAGGTTGAAAAAGGCTTTATATGGTTTAAAGCAAGCTCCACGAGCTTGGTATGAAAAGATACATGCATATTTGACTGCACATGGGTTTCAGAATAGTCCAACAGAAAGCACTTTGTATGTTAAACGTGTGGATGGTGTACATCTAATCATTGCTCTCTATGTCGATGACATGCTGCTCATAGGACCAAATGAGAGTCATATTGCTGATTTTAAGGCTGATTTGAATGCCTCTTTTGAAATGTCAGATTTGGGGCATTTGCATCATTATTTGGGGATACAATTTAAGCAGTGTGATGGAGGTATTGCTTTGTGTCAGACAAAGTATATTGAGACATTGTTGCGGAGATTTGGCCTTGAAGACTGCAAGCCTATTGTTACTCCAATGGAGACAGGTTTGAAGTTGAGTCTTCATGATGCTGGAGATTACTTTGATGTCACACTCTATCAGACAGCTGTTGGTTGCCTGATTTATGTATGCATTACGAGGCCGGACATTCAGTTTGCAGTCTCACAGGTGAGCAGGTTTATGCATAGCCCAGGGTCTCAGCATTGGAAGGCAGTTAAACGCATCTTTCGCTACTTGAGTGGCACCATACATCTTGGGTTGTTTTATCCCAAGGGGGGATCGTTGCCGCCAGATTTACATGCTTTTTCGGACTCAGATTGGGCTGGTTGCTATGACACAAGAGTGTCCACAAGTGGTTTTTGTTTCATGCTCGGTAGCTCATGCATATCTTGGTTGAGCAAGAAGCAACCTACTGTGGCCACTTCTAGTTGTGAAGCTGAGTACAGGGCAGCTTTCACAGCTACGGTTGAGTGTGTGTGGCTCAGACGGCTTATGGCTGACTTGGGTGTTGGACAGGAGTCTGCCACCTCTATCTTCACTGACAGTCAGAGCGCATTGGCAGTTGCGAAAAACCCAGTTTTTCATGCTCGCACAAAGCACATCGAGGTGCATTATCACTATGTCAGGGAGAGACTCTCAGCAGGAGAGATCAGCTTGGCCTATGTGCCAACACAGGACAACCTCGCCGATCTTTTCACAAAGGCGCTTCCTCGTGAGAAGTTCGAAGCTTTCCGCAAAGCTTTGGGCTTGCTCCCCTTTGTGGATTGATCTACTTCGGGCATGGCACTCCCCTATACATGAGTGCCAGCTCTCGTTCACACCATCACTCCCAGGGGGGATTTGTTGCCATATATATAGGCAGTGATGTGTGTGAACACACTTAGGACCGCCGGGGCACTTTTTCCCTCTTTAGGAGGTTTTTTCCCCCGGCTTGTATATACGCCCATCCTTCTAGGGCTAACTTATCTTTGTACATTGACACAATCTAATACACTTTGTGTTGTGTGCATTCTTGCTTCTTCTTCTCCAAGCTTTGTGTGCTTTCCTGCAACCCTAATTCCAACAGAAGGCAACTGACCTACAGCTATATACCTCAACAAAATGAAGTTGATGATGAGAGGAAGAACAGAGTCCTGTTTGAGTCAGCCAGGGCTAAAGCTATCATGGGCTAAAGCTATCAGCACAACATGCTTTTCGATGAACAGATCTGTGTGGCTAAAGCACTCCAGGGCATCACCCCATATGAAGCTTTTCATGGACTTAAGCCTCAAGTCCATCATCTCAAAATATTTGGTTGTTTAGCTTTTTCTCATATTCTAGATGCAAATAGGAAGAAGCTTGATGAGTGACAAGTCAAGCAAGTGTGTGTTTATTGGATATAGTAGTGAGCATAAGGCTTGCAAACTCTATGATCCAATAAAAAAGGAAACATTTGTGTGTCAAGAGATGTGATCTTTGATGAGACTGCTAGCTGGGACCTCAACTGGCAGTCAAATTCAAGCACCCCTTCTTCATCAACTACCCTAAAAAGAAAGATAGCACCTTTGGAGGACTCCATTGAAGAACTGGAGGAAGAAGATGATGCCCACCAAGTAGCCCTCAGGAGTCAAAGAGTATAGTCTACCTATTCCATGTGTGGACTATTTTTTGGGATAATGATCAGGCCTCCTAGCCTACCATTCCGTGTGAATACGGGAATGTGGGTGTCCCACCAAGGCTACTCCTCATAATCGGGGTCGTACAAAAGTGAGCTAGCCGTGCTTGGACAATGCAACATGAGGGTGGAGCGTTGATATCCATTACTTCCCGACCCAAATTGCATACAATTTTGATATTTGGATTGTTCTCTCTCCCTCTCATAGAGCTATATGTACATTGTATGCACAAGAGAATGAAGAAACGAGCTTTTGTGTTGACATTTTTTCCACTGTGGTAGGTTTTCAAAAAATAATAATATAATAATCTGTATGTGTGAACCGAATGATTAGGGCAAAGGGGTAAAAGTAGAGGGACGGTTGAGATGAAAAGGATCCGACGGTTAGAAAGGAAGGAAAGCTTGATGAGAGTTTGCCCTTAGATGGGCTACAGATTTCGCGGCTGTACACCATCGCTCAGGCTGCTTGTTGGTGTTGCAAGATCCTAGCAAGCCATCGCAGCAGAGCAACGGCGTTTCCTTTTGCTCTCGACGATTATCATGGTGAGTGCCCGACTTCATCTTTCTTCACGACACGGGCTTTCATGTAATGATCTGTGCCGTTTTCTGTTTTGTTCAGTGGGTTTTAGGGTATACTCTGGGTTCTAGACAGACTAGGCTCTCTGGTTGAGGTTTTCCTACGCATTTGGATGGTGATTAGGGTTTCTGACAGGTGTTAGGGTAGGTTCTTCTCACACTCAGGAGCTCTACATCCGTACAAAGTCTTTCTAACAAAGAGTCTCGGTCGCCACATACGCATGTGTCCATCTGAAACCCTAAAAGCCTTATCCTTTCAGAAGCCCTGACATCTTAAGAGAAACTCTAATCCTAATCTCCACCGAAAATCTTTGTTGCGAACTCACATCGATTCAGTAATCCATCACAAACCCTAAACCGCTTATCCCCATCAGAAACCTTGATATCCTAATCACTATTAAAAGTCTTCATCTTTCACTTTGCCGGGCTCTTTTCATAGGTTCTGACTTATGGGATATTGCCTGCGGTGGTTCTACCAATTTTCTAGAGCTAGACTTGTCCTAGACATAGATTTTGAAAGAGTAAACAGCTTGCTCTTACCATAGGTTCTCTTCTGTTAAACCCTCTAGTGTTTCACTAGTTTGAGCTGTTTGCTTATTGAAATTTCAATGATCCTATTGCGATAGAGTTGATGATCTGCTATTGTGATGTTATTAACGAATTGATGGCTAGTTCAGTGTAGACTCCTATTTTGTTTGGTAAGGGACTAAGTTGTAGGTAAATTTCACTCACAGTTTGTATATCTATGAGTAAGTGTGGATTTAATGAGAGCATGCCACGTCGCATTTGCATTACCCATTTATCCCTTGAACAATAGGGTTGATTCATTGGAACATTAGAACTCTCTTAAATTTCACTCACAGTTTGTATATCTATGAGTAAGTGTGGATTTAATGAGAGCATGCCACGTCGCATTTGCATTACCCATTTATCCCTTGAACAAAAGGGTTGATTCATTGGAACATTAGAACTCTCAAATCATTAATACGAATCACTTTCATTTTAGATTCTTCTTCTGTACATTTTCAATTATATGGACTAATTCAAAGTAGAACTCTAGTTTTGCTGGCCAACTTACTCCTTATGTAATTCAATCATTTCTTTATGGGAAAACGGGGTTTGCAGGCGGACTGCCCATTTGGGGGCATATAAATAGGTCCCCAGCCCCCATACCACACTTGTACCATAACCGGGATCTTCTTGTGTATATCAAAGTAGAGTTACACGCCTACTCTCTCTCTCTTGTGCTGTTTTTTTTGCATGCGTTTTTGCTCTTGTGTTTCCAGATCTGGTCATCATCTCCGCTGCGTATCCTGACATGTTTGGGAAGAGGAGAAGCAAGAGGAAGGCGGGCTGATTTGCTGGACAGCCACTTGCAGGTTTTAGTTCTTCTTTGTTCCCACCCACCCACCCTATTCAGAGTACATCCCCGCAATGGCAGATCTGTTTGAGATGGCCGAGAGGCATGTGAAGATTCCAACACTCCCCACGTTCTCGGTGGACCGTCAGTTGGACGGGAGCAACTACGGCATATGAAAGGTTATGATGGAATCTGTTCTGGAGTCTTACGACCTCGCTGATTTCGTCGTTGGTGGTGTTCCACGGCTGGAAGTAGAGAAAGGGGAGTTACCGTTAACCCGAAAGGACCGGGAGGCTCAGATACAGATGTGGGATCGTGTCAACGCCAGGGTCCGTTCGTTTATTTTCCTCAACTGCACACCGCAGGTAATCAATCATGTAAAGCATATGACGTTGGCCAGAGGTACATGGCAGCATTTGGCTTCTCTTTACAACAGGGTATCGCCCATGAAGAGCATTTCCTTGGAAGTACAGATGCGGGTTATGAGCCCTGCAAAGTCGTCGACGATGCGGGAGCATATTAACAAGCTGTAGGCTCTTCAGCAGGAAGTTCTTCAGGCTGGGAAGGAGATATCGTGAGAGGACATGGCCATCACGTTGTTGTCATGTTTGTCCTCTTCGTACTCAGCATTTTACTTGTCGTTGATTATCAATAGCAGGCTCAACACCATCACGTGGGAGGAGCTTGTGCCCATGATCCTTGACCAGGAGGAACGATTCACGAACCCTCCTCAGGGTGGAGGTTCGGAGGCCTTCACTAGCCAACGGTCGAAAGGCCGTAACTCGGGCAAAGGGAAGGCTTCATCGGAGAAGTCTTCTGAGAAGAAGTCCGACGTTGACCGCGAGAAACTGAAGGCAGAGAGGACCTGTAATGATTGTGGCGAGAAAGGCCACTGTTGGAGGCAGTGTCCCAAGCGGAAGACCGAGAAGGGTGAAGATTCCTCAGCAGCAATCATGAAGACTCCGGCTTTTGTGCACCTGGAGGTGATGGACACCGATGTTTTATTTTCTTCATGGAGAGGAGATTGGAGGACTCCGCAACGGATACTCGGGAGTGGATTCTCGATAGTGGTCCTTCCAGGCACATGACTCCTCCCGTTCCGGTTTACAGAATCTCTGCAGGCTTTCTGGTCACATTATTACTGGGGATACATCCACTATTCTAGTTCACAGTGAGGACAGGATGGAGATAGTTCTTGATGGCAGAGGGGGGAAGCATTCCTCCCAGGTGTTGTATGTTCCGGCACTTGGTTTTCATCTGTTCTTAGTGCATCAGGTTTGCAAGATTGGCGTACGGGTGGAGTTTGATGAGCATTTTGTTGCTCTCCGGGACAAAGCAACAGGCCAGGTGGTTTGGGAAGGTGGAGTGGAGAATGGAGTTTACAAGCTTTCAGCACTCTCTCCCAGGTCCTCAGGTTTGTGATGAGTGGCACTCTGGTAATGGCCACTTAAGTGTGGATACGTTGCAGGTACAGGCTTTTCGAGACCTGATGGTGGATAGCTTACCAGTATATGGCAGCAGTTGGCAGGAACTTTCCAGTACTGATGTTGGTGGTTCTTGTGTTCGTGAGTCAGAGGAAACTGAACAGGTCACTTATACTCTGATGTCTCGTCGTGTTCGGGACAAAGAACCTCTAGTAGATGAGGATGTTCTTTTCGCGGGGACCTTTCGGAAAGCCAGGCAGGTGGCAGGTGATTACTTGCAGAAGGAGGTGGTTTCTCCAGGCTTTGTGGTTTCGGATTCACAGGGGGTGGTTGACAGGTTTCAGAAGGCCTTGCGTGGTCTTCCGGAGGTTTCTAGGACTTATTTGTGCACCGTAACAAGTGTTGATCCTTGTGAGCAGTGTGATGTCTCTGTGACTCAGAAGCTGTATGGTTCATTGATCTAGTTGATGGACACCAGATTGGACGGAAGCTTCCTGATGAGGCAGTTGAGCTCATGGTTGCAAATGTCTCTTTGGGAGGCAGGATTGCGTTTCCTATGGTTTCTGTGGCATGCGAAGGATCATGGACTCTTGTACACAGGAGGGGGATTGTTGGATGGAGTCCGACTCCACGTTTGGAGTGACTCGGTTTGGGGAGGAGATCCGGACACGAGGAGATCTACTTCATGCCCAGGAGCAGGTTTTTGGAGCAGTAAGAGAGTCATCTTTTGCCTTGTCGCGGACAGAGGCCGAGTACCGGGTTGTTTGTGATGCTGCTTGTGAGGTGGTGAGGATGCAGAGGTTGCATTGCAGGTTTGGGCTTCCACTGGAGAAACCCATGGTCATCCAGAGGCACTTTGTTCGTGAACAGATCATTGCTGATGACATCTTGCTAGAGTTCTGTTCGACGGAGGACAGTACGGTGGACCTCTTCACGAAGTCGCTCTCTCAGGATTTGCTCAGGCGGCACCCCAGCTCCCAGTGGTTGGTTACACAGCCAGGAGCTGAGAGGGGGTGTTAGAAGTCATCTCCTATCTAGATTTATACACCAGGGCCTTTGTTGTGGGTGTGCTCGCCCTTATCAGGTGTTTTATCATTTTTCCTCACTCCTCGCATTCTTCCCTTATTTTTCCCATTTTTTCTGTGGCTTGGGAGGCAACTTCTGAGTTGGCAAGAGCACTGAGTAGCTGGCCGACTTACCCATCAGCAGACAAGTGACTGGCCGACTGCCCAACAGCAGTCGTGGACCTCTGTACTGCTGGCCGACTGGGCATATACAGTCGTGGGCTTCATTCAGTGCTGGCCGACTGATGCTATAGTCGTGGAGGCTTTTTCAGCAGGCCGACTGCCCATTTGGGGGCATATAAATAGGCCCCCAGCCCCCATACCACACTTGTACCATAACCGGGATCTTCTTGTGTATATCGGAGCAGAGTTACACGCCTACTTCTCTCTCTCTCTTGTGCTGTTTTTTCTGCATGCGTTTTTGCTCTTGTGTTCCCAAATCTGGTCATCATCTCCGCTGCGTATTCTGACAGATGCGTATTATTATGCAAATGACATCCCTATTACATGTGATGACTCATGAGGCATGTTCGCTACGAGATATTGAACTAAATTCGTGAACGTGTTTTCGGTCTATTTATGGGGGGGAGTACCTTAAGAGGGGTAGATCTCGCATTCGAGATTTTACTTGGTAGCAAGCCTAACTCGAAGTATTCTTATCCGGAAGAGGATGCGATTCAAAGGTTGCTACATGAAATATTTCGAACGAGGGTTTGTTTGACCTAGTAAGTGTCTAGAAATCGGTATCCATTACCTTGGATGAATGATTTTATGGATGAGCTTTGGGAAGCTAAATACTGCACGAAGATTAATTTAAGGTTGGGTTGTCACTAAATCAGGATTAGATTTGAGGATGTGTTGTGCCTTCACACAAGGTATGGTCATTACAAGTTTTTGATTTCACTGTTTGGGTTAACCAATGCTCCAACAACTTTCTAGTAGAGGATGAATGATTTTCTTTGTCCGTATTTGTCGTGGTCTTTTAAGATGACATACTTGTTTTTAGTAAGTTATTGCTCGAGTTATCTCTGGGATGCCGATGAGCTTGACTCCTTTAAGAAAGTCTAGGAAAATGAACATCATGACGAGATGGATGCCATACATAAGAATGACATGGGATTTGGTTGACTTGGCCATATGACAGAAAAGCTATTGGTATGAAGTGGGTTTACAAGGTCAAAAGAAATTTAGATGGTCCTATTGATAGCTACAAAGCAAGACTTGTGGCAAAGGGATATGCTCAACAAACATGCATTGATTATGATGGGACTTTTGCGCCTACTTCCAAGATCACCATTAGAAGTGTTATTGCATTGGCTGCCCATCCTGGATGGATTGTGCATTTGTTGGATATCAAAACAACCTTCCTTAATGGGGATTTGCATGAGGAAGTGTATGTGAGTAAACCCATGGGTTTTGTGGTGGATGGTTAGGAAGGGAAAGTATGGCTTCCAATATAGTTCAACTAGAAGTACCCTCTACGTCAAGGTGGACAAAGAGGATCATCCTATATGTAGATGATATGTTGCTAACATGATACAATTTGTATATTTACAAAAGGGCATTGTTTTTCTGGAGAAAGGTTCAAATTTCAGGGTTGTAAGCCTATTTCCACTCCTGTAGAACCCGTGCTTAGACTGAGTATGTATGATACCAGAGAGCCTTGTGATGGCACTCTTTATAGCCAAGCTGTTGGCTGTCTCTTATGATTGTGTAACGTAAAGTTGGGACATATAGTTTGGAGTGCTCAAAATTTATGCGTTGCCCAAGAACTAAGCATTGGCAAGTTGTGAAGTGTGCGTTCAATTTCTATGCCAAGGGGGGTAATTTTCAGCTCCTTGCTTACAGTGATTTGGATTAGGTTGGTGATTATGACTTAAGGCAATCTTTTTAAGCTTTCTACCAAGCTTTGAGCTTACTCCCATTTGGAGAGTGATTTTCTACCCTGCACGTCTTCACACCATCACTACGGAGGGGATTTGTAGGAAAACTCAGTGGTAGTGCCAGGTGTGAACATGGGCTTATTAGAGGCACTTTTTACTTGCTATATTTTCCTTGACCACCCGGTGTGAAAGGACACCATATGGATAGCATATTATTATTATTATGCCTTGTAGAGTAGGAGATTGTATTGACGTTAGGACAGCTAGTTTAGGATGCAGAGTCTCCTATTTGGCAAGGAAGTTATTCATTTACTTGTTTATTTTGTTAGTAATTGTGGGATTTACCTCATAGTCACATGGGACGCGGAACGGGGACGGGGAACGAGGACGGAAAAGATTGAGAAAGGCCATTCCTTGTGACTATAGAGTGACATGGGACAGGAATGGGAATGGGAAGATGCTGCCATCCCCAACATTCCCGAGTCTATAAATGCCCATTCCTTGTGACTATGATTTACCTAGACCATGCCCCATGTAATTTTGGCTGCTTTGTTTATCTTGTAAACATAAGGGTTGATGTTTGCACATAAAAGGGACCTTGATTGTATGTGAGAACTCTCCTTTTTTGTTTGCAGACTCTGGCAATAGTGTTGTAAACTTGCAAACATTTTTCACTGATTGTTAGTTCACACCATAGTTGTTTGCGTACGGTCGTACGATATGGTTTGGTACAATATCATACGGGATAATCAATTTGAAAGGATAGAGAGCTCAGAGGTTTTTATAGAGCTTGAGAGCAATGGGAGCTTGAGCTTGAGTGGCTAGAGGTATGAGAGCTTGAGCTAACTTGTGGTGGAGAGAAGTTTGGAGGAGAGCTTTTTAAAGGGAGGCCAAAGAGTCCAAGGCACCCACCCAAGGCCAAGGGCCAAGGCCCAACTGTTGGAAGACGGTCCTTGACATAGAGAGGGAGGTAGTTGAGGAGAAGCCTTTGCTTCTTGTTGCCCTAACTAAGGAAGGTGCCTCACCGCAACCCTCCAAATACGGAGCAGTGATCACAAGGATAGAGAGAACAGATCCTTTGCATCCACACCAAAAGTCAACATCCACATATCCTTGGTTGCTGAGCCTAAAAGGACACCAAAAGCAAGCAAGCGCAGAACAGCAACATTTGAAAACAAAAGAGGGGGGGAAACAAAAACAAAAACAGCACCCCCCCCCCAAAAAAAAAGGTCCGTATGATACTGTACTACTGTCGTACTACGTACGAGAGCAACTATGGTTGACACATAACTTCATTTATTCTGCCTGTACACAGAATCCAGATGCCATCCCTATGATGTGTTTTCTGTTCCTTTTTTGGGTTGATTTGATGGTGTTGTTCTAAGCTTGCTATATAGTTTTAGCTCAGGATACATTTACCAGCTGTTATAAGGACTTCCTGATTGGCTGGCCTTGTTATTGTTGCAAACGACTGAGTGAGTGTAGGTAACTGCAGGTCCTTTCAAATGACATCGACTTACTGCACCCACCTGCAGAGGTGGAGAAGAAGAAACACAAGTTGAAACGCCTTGTGCAGTCGCCAAACTCCTTCTTCATGGTAGGTTCGAAGCTAAAGATTGACATGTTTAAATTATGTAGCATGTTCTCAGCTAACTGTAGGTGAGTTGGTGAGGCTTAAGGTGGAGGAAAGTTAAAATGTCAGTGTGTTTGTATGTTCCTTTCAACTGATGGCTTTTTGCTAGAAATGCAGGATGTGAAATGTCAGGGATGCTTCAGCATGTGAGTTTTTTTGTTGTGATCTTTATGCCCTTAATCAGTGTTGCACATCACTATGGGAAGATTCATTGTATTGCATGCATTTCTTACCAGTATTCTTTATGTTTCTTGGGACTACAGCACCACTGTTTTTAGTCACTCCCAGACTGTTGTGCTTTGTGGAAGCTGCTCAACTGTCTTATGCCAGCCGACAGGAGGCCGTGCCCGCCTCACCGAGGGAAGTTCCTTCAGGAAGAAGGGTGATTGATCACTTGTATTACATTGTCAAGTTGGGTTCTTTAATTAACCTCTTGGAATTGTACACCAGTAAATCTTAGTAGTACTAGCTAGTTATTTTGTCCCTTGGAGATGGACAAGCTGAAAGGGTTGATAACATCCTTTGAACGTCCGTCGGTTAAGCAGAGTTTTTTCTTTTATTGATCTAAGGATTGTTAGAAGCCACATTTTCAAGTGTTGGCTTTCAATGGAGGCCTTTGATTGTAAACTGTGAACAATTGGGAAATTGAGCTGGTTTGAGTTTTGGCTTGATGCTTGAGATTTTATCAAAGATGTATGGGTTCAGTGTACTAAATGCCTCGTGCATGCAAAACTTGTGTGTGTGCTCTGCTCTTGAGATAATTCATGTCTTGGTAGGTTTCTGCAGTTATCATACTAGTATTGATGATGTGTGTTTTTGTACTAAGCAACATGTTCCAGGTTTGGTCAAGGAGCACTCATAATAAATAACCAATTATATGAAATTATATTTAGCTCTCTCTCTCTCTCTCTCTGGGCATGCTGCCTCAATGATTTATATTGTTTTTAGGTTCTTAAACCTGTTTTACAGCATGTGCTGCATTTACAAGTGGCTTCAGGAAGAGAGGTGGGGTTTGTGAACATATGCTTACTCATGGTCTTCAGCTAGATGGTTTAAGTCGTGTTGTATGTGGTGTGGCTGGTCTCTAGGCTATGAGCTCAACAACCAGTTGGGAGTACTGTTTTTAGAGGGAGCCCCTTGAAGTGGAAATTCAGGTTCAGTTCATGCATGGTATATGCTTACTCATGGTCTTCAGTAGATGGTTTAAGTCTTGTTGTATGTGGTGTGGCTGGTCTCCAGGCTTGTTTACATGTGATCTCAACAACCAGTTGGGAGTACTGTTTTTAGAGGGAGCCCCCTGAAGTGTAAATTCAGGTTCAGTTCATGCATGGTATTCATTAATTGTTGAGTTGTTTAAGGTCCATTGCTAGTGGTTGAGCAAGTCAAGTGACTAGTTTTGACACTAAAGCGGGGTGGATTAAATCACCATTGAGTGTAAAAACCTCCATTTGGGTGCATGGATCCGATGGCTTCAAAGACCACGATTGGGATGCCCATTTGTTTGGGCAAGATGGAGAATTCTCCAGTGACATCTTCATGAATTCCCAAGGTGCCGTACAAAGATGGAACTCTAGGAGCCCTTGTGAGTGTGGAGATATCCAAATTGTGAGTCATGGATGGAAAGAGGGCTGGATTGAGGAAGAGCGAGATTCAATGATTAAGACGAGACCAAGTAAGACAACTGGATCGAAGGCAAACATGCAAGGTGTTGGCATAGACATGGATGCTGCATGCAAAAATGGGATCCTGTGTTCAAAGTGCCTTGAAAAGATGTGGAGGTTAGTGCACTAGTTGGTTGCTTGCGGTTATGCCGGCTTTGGGTTGGTGTGGAGGCATCTCGGTCTTCCTACCGAGGGTCTTGGAGCTTTGCCGGGGTTGATGTTGGAGTTATGTTGTTCGAGAAGTTGTAGCCAACGGCTGTCGTTATGGTAGCAGGGAAGCCTTGCTAGCTCTCTCCCACTCACTCTCTCACCTGCACCCCTTACTTTCAACCAGTTGGGAGTACTGTTTTTAGAGGGAGCCCCCTGAAGTGTAAATTCAGGTTCAGTTCATGCATGGTATTCATTAATTGTTGAGTTGTTTTAGGTCCATTGCTAGTGGTTGAGCAAGTCAAGTGACTAGTTTTGACACTAAAGCGGGGTGGATTAAATCACCATTGAGTGTAAAAACCTCCATTTGGGTGCATGGATCCGATGGCTTCAAAGACCACGATTGGGATGCCCATTTGTTTGGGCAAGATGGAGAATTCTCCAGTGACATCTTCATGAATTCCCAACGTGCCGTACAAAGATGGAACTCTAGGAGCCCTTGTGAGTGTGGAGATATCCAAATTGTGAGTCATGGATGGAAAGAGGGCTGGATTGAGGAAGAGCGAGATTCAATGATTAAGACGAGACCAAGTAAGACAACTGGATCGAAGGCAAACATGCAAGGTGTTGGCATAGACATGGATGCTGCATGCAAAAATGGGATCCTGTGTTCAAAGTGCCTTGAAAAGATGTGGAGGTTAGTGCACTAGTTGGTTGCTTGCGGTTATGCCGGCTTTGGGTTGGTGTGGAGGCATCTCGGTCTTCCTACCGAGGGTCTTGGAGCTTTGCCGGGGTTGATGTTGGAGTTATGTTGTTCGAGAAGTTGTAGCCAACGGCTGTCGTTATGGTAGCAGGGAAGCCTTGCTAGCTCTCTCCCACTCACTCTCTCACCTGCACCCCTTACTTTCAACCTTAGCATCTAAATGCTTGGGAAGGATATACACTTGCTTGGTATACTTGCAAGACTTTCTTTCCTTCCACAGCTCCAAACAGGTAATCACCTAATTGGTAAAGAGCAAGTAATCACAAAACAAGGGTGTCTAGTGGCACAACCCAAGTGTATGAACTTTCTCTCGACTAAGACAATGAAGCCAGCTGTGTTTTCGAGGAACGCCCAACGGTCAGGCTTGAGGTTTTATGGTTATTGTCTTTACTCTAGGACAGGTCTCCCATCCATGCATGTCAATCTCATTGTTGAAGTGGGTAATATTACAGACAAGGGCATTGTGTTTCATCTTCTTCATGTGGCTTACCATTATAATGTTCTTGGTACCGGAAGTAGTGACATCTTCTTCATGTGGCTTACCATTATAATGTTCTTGGTACAGGAAGTAGTGACAAAGATGCCAGCAGTCACAGCAGTCACACCAACCTGTTTCGGAGGTAAGACCCATCGAAGCTTGCAAAGCACATATGCTATCAATCTCAGTAACAACCACCCGTGCAACTACAGCGTTCATGGCAGTAGCATAACCCTTACCGACACCACCCTACCCACAAACAACCACCACGTGACCAGCTATGATCTCACCAGTGGCCCTCATGAGTCCATCATGCAGAGAGTGACGGCAACTTGCCATTGTCTTTCACATTAATGGCAAAGAGCAAAGATCCATTGGGAGAGACAGTCACAGTGTTGACAAAGCCACTATGACCGACAAGGCTCATGCGAAGCTTGCAATTGTACAGGTTCCAGGCTTTGACGGAACCCATGAACCTGACACAGTGATGGGGTTAGCAACAACAGATGAGATGTGGATACATGACACCCATCCTGAATGGGTATTGGCTTGTTGGATGGGGTTCTATCCCTCTTGGCGCTCTAGATCTTTCTCACAACCAGTTGACCGGGAAGTTACCAGCAGAACTGGGAAACCACTCACAACATGCTCGCATCAACGTAGACCAGGTTTAGAGTACTCTTCTTCTGTCTCATACGGATGGGTGTTTCTGGGCACTTTTTGTTTGGTGGTGAAGAGGCGGCACAAGGCGGCATTTGCACCCTTCAGAGCTCAGAGCAAAGGACAGCCCGAGGCGACGGCTAGAGGGGCGGGCCGAAGTTGTGTTCTCACCAAGGGGATAGTAGAGCTTCAAAAGGTAAACTGACCGTCTCTCTTCCTTTCAATTTGGTAAGAGAATGGTGTCGTGTTTACCAGATGAAAGCCTTGGTTGGGATGTGTCATGGTCCTAGACCCCCAGCTGATCTACTCAGGAATTGGATTAGTGTAAATTGGGCTTCTCGAGGTACTATTATTGATCATATTCAATATCTTCCAAATAATTGCTTCTGTTTCTTGTTTAGAGATGAGGCTATGGCACTCAGTATTCTAGGTGTAGGGCAATGGATGACAAAGAATGCCCCCCCTCTCCCTCTTCAGGTGGTACCACGAGTTCTCCCCGCACGGCCCAAAACCCTCTTTTTGCCCAGTCTGGGTAGAGCTTCCTGACCTTCCCATACACCTTCATCCTCTGCTGAACCCTCATAGTGGAGAACCCATAGGCAAGTTGCTTGGTCAAAGGCTTGTTGCTGACCTAAACCCGAGATGGCATCCACAAGCCCTGGTTGAAGTGGACACGAGTAAGGAGCTCCTGGAGAAACTAGCCATTAACTTTGGTGATTTTTGTACTGAACAACCTATAGTATTCAAAAATCTGCCCAATGCTTGCTTCCATTGCCATAAGTAGGGACATTTTATTAGAGATTGCCAAAGCAAAAATCCCATCCCTTCTTCCCTTGCAAATGTGCATCCTCCTGCTTCGGAAGGGAATACAGAGGCCCAAGATGGGTTTCAAACAGGTGAATAGAAGAGGGAAAGCTGTTAGACCCCATAATCTTAAAGCTAATAAACGACTAGAAACTTTAGAACAGGTTCTCCCCCTTGCTTGTGGATATTGTAGATCCATCCCACCCTCAGTCCAATGATGATAGAGAATTGGACACTGAAGTTGTGCCCAACTCTCAAATTCAGCCCATTGATTTCAATCTTGAAAAATAAATAGATGATACGGATTTTCAAGAAGAAGGCCCGGTAGTTTTTCCTACGCTGGAAGAGGAAAAGCTTCCAGGAGGGTCCCTTCAATAAATTATAGAGGCAGGCATTAATAGCTCCTAGTAGAAAGGGGCTAGCTACTCCAAAGTAGCTTCAGGGTTAGCATTCCCTCTTCCTGTTCTGCAAGAATTTTCTACCTCCAAAAGGAGGATCTCTAAAGTGGGGGAGAATATTGCGTCTCCCATCCCACTTGAAAAAGGCACTCAGAGCAGACCCTCGTTAGGAAAAGTTTACCGAGGCACAAAATTCCCTAGAAAATAATGTTTAATAAGATTTATCTTTCAACACAAAGGGGCCGATTGACCTGAATAGAGCTGCAGTAATCAAGAATTGGCTTTTTGGAGAAAGAATGTCTCTTGACTGGATGTGTTTGCGGGAAGTAAAGGTGGATGGGTATGTGCTTTTGGCTAACCTCAACATAATTTCCAAAGATTTCAAATGGTTTGCTTTGTCCCATGATGGGCAGGGTAGTGGTGGCACAGTGATAGGGATTCACACCAGGTGGGTTAAAGCCATCCAGGACGGGTTGTGGAGGTCCTTGAAGGCTTGCAAGAAGTTCAACATTTTCAAACATCTTCTGTAATCTACGGCGAGCTCCCCGAACCCTGTTTCGCTCCCTTCCGCCTCTGATCCTTCCTCTGCCTCTGTTCCTCTGCCTTCGCTTCCTGCCTCCTTGGCTGTGCCCCTGTTCCTCTGCCTTCGCTTCCTTCCTCCTTCGCTGCGCCCCTGTTTCGTCTCTTTCCTCCTTCGCTGCTTGAATCGCTCCCCTCCGCCTCCGCCTCTGTTCCTCTGCCTTTGCTTCCTTCCTCCTTCGCTGCCCCCTCCTTCCTCCATCGTTTCCATCCTCCTTCGCTGCGCCCATCCGCTTCTCTCCCTGCTTCGCCCCCCATCCTCCTCCGCCTCCCCTCCTTGCCTTTGCCCGCCCTATTTCGCCTTTCCCTCCACTCTGTCCGCCCCTGCCCCTGCCTTCTCTTCCCTCTGTGCAGCAATGTTGTGCTGCCCGTCCCCCGCATTGCCCTTTGTTTTTTTTTTTTTGGTTTGCTTTTCCCTTTTCCACCCTCCTTTCCTTTCCTCTCCTCCGCCTCAACGCCTCCCCCTTGGTTCGGATTGCTCCTCGTCTGGGTTCAAGTCGGCCTTTTTCCTCGATTAGCATCATGGCTAATCATTCTCCCTCGGCGGGGCGAACCATTGTATTTTCCGAAGCCAAGCTCGCGGTGCTCTATGCCGAAATAGAAAAAGACTCCAAAACGACCCTCAATGCCAGAGTCTTTGGATCTCACCCGTCCCGTCTCCAGGCTCGGGAGGATTGGGTCCTGGCGGCACTGCCCTCCGACCTCGCTCTACACTTTCGAGATGTCAGGTTGCTTGGAAGAGGTTTCTTCCAAGTGGATTTTGATTCAGAGGACGCAGCCTCAGAGGTTTTGAAGGGCAGCCCTTTGCCATTGGGCCCGAGGAAGATATTCTTTCTTCCCTACTCCAGCTATTTTGACCCTGTTGAGGAAGACCGGAACCGTTTCCTGATTACTCTCAGATTCCCAGGTCTTCCTCGCGCATATTGGCCTATGTTAGAGGCCATCGGGTCTGCCTTTGGGCTTGTTCTTCAAGTGCCCCCCGCCTTGCCGACATCTTCTGGCCAGGTGGTCACTGCCTCGGCGGATGCTGTCCCCTTTTCTCGTACATATGTAGGCACGGTGCAGGGCCTCGGACAAGGGCATGTCAGTGGACTTTGCCCCGTGGATTTTCCCCTCCTCCAGCATTATGAGAGGCGTCCTCAGGCTACCCATCGTCTTCTTAGATCGGGGGGTCAAACCCTCTTCTCTTCCATGAGAATCATCGCATGGAATGTTCAGGGCCTTGGAGGGCTTCCCACCCGTGGTAGGAAGCGCCTTCTGAAGGACCAACTTCACCCTGCTGTTATAGGAGGGCCTATGGATGTGCTTTTGTTGCAGGAACACAAATTGGATAGATCTCAATGTGGCAAAATTGGTAAGATGCTTTTTGGCCACACCTTCTGGTCCTCGGCAGTTGGGACTAGAGGGGGTGTTTGTATTTCAGTGGCAGCATCTATTATACCTTCTGGTCCTCGGCAGTTGGGACTAGAGGGGGTGTTTGTATTTCAGTGGCAGCATCTATTACACCTCATGTTATTGGGCATGGTGTTATCATCCCTGCTAGAGCGTAGTGGATCTTGATCATGCATGAGGGTCAGAAATTGGCAATCTTGAATATCTATGCACCTAACGTGAGAGGTGAAAGGGTGGCCTTTTGGGACACCATTACAAATGTCATTCCCCAGGTTGATCATTGGATAGTGGGAGGAGATTTTAATATGGTTGAGCAACCTCTATCCAAGAGTGTGCCCAATCGGGCCACATAAAGACCTACGATCGTTGTGCGGCTTTGAGGTCATTTGGAACCATGGACTATAATAGAGACCTTTGGACTTTATAGAGACCTATGGACCTTCTGCAACTATATGAGGTCATTTAGGCACTTGTTTGAGCCCCAAAACCCCATGACAAGGAGTCTCTAGAAGATCTCCTTCTACCCACCAAGAGTACGACCAATCAGCCCCACACTAACATGCATCCTACTTTTGGCACATATCTTGTAACCATCTGGCCACACATAGCCGGCATCCCCAATTTTCAAATTGGGGATAATTTAGTTGCTCGAGTTCTCATCAACACAATAACTACCCTTATATAGAGGGCCTTACAAAATAAAGCAACCTGCTACTTGCACAAATTCCAAAACCATCTCAATGTCCACCCATAGGTGAACTACCTCTCTGGTCTACAAACTTTGAGTTGATAAAGATGCCACTTGAGTAGGGGATCCCTCTCTCTCTCTCTCTCTCTCTCTCTCTCTCTCTCCCCCCCTAAGAGGCTTTGTAAAGATATCCTTACAATTCTCCATTATTGGCACACTAGCTCGACCTCTCCTTCCAAGGTCGGCTTGTGCACAAATGATACTATATCATGCGCACATGGAACAAACTACTTTGGAATTACTATGTACCTTTCATTATCACCACAAAAACTTAGCTCTCTATTCTTGAACCACACTCATGTCCTCCAAAATTCTCCTCAACTAGATTACTTCACAAAAACACGAAGCATAGCATGTTGTCTTCTTGTACTTACCTCTATAGAAGAAAGTGCCACCGCGCTGTAGGTTGCTTTTTTGTACTCATCTAAGAGGTAACTCTAGACCGAAGTGGGGAAAAAAATAATGAGAAACTAACTTTGCTATCACAATCTCCTACCCAATCCAAACCACAAAATCTGGGATGACTTAAGAACTTGCTCAATACACCAACTGTAAAAGTTAATGTCCGACCGTGTTTTACACACAGAGAGATTAACCTCCCCACCAATTTCTTATACTCCATATTCACAAGTGGAAAAGTGTCTTTCCACGTAGGTAACTTTGCATCAATCTTGCACTCAGACATACCAAATTTTTGCATAATTCTATTGAGAAATGAAAACGTAATCTGCAAACCTCAATCCCCCAAACAAAATTTCATAAGCCTAAGGTCTTCCATTTCAAACTCTAAACTTAACATCTCGTTAGTCGCCTCCTTCTCATCATGATTCACCATCAAAGTGAGGTAATCCACATAAAGGACTATGATCATAGTCCCTTATGTGGATTACCTCACTTAGAGAAAATGTATAAAGGACTTAGAGAAAATGTATAAATTTTCATCCTAATGGGCTTTTAGAAAGACCAATACTCACAAAATGTGTGTCAATTTGCTTGTACCAAGCTTAGAGGGGTCTGTTTTTAGCTCATATAATTCCTTCATGGAGTCTATATATCGTGCCTTCTGAACTAGGCATCAAAATCCTCCTAGAGTTCCACATCAAATTGAGGTTGTCCACATAAAGAATTATGATCATCTACTTGCCTTGCTTAGAGAAAATGTATAAATTTGCATCTGATGAGATTTTAGAAAGACCAATACTCATAAAATGTCTGTCGCTTTGCTTATACCAAACTTGAGGTACCTGTTTCAACTCATATAATTCCTTCTAGACTCTATATACCTTGCCTTCTAAACCAGACAACACAAATCCCAGAGGTTTCTCATAATACACCTCCTCCTTTTTAAGATGCCAGTTCATAAAGGTGGACTTCACATCCATCTCCATCACTGGCCACTCTCATGTGAGCAACCAAAGCTAGTGGTCAATCTAGTTGTGGTGGGGGAAAATGTCTCCTTCTAAAAGTTGAGAATCTCTTGACTTGTGCAAAGTCCTTAAATGATTGCAGGTCCTAGCCTACCTCCTGGGAAAGGCTCTTCCCTATATGATTGTAGGAGGTCCCAGCCTACCTAGGAAAGGCTCTCCCCCCTATACGATTGTAGGAGGTCCCAACCTAGCTCCTGGGGAGGTCCCAACCTACCTCCTAGAGAAGGCTTTTCCCTAAATGATTGTAGTTCCTAGCCTACCTCATGGGTGTTGAAATAGAAAGTAATGTTGGGTAAATGTTAGGAGCAAGGGGGAGTACTATGTGAAATTTAATCAATTATATAACTTGCATAAGCATGGACTATGGTTCAAAGGCTCAAAGGGAGCCCAAATATGAAGGAACATGTGGAATGTCCAACCCATGTGGAAGCCAAAAGTAGGTACCTAGAAGAAGGTGTGAAAGTGGCCAAGTGGGTGCTCTCATCAAAGGGAGATAATGCTCAAATCTAGTAAAAATTAGGGGTGAATTAATCAAGCTTATGGGCCATAGTTAGTGGCTAATGGAAATGTACCCAAGCCTATAAAAGTCCCTCTATCTAATGGATTATCATATGAGCTTTTTCCTAAACCTCTTGCCTTGTCATTATGCTCTATTTTTGTCATTAGCTTTGTCAGTGTAGTACTTGCATTCCTACTTGTACATTTCTACTATGTCAAGATGTTTATTCTAATCCATTTCTACACACCCTAATCCTTTCTAGATATGAAATTAAAGTTTAGGGACTTGAGAGAGGAAATTGTAGCTTCCATATGGTGGTAGCTTGATTGTCAGTGTTTTTCACTTAATTAAGCTTAATTAATATACTAATTTGATATCAGATATATGAAGAACACAATGGGGCATGGGCTAACACTTTTCTTCACTTCACTTAGTGTGCATATCTCTTCTAAACCAACTCCATGATGTTTGCAGCTGTCTTTTAGACTTATTTTTTGCTCTAAGCACATTTGACTACAAGTAGCCCACATTCACATGTGGGCTTAAACACCTACTCATATGTGATCCACATTCACATGTGGCTTAAACACCTACTCATATGTGATCCACACTGGCCATGTGGCTTAAACACCTACTCATATACAATAACACACTAGCCATGTGGCAAAAAGTTATTTCTCCTACATGCATGCATATCTACATCCTAAGTGGAGATCCTCTCATACTTCTTATAAATGACCCTGCCAAGGTCAAGGAAGTAAACCTCACAGGCCCTTGGCAAAGAGCCTAAACCATTATTTATTGCCAAAGACCTCACCCTTGAGTAAGAAGGAGAGGTGATAGCCTTGTTTAAGGAGTTTTAAGATGTTTTTGCCTACTACAAAAACATGAAGGTAATTCCTTTGGTGGAAGTGGTGAAACACACCATGCCTTTTACTAAAGGTGCCAAACCATCAAAGTGGAGAGCTTATCACATGAATCCCAAGTATGACCAATGGTCAAAGAAGAGTTGGGCAAGCTCATTGATGCCAAGTTTGTGTATAAGCTTGAGCTATCATTGTTGATAGTGATTGTTCCTAAAATAAAAAAAATGTTAAAATGGTTAATTCCTTCAAAGCTCAAAGTGTGTGTTAACCTTAAAATGATCAATGCCTCTAAACTCACTATCCCATGCCACACTGACCACGTGCTAGATAGAGTTTCTAGAGAAGAGGTACATAGCTAGGCATGTAGCTTCTTGGATAGCTTCTCAGGCTTTAAGCAGGTGATGATTGATCCAATAAGATAAAATTTTCTATGAAATGGGTGAATGATTGATCCAACAAGGTAACATTTTCTATGGAATGGGTGACATGTATCACACACGTGATGACACATATCACACATGTTATGCCATTTGGCTTAACCAACACCCTTGCCACTTTCCAATGCTTTCCTTGAAGGATATCCTTTGGAAGATCTCATTCAGATCTCCTTTGGATATCCTTTAAAAGATCATAGGATATTCATAGACAATGTTTTTAGATGCGCTAGGATCTCCTTCGAAAGATCTTAGATATATTCATAGATGACCTTTGCGTGCTAGTCCAAGTGGAAAGAGAATATTTGGAAAGAGGATCTAGCATGTCTTATATGCATACCTTTAGGTGATCCTTTGAAAGATCTTAGATGAACTTTAGATACACTAGGATATCCTTTGAAAGATCTTAGAGATATTCATATATTCATGTAAAACCTTTGCATGCAATCCAAGTGGAAATAGTGTCTTATACATGAGCTTTAGATGCACTTGGATATCCTTTGAAAGATCTCAGAGATATTCATATATGACCTTTGCATGCATTCCAAGTGGAAATATTGTCTTATGCATGCTTTCAAGAGGTGCAGACTCTACCACATAATCTCATTGAACCCACTCAAATGCCAATTCTAGGTAAAGCATCGAGTCATCTTTGAGGGACACATCGTTTCCAAGAATGGCATCTTGGAGTTTCCACCACTCTCACCAAGGGGTGCAAAAAATATTTATGGGGCATGTTGGGTATTATAGATTCATTTTCTTGGGGCCATATATGCCAAACCTTTGTACATGCTACTTATTATCTTCAAATAGATATATGAATGGACATACAAAAAGATAAAGAAGGAATTAGCAAGAACACTCATTTTGAGATCCCCTAACTAGGATCTGATTTTGATGTGCATATTGATGCATCATCATTCCCTATTGGATGCATGTTAGCACACTCCATTGAGGGAGCACAACATGGACTTCCTTGTAACTTTTGCTAGACATCAATGTCATTAAATGCAATTACACTACCAAGAGAGATAGGATTTAACCATAGTATATGCTATAAAGAAGTATATACACTATCAAAATTTCTTTCTTTATTGACCATCATGCCTTACTGTATTTGGTGAATAAGACTTGCACCATAGGTCATAATAGCATCACTTGATGGTTGCTAATTATTTTGGAGTTTAACTTCACCATTATAGTGAGAAAGGGTCCCATGCATATCCATGCCGGACTTCCAAAATTCTAAATGTTGATACATACCCCTAGGAGTTGAAGATAATCTTCTCGACACTTATAGTGAGAAAGGGTCCCATGCATATCCATGCCGGACTTCCAAAATTCTAAATGTTGATACATACCCCTAGGAGTTGAAGATAATCTTCTCGACACTTCTTTGTTCCCGCTTCTTTATTCCATATTGACCATGTACCCAGAATGGAGTGAAGACACTTCCTACTTCTTTGGCCAATGTATTCCCAATAGACCATCCTATAAAAGAGGACAATGGATTCCCAATAGTTTTAAATCTCATGTGAGATGCCACTTTGTATTCACCAAATTCATCTACTTTTAGGACTCCTCCCCTTGTCCAGTTAAATAAAAGCTTTAATGTTTCATGGCTTCTTTTGGGACTTCAAAAGTAGCAAGCCACCATATCTCATTTTTTGATTAAACACTAAAATAATCTAAATGCTCTTTTGTGATGTCCGAACTTAAGGATCTATTCATAAGAGTCAAGATTACTCTCTCTAACTTCTATCCTTTAACAATCTCACATTCCTCAAGTTTTAATACAAACTTTAGTGTACCACCACATTCTTAAACTGTGATCCCCAAATAAGTGAGAGGGTACATATTCTTGAGAAAGCAAATAAGAATGTTGCAAAGAATGTGCTTTGTTCTTCTTTAAACTTAGTGTGACAAGAAAATTCAATAAAGAGTAACATGGTTTTTTGGTTCTAACTCTGTGGCACTAGAAACCAACACACTCTTCATCTTTAACCCTTTTTTCTCACCCTAATCTCTACCACAAAATGGGAGCATCTATGACCATTAATGTGGGAATAGAGGGAAAAGGGAAAGGAGGGAAACTAGAAATTCATACTATGAGGTCAATAGTATTTCTAAACACCAAATAAAAACATTAGATTATTGGAAATAAACCTTACAATCAAAGAATACGTAAATTGAAATCCAGCACATTTAAGCAAATTCATGGGCCCATTGTCTCACCTTCCTTCTTTTTATAGGCCTACACCACTTACAAAGGTCTCTCATTATCAAGTATTTCTTCCACCAACACTCCACCACATGCATAGCCTCGACAAGCGGGACAACTTATATCCAATGAAACCTTGACAAGCTTCATATATTCAAAGAAAGTTGATTAATCTCTTACCACTCACTAACTACATATTTGTTCATCCACACTTCTGTGGAACCAAAAACTATGTTATTTTTGTAATTCCCACTTTAAAAGTGTGCGGCAACAAGCTTATAGAGATTCCCAGGGTTCTCTCATAATGCAAGGACAATGCCCTTTAGGAATTTGAGCCTACCTTCTTACTAATCATTTTCTTAATCCATGATAGTGTTCTTAATCCATGACAATGTTCTTATGAGAGAGACATGTGTGAGGTGATGAGAGGGCATAACCCATTTAGAAATGGACCCACACCAAAGTTGCACAAAGGTGGCAATGGATGTTGGAAAGGAGTGAACAAAAGATCTCTCCCTTGATTGTGGATCAGGATCGTTTTTTCAATCATGCCCATAACACTAAGGGATAAGAGGAGAGGAGTGAGCCTTTTTGCCTTAAAAGATTCCCCTAGGGGTGGGTGCATAATTGGAAGTCTAGAGGGCGAAGCCAATCCTTGGGGTGGCCGATGTGAGTTAAGGGGACGCCTAAAGGCATTAATTAAAGGATTAAGGTGAAAGCCCTAATAAAGGTTTATACATTAGAAAAGTAATCAGCCACATGGCAAGCATTGGGCAAGGGGGTGTATTCTACCATATAAAAATAGCACAATTTGAAGAAAGTCCTTTTGTACCATCAAGAAAAGAGACATGCAGAATATTGGCCATACTGGTGGTGAAGAAGGAAGGAAGCCATCTAATGTTTCTAGGGTTTATACATGTTTATGCTCAATATTTTTTAACTTATTTATTATTATAATTAGGATTTAGAGGTTGTATTGTATGCCTACTAGAGAAGATAGATATTGAATATTTCATCGGTGAATCCCATGATGTAAGGTGAAGCCCAAATGAACTAATTTTTCCCAGTTCAAAGCTTCCATCTACCATTTTTTTGGAGCAAGCGATGATCCTTTTTATTTTTAAAAATATTTTAAGAATCAAATAGTAAAGAATTTATAAGCGTTCATACCTTAGCTTCTACCTTTTAAAGAAATATTATTTTATTTAAAAAAGGTCAACTTATAATACTATGCCATCTTAACATTGACTTTAAGGAACGGGAGCATGTCATGAGTCTCGACTAGCCCTCAATTGTTGTGATTGAGTCCAAGAAAATGTTATGCATTGTAGCTTGAAGCATCTTCTTTGCAAAATTAGCATTTCTTTCCTCCAACAAGCTTCCCAACAAAAAATTAGGAAGTGCCCTGTTTTTATTTAACCTGATAATTTTCACTCTATTTCCATTTTATTTTATGCAATAATAGCTTTCCCACAAGAGAGAGGGGCACATGTTTGATATTTTAATAGTCAGATGAATTCTGGAAGAAAATTTAGAAATGTTAAAAATAGCGAGCAACAATTTAGGATTAAGAGAGGAAAAGATCATGTGAAGGTTGAGGAAGAAGGAGAATTAGGGAGAAGCATCATCAGGGAGTGTGATCAAGAAATGGAAGAGTCTGTACACTTCCATGACCAAGAAGACGAGAGATAATGGATAAGTAGCTTGGGTTTTCTAAGCTAACCCATAAAATTTTACAATCCCTACTAGAAAGTTTAGGAGTCTGGAGTATACCATTACACCTCCTAAAAGAACTTAATGGATTCCATTAATAATTTACGAGGACTTCAAATTAAGGACACTCATATGCCTAGGGCCTCAATTTCTAGACCTAAAAATGTAAAACAAGTGCTTTTAATGGAAGCAACTTCTAGGCACTATAGGGATTTGAAACCTCCAATTTTTTATGAGAAAGAAAGGATAAAATAAAAACTTAAAAAAAAAATTCAAGTGTGCTTGGACTACTTTGGGCTGAATGTAAATATCCATAAAACCTCTAGACCAATACATTGCCTCTTACAAGGAGTGCATCCTTAAGTTTAAGGGTATATATGATTATCATGGGTTTAGAACCTTTAACATTTGCATGTACAATCAAAATCCTTTAAGACTTTGAAAAATGCAATTTAACATGTCCATATTTTTCATGATACTTCCAAGTTTAAAGAAAAATAGCTTGAGTTCTCACAAGGCTCTCAAGAAAATTACGAGAGAGAGAGAGAGAGAGAGAGAGAGAGAGAGAGAGAGAGAGAGAGAGAGAGAGAGAGAGAGAGAGAGAGGGAGGGAGGGAGGGAGGGAGAGCAATTTTAAAGACATCGAAGGTGGGAAACCCAAGAAACCAAAACCAAAGTATCAGACCACTTTGCTTTTAAGTCCCCGAAGAAAAAAGAAGAGGGTGTGAAGGAAAAATCTCAACAAAAGTAAGTGCATACCATGCATTGCCCTTTTTGAGCACTTCAAAAATCAAAGAAGTAAAGGTCTACCATGAGAATAACAAGACATGTATGTGTTACGTATTAGTGTAGAGGAGAAGTTCACTGCGAGTGAGGGCTTCCACACATGGCAAGTAAAAAATAAGTATCTACTCATGAAAGCTAGTATGTGGAGCATTCTAAATGGGGGAGAGGAGTGTCCAGAGTTCAGAGCCAAGATGACTAGATGGAAGAGTAGAGGTGAAAAATCTATATCCATTATTGCATTGAGACTAAGTGATGCCTTTATACACCACATTGCATCGGAGGAGAACTCCAAAGGAGAATGGGATGAATTAGAAAAATTATTTGGGATCTAAAATCAACCTTAAAATTCATTTTTTGGTTTGGACATGAAATTAAATGATTCTTTTCTCTCATATGTCAATAAAATGAAGAGCACGCAATAATTAGCTAGTATTGGCTCCCCCATAGAAGAAGAAGATGTCATGGCCATCCCATTGAAGAGCATGCAATAATTAGCTAGTATTGGCTCCCTTATAGAAGAAAATGTAATTGCCATCCTATTTAAAAGCATGCTAGATGAAGAGTTTGGCCATTGGTGGTGTAGCCACCTTGAAGAATCTTCCCGACCCAACGCTTGAAGGCATAGAAGCGACACTCATGGAGGAAGACCAAAGGATCAAAGCTAGAATTGCACCTACAATGGGAGAACAAGGATTCTTCCACAAATGACTAGGATCACAACCAGAAGCAAGAGCTAAGATGAAGTGCCATCATTGTGGTAAGATGGGACATATAGCAAAGGATTGCTGGCATCGACAAGAATGTAATGAGGGTATGACTCTCATCTCTAGTTACAATCCTAACACTACCTAAAGTGTAAAGTCTCTAGTCAAAGTAAACATTGTAGCCCAAGAGGTAAACTGAGGTGGACCACTCTAGCAAATGCCTAAGAGCATAGACCCCACCAATACTTATATGATTCTAGGGATTCATCATAGTTAGGCCCATTTTTACACAATGTAATGGGTCACTGGGAAATGTATCCTCTCCATAGTGTAGCTTCAAAAACAATGTACAAAAAGTTTACCTTTGTCATAGGTGCTACCCAGTTAGAGCTTCCCAAAGGAGACTCTCTAACCACTTTTGTTGTATCTAACCCTTATAATATCTTCCACCATTGTCACCCATGGTGTTGGATGTGGACCTCCTTGGACAAACCCCTCATAGCAAGAAGTTATGGTGATATGAGACTATAACCTGCCAAGGGCACACACACACTCTCTCTCTCACTCATGTAAGAAAGGATAAGGCAAGAGATAATGTACCACACGAGCTCTAACCTCACACAAGGAAAATGTCCATTCCCATTATTAGAGAAGTTATCTTTTATACAACTTACTAAGTGCTTGCACCCAGACTTGGGCAGTCGGCCTTAGTCTAAACTATGTATTTGTGCTCCTTGTGATGCAGACATTACATTTAGAGCAAAAAAATTATAATACAAGGTAACCTAATTAAATAAAACTTTTGGTGTTTGTTACAAGTAAATACTCCGACTACACTAAAAATTTATTGGTAGAGCCTATCAAAGTCTTTCACCTAGTTAATTGCCATAAATTGGGTTAACATCTCTCCCTACATGATGTAGGTCCGTCCTTGAATCTATACAAGTAATTGCAAAGTCAGGGGTTTGGTTCTCGTGTTAGAGAAGAAAAAGCTAAGAATCTAGAGAGATTCCACCAGTGTCAATGAAGTGCATCACAAACCTTATAAGCAACCATAAGAGTTTCTTCTCTATTTGTCAGCTTCTTGAGTCTTGAATATTTTAGAAGTGGCTGTCTTGCTGACAACATTGCAATTATCCAAGTGCAATGCATGTACTTGGATATAAACCATTAAGAGTGCCTCATGCGTGCACTTGTTGAAAGATGCCATAAAATAATAGTATGTTGTGTAAGAAAGGCATAAAGCTAGGTTATCTAGGTGATGGGTTGTACTTTGGGCTAGGGTTGCCCCACCACCAAAGAACAACATGCTATGTAAAAATGGCATAAAGCTAAGTTATCTAGGTGATGGGTTGTACTTTGGGCCAGTTTGCCATCGCCAAAGTCCCCCACTCTAGAAACTTACTTGGATGGCTTTTGATGTTGAGTCTTCTAACCTATTAGATGTGTGCTTCATGCTTGTATGGAGAAGCCACAAGCTAAATCAAGCCCCGCAAGCATGGTACTAGAGGATTGACACTTACTTTGTGAGTATTTTTCTCTTATTACACAGCCCTTCAAATGCAAATTTATATGTCTTTTGTGAGCAGGGGAAGTATATGGTCATGTTCTCTATGTAGATGACCCCATCTTAACAGAGGATCACCACTAAAAGATCTCTCAAACACAACATACGCTTAGTGTAGAGTTTAAGATAATAGATCTTCAGCTCATGTATTATTAATTGAGGTTTGAAAAAATCTAGATAATAACATTTTCATCTCTCAGCAGAAATATATAAGTGAGATACTTAAGGCATTTAGATTGACTAAATGTAAGGTAGTTGGCTACCCCAAGGGAGGTTGATCTGAAGCCATCTATTTTTAAGACACCTCAGACCTTCTAGATGAGACCTTATATAAGAAACTGGTTGTTTTGGTAGTGTTATCTTCTTGTGTAGTACTAGACTAGACATGAGTTTTGTTGTTGGTGTTTTCACCAGGTTCTCCAATGACTCTTGGGAGAATCATTGGAAAGAAGATATGTGGGTGTTGTGATACATCAAAAATACATCACCTATGCTGCAAAGAAAGACCCTTAGTGGCTTGTGTGACTCGGATTGGGCAAGTGACTCTGACACTAGGTGCTCAATAACTGGGTATTATTTTTCTCTTGGTTTGGGATGCATTTCTTGGATCAATAAGACATAGCCCATAGTTGCACTCCATTGATAAAGGTTGAGCGCACAAAAGCTGTATACTTTGTATCATGTGAGGCATTGTGACTAAGGAGGATTCTAAAAGATATGGGAGTGGTGCAAAAGCAGCCTACAATGCTACAATGTGATAACTAGAGTTGCATGGACATTGCTTGGAATCTTACGTTTCATGCTTGTACAAAACACATTAAGATTTATTATCACTTTATGTGTGAACTCATCATGTTCAAGGAGGTCAAGATGGTCTACTTCCTAACAATAGAGAGTTGTGCAAACATTGTCACAAAATCTCTTAGCAGGGATCAAATGGAGTGACATCTTCATCGACTCGGTATCGGACCATAGAGGTAGTTCACCTTTGGGTGGACATTAGTAGGGGGTGTTGGATATCAATGCTCTACCCTCATATTGTATTATATCCAGGCATTAATTAGCTCATGTTTGAACGGCCCCCATTATGAGGAGTAGCCAGGGTGTTCAGCATCCTCATACTCACATAGGAAGGTGGCCTATAAGGCCAGATGGTTTAGAGATGACATGGATTACATTTGACATACTACCAAGTAGGCTACATACTGCTACACTAGACCATTATCTCACAATGGTCCACACATGGAGTAGGTAGACTTTACTCTTAGACACCTTGTCCTGACATTTTAGGCCCAAACATGGCCCACCAATGTGAGCCCGGATGGCCATGGGAGGTAGGGATATTGCTATATAATGTGTAGTGCATCTTTATGGACCGAGTCTACATTGCGGACGATGACACCACCGACTATGCCCGCGGACCATCAGAGTTACCCTACGCCATATACATGCTTATATAGATACATAGCCAACCCCTTCTCCACATAATTCATTAGTCACTTAGTGTGAGTTTACTCCTTACTAGCCTCCATCTTAGTTATTCCAGATCAGCCCATTGAAGCTCCCTTCACAAGATCACATGGGTGTAGGGATTTGTCATCTATTGTATTACTTCAATAATACATATTCTTCTCTATTGAAGCTCCCTTCAAAAGATCACATGGGTGTAGGGATTTACCATCTATTGTATCACTTTAGTAATATATATTCTTCTCTATCTCTATTAATGTGTAATTTGAGTTTTAAAGTTTTATGATGTAAAGATCTTACTTCTTGTGAGTGTTCTCTATCTCCATTATTGTGCAATTTGAGTTTTATAGTTTTGTGATGTAAAAGATCTTACTTCTTGTGAGTGTTCTCTTGTATACCACACATTACTTTCTCATACATGGTATCAAATCTTTGGCTTGGTACAATGCTCCAAGTTTTTTGAGCTAAAAATGAAACCGGGGGACTCTCTCCTCTTACATTTAAATTCAATGAAAAGCATGTAAACACGATTGGTAGTAGGTATCAAATATGCCATAGATAAAGACGTCACAATTGTACTCTTACTCAAAAGTGTTCTAGATGAAGCGTATGGTAACATTATTACCACTCTTACAAATCTACCAATATTAAAACTGGTGGATATTGAAGCTTCTCTCTGAGAGGAGGAAAGAAAGATCAAGCAAAGAAGCTCCAGCTCCATCTGATCTATCTTCGGCGATAAAGGGGGGGCTTACTTCATGAAGAAGAAGCAGAGGGACTACACCAGCACTAGAAATTTCTCCAAGGGCTTCACCAACAAAACCAGTAATGGATATGGATTTTGTGGTAAGAAGAATCATAAGGAAAAGAACTGCTTTTTGAAGAGTAAAAGACCAAAGCTGATTGTTGAAGATAATCAAGAAGAAGATGATAAAGCGGAGGCCTTAGCAAAAGAGGCCAATTTTGTGGCTGGGCTTTTTAGGCTACTCTTGCTACTAGGACCTCTTGGCCTAACATTTGACAGGAAAGCTTTAACTAGGATTTGTATCAATCCTATGGGTATTAGATCTCTAATGTATCTAGATATGTATCGCTTGTTAGAACATATGTGTATCTAGCATTGTATCAATCCTCCCTAGGCATTAGAACATCGATCCTATGGGGATTTGCATCAATAATGGATGTAGATTTTGTGGTGATGGATGTAGATTTTGTGGTAAGAAGAATCATAAGGAAAAGAATTATTTTTTGAAGTAAAAGACCAAAGATTTGAAGTATAAGACCAAAGATTTTATTGTTGAAGATAATCAAGGTATTGTGCAAGTGTGTAGCAAGTTTCCTTAGGGAGACTTAGTCTAGGTTTTAATTAAGTCAAAAGATAAGGCCTTACGCCTATAAAAAGATAAGGCCTTACGCCTATAAAAAGCATGTACTTGGTGGAGGTCACATATCAACAATCAATCTTTATTTAGTCATGCAAATTATGTGGCCATTGTTCTTCTCTCTCTAAACTCAATCTCTTCTTACTCTATCTCTCTGTATACGTAATGAAGAGATTTAAACCACCATAGCCTATTAAGGCCTAATTTCTAGAGAGTGGGTTCAAGAGCATGTTAGTTGCTATAGTCACTCCACCATCAAGGAGGATGGCAAGAATTAAATATCCCTTATAATCAGATGGGAATGATTGCATTTATATCTTCACCTTCATAGTATCAATGTTCACCAAGCTTGTTAATTGGAACTTTTTGAATACTCTCGTCAATCATTATCAAACTCTTTGTATTTGGCACTGAGCCGACCTCCTAACCAATCACGTACATCATTCCACATCAAAGGTTTGCCTTGTAAAACTTAACCTAGGAGAGTGGTGACTGGAGTAGATAAATATAGTCTACAACAATTCTAAATACCTAGGGTGATTACCTCTTTTGTGCACCTGGGCTTCCTTGGGAAATCATGTAGATCTTGCTATAAAAGGTTAAAGTTTCTCTAGCATGTTTTACTTTTCACTTTCACTCCCTAGATATCAAGAAAGAGTCCCCAAAGAGCCCGACAGGGAATGAAGGTCGAGTCCATTTTTGTAAGATCCTAGAAGTGAAGTGGCATTAATATATGGAACTTTAGATCAAGGCAGAGATGCAGGAGTCATATATTACCAAAGCATTTTGGGTTTAGATCTTCCATCTATTCAAAAAATAAGAAGGAAAAAATTTAACCTTTCTAGGAGGAGATGTTTCTTTTGTCTCATTAAAATGAAAATCAACTCATCATCACCAACAAAGTCCTTATTTTCATCATCTCCCTTGCCAGTAGATCGTCTCAGAGTCACGCGCAATCAATACTTCATGGTCGGACTCTAGTATGGTAGGTAAAGGTGTTGATATATTAGGCATCGATGTCTTTATTGGTCCTATTACTCCCTCTATCTCTTGTTGAGTTTGCCTAACCAACCCTCTAGTATGGTAGATAAAGATGCTGATATATTAGGCAGTAGTGTCTTTATTGGTCCCAGTACTCCCTCTATCTTTTGTTAAGTTTTCCTAACCAACCCTTGAGCTACCACAAGGTGCTTCTTTTCTTTTATAGGGTTAGGATATTGTGCTCACTATATGCAGTGCTCGCTCGCAAGACTACCTTATGTTGCTTTCGTTTGTGAAGCATAATTTTTCTTCATCATATGGATCGAAGGTAGAGATCCAACAGAAGAATCAATTCCATCCAAGATTTTGACTTTCTCATCTCCTTTTCCAATTTGGATAATCTTCTTTTCATGTTTATCTCTTCTTTTTGCACTTTTAGAAGTGCTAGATTCGAGGTCAGCGGTTTTGCCACTTTTTCCTTTAGCAAACTTAGCTTGTGTTCTCGTGTCAACACATCATTAACCAAGATGAGGATAGAATCAATATTTGACCTTTTTGTGAGACACAAAAAATATTTAAAGCCATAGTAGGTCACAAGGTCCACTACTCACGCAGGTAGAGTAGTACGATAGGGGTGGTCTTTGGGCAAATTCTCAATACCACAACCCCATTGCACCATCTATTCAATGGAATAGGGTTTTTGTCCACCATTGATGGGGCATCCTTATAAATTCTATTCAAACACTTGGCCTTAATGTGATGTCCACAACATGCATATCAAGAGAGTGGGGCTCTTCTTGTTAAAGAATTAGTATACTTACCCCTTATTGAAGCTGCTATGTTCATCAGAGATGTGTACTCATGCAAGATTAGCTTTTAAAAATTTTTAGGTCCCCAAAGATTTTATAGCCCAATCACTAAGAGTTTGTGTAGCCAATTCTCCACTAGTAGAAGATCTAATAAAGGGGTTGGTATTACAATTAGACATCACAGCTTCTTTCTTAGAAACGGTAGTTATTGCTTCTGGCATAATATCTTAAAACAAAGACTCTTTGCTCAAAATCAATGTGGTGAGACTCACTACTTGACTCCATTCTCAACCCAACGTTATTAGGTCGTCTGACAGATTCAGTTCCACTGCCAGCTATGAAAGCAAGAAGAAGCTCTATTCGAACCACCAAAATAAGAGCTTCCTAAGATTCTTCCTTTATGCAAGGGCATATAAATAATCCCCAAATGAGTCTAAACTCGGAGGGGCCTTTCATTAAATAGACTTTCTTGATAGTAGGTCCTTTTTCGCTGAAAAAGTGAGAAATTACTTCTCTTTCACTTGATTTTCAGTTTCTTCAAAGTAACCAAGGTCTTCGCTTCTCCAAGTTTTAATCTCATCAAAAGAGAAAGGCAATCGGTTAATCAAGTTTATAAATGGATTGAAATCTTAGAAAGGAGTTGCCCTTAGTTTAGCAAAGTATTTTCTTGTATACCAGTCTCGGGAATATCCCCGAAAGTGATAGTGACAAATTCAACACGCTCTGTAATTCCAAGGATGCAACACAACTAGTGCATAAGATTCTTTTTCCAACCTTGATCCGAAGTAGTTTGCTGATAGCAATCAACTAACAAGGTGTTCCTCTTAGCTCAAATGCATAAGATCCGCGAATCAATTACAGTATTCTAAATTGGATAGTCTCGAGCAAATTCCTTATACGCGAAAACAATGGATCTACAATCACACCATTCATGTGCTCCATTCGTGGAAAGAAATCCTAACACTGGAAATACAAAATTGTTCAATTTTGGCCGAAAAGCACGACCTACTAAAAATAGCAATCTTGGGAGTCTTCACTTTGGGGAATGTGCTTGTTCTTAATTTGACTCAGGATATTCCAAAACCAAGATCGCTAACTTTTTTGGCTTGAAAATCTTATTTTGGTCATGAAAAACTAAGAACTTTTCAAAGCACTAGTTCACTGGGGGGGCTACCTTCATAGAGTGCTAAAAATATATGTTTTCCTTGTCATCTCAAGATATGAGGATCTTTTCCTCAATGAGATTAGCTTATAGGGATCTAGCCACAAATCCACTGATTTAAGCCAAGTCAGGGAAGAACGTGTTAAACATATCCACTAAACCAAAGTTGTCAAAACAAGACCAAACTTGGTGCATCAATAGTACAAGCTTTTGTAGGCATAGCCCTATACTCAATTTAAAAAAAAAACAAGTTCAAATTAAGTGTTTTGGAGCCAAGCGTAGAAAATTGCCCTCACTTGAGGACTTTTCTGATTTGTCCACATAAACTCTTACAATATTGCCTTAGTGACGTGAGCTAACAAGCTTGGACTTTGGGGTACAAACTTACTCTGAGATGAGTTTCACTGCCCAAGGTGAGAAAGAGTGCCAGGCGTGGAAATCCAGGAGGTTTCTGATTTCGATTTGTTCTCTTACACCCGCTAGATATTTCGTGAAGTGACTACACAAGGCTAAGGTATGTTGCTTGATTTGAATCAATAAGCTATGAGTTATAGCCAGGCATAGGAATGGATAATTTCATCTCTTAAACTCCAGAGTAGTAATTTTTAGCCAAGAAACGTGCGAGCTCAGGGCCTTTTTGAGAGAGGGTCCAAAAACAAGGCCAAAATTTGTCAAAAAGGCACAAGATTTAATATGTAGATAGTCAATATGTAGATTTATGAGTCCAAGCCTCAGAAAGTATCCGAGTAGACCTTATAAGTATCAAGCTTGGTGCAAAGTCTTGTCCGAAAAGGGTATAAGCTCTATCCACTAGATCCAGATGAAAGTAGGCTATAAATTAGCCCAAAAATAATGTTAAGTTGACTTGGTTTTTAGCCAACACACTTAGATGTGAACAGACTTGTATCCAATTTGTTTTAGGGCCAAACAAGGTTTGACTAGCACAAGATTTAATATGTAGATTGCTGGTACTATGGTTGACACTATTGGTACATTGCATCTACTTTTTCATTACAAAACTACTATTTTTAGCCAAGCAAAAAACTTAGCAAGTCAGATTGCCAAAAATAGCAAAATGCCAAATTTGTCCATTTGGGGCCAAACTTAGTATGCGGCTAGGTCAAGTAGCTGTTAGCATTGCTCCAAAGTTAGTTTGTAGAAAAAGTTCACTAGGTGGCTTCTAGAGCCAGGCGGGGAAATCTAAGGGGTGTCTGAGCCCTGTCCGATCTCCCTCAGGAGACTAAGTGCCACGGGGTCTTAAAGACCCTTGTCAGATGATATCAATGGATGGCATTCATCAAAATTGCGATGCCTTTTTTGGACCGTCGGATGAAGTAAACTAAGGTCAGTAAACTAGGGCCAATAAACTAGGGGTGAAAAACATAGAATATAATGGCTTGAAACCACATGGTTTCGTTGCTTGAATGTATAGTGTAGTGGTAAGATGTTTCCAATGGTGACTCGAGTTCAAATCCTCTTTTGCACATAACATTTTGCTCCAAAATTTTCTAAGTCCCAAACCCAAATTCACCCTCATTCCATGATGTAAACTAGGAAGTAAACTATGCCTACTTAGTAAACTAGAAAGTAAACTAGGATCACTTAGTAAACTAGGAAGTAAACAATGCCCATTAAGTAAACTAGGAAGTAAACTATGATCGCTTAGTAACCTAGTTTACTGACCCTAGTTTACTTTATCCGACGGTCGAAAAAAGATACCACGGTTTTTGATCAATGTCATCCATTGATATCATCTGGCAAGGGTCTTTAAGACCCCGTGGCACTTAGTCCCAAGGATCTCTACCCCAATGCAAGGAAATCAACTTTTAACTAGCCAAGATTAGGGTACGTGAATAGGGCCTCGTCCATGCACAATTTTCGACTGAAAGCTCTTCTTTTTAGACCAAAATTTCAATTGTGACAAACTATCTCGGAGGGTTTCTGATCTAGTCCATTTACCAGGCAAACAGTGTCCATTTGCCACAAGATCAGATTTGTAGTTTGTATGATGTTTTAACAATATTGTAACCTCACTCACTTTTTCTCTCTCCGCATGCTATTTTTAGCTAAACATGAAAATCAGATGAAACAAGACACCAAGATTAGTTAAAATTTAAACATGTTTGTTTAGAACCAAATTTGACACAGGACTAGCTGGTAACACTATACAAAAGTCAATTTCTTGATTGGCAAATCTGACAAAAGGAGATATTAGCAATCATGGAAACTTGATCTTATGGACTATTTCTGAGTCCGATCTGCTTGTATGCTTCAAGACTCCATTTCAGGTTTTGATTTGACACTAGGGTAACACCACACAAAATTTCACAAGAAACTAATGAATCTATTGGTCTCTAGGTTTGGGTGTAGAAGGCTTCTAAAAGAGGATTAAATTTTAGTTCTTAAGCTTTGAAAAAACCTAGGTTTTTGACTCAAGTACAACAAACTCAAATCAATGGATAGACTATGTTGGAAATGCGGAACATGCATGCAAGTAACTACAAGATTTTCCCAAAAGTCTAACTCAAAGTACATCTACTATACTAGGCCAAGAAGAAACCCAAGAAGCAAAACAAGAAAGTGATTTTCTTAAGAAAAACCACAAAGCTTAACAAGATTTGAACAAGATACTAATACTTAAAAGCTCAAAAGTGACCAGCCACCATCAAGACTAACATACATGAAATTTCTACTTGCAAATCCAAACAATCATGCTCTAGCAGTGATAGGGTTAACAAATAACATATCCATGCACAAACACCTAGGTACTACAAGCAAATAAAGCGAGTTTAAGCTTCCAACAAAGAGTGTTTCGCTCTCTGTCTACGCTATTCACATACAGAGTGATTTTTAAAAAAATTAGTCCTAACTTAAACAAGTTGAATCTTAATCCTAAGTTAAATGTGTAAAATCAAAGCTTATGTAGGCTAGATTACAATGCTTAATATCCTTAATCTTAATTAGAGATTAAACATAAAAAATCTTTTTACATTCCATATATGGTCAATTTGAAGTTATCGGATTGTAGAGCTCAATCTCTTGATTCCAAGGTGGTCTCAAAATTTCAATCCGAGTTAGAACCGGAGTTATGAGCAAAACAAGTTTCCATTGTAAACTGACTAGATAATGACGATTTTAATTAGTACTAAATTAATCAACCTTAATATTAAGGCACACGAACACACTCTCTCTCACTCTCTCACGCACACAAGAAAGGATAAGGCAAGAGATACCGTAGCACACACGAGCTCTAATCTCACACAAGAGAAGTGTCCATTCTCATTAAATAAGTTATCTTTTATACAAGTTACTAATAAGTGCCCCGAGCACCTAGACTCGAGCGATTCTTAGTCTAAAGTATGTACTTGTGTTTCCTATGCTAACTATTGAACATCCATGTGATCCTAAAATTACACTTAGCTTGGTCATCCCTTGTTTACATTGTTTGAGGCTCATTAGAGCGAAAAAATTATAAGATTTACATGAAGTGACAAAAAACCACTCAGGTAGACAAAATTATACTTATCTCACAAGTAAATGCTTTGACTACTCTAAAAAATTATTGGTGGGACTCGTCAAAGTTTTCCACCTAGTTAATGCCATAAATTAATACAACCTTAATATTAAGGCAAACGCACACACACACACACACACACTCTCTCTCTCTCTCTCACTCTCTCACTCACACAAGAAAGGATAAGGCAAGAGATACTGTAGCACACAAGAGGTCTAATCTCACACAAGAGAAGCGTCCATTCTCATTAAAGAAGTTATCTTTTATACAAGTTACTAATAAGTGTCCCGCACACCTAGACTTGGACGATCCTCAGTCTAAAGTATGTACTTGTGTTTCCTATGCTAACTATTGTACATCCATGTCATCCTAAAATTACACGTAGCTTGGTCACCCCTTGTTTACATCGTTTGTGGCTCATTAGAGTAGAAAAATTACAAGACTTACATGAAGTGATAAAAAACCACTCACGTAGACAAAATTACAAAGTGACCCAATTAAATAAACTTATCACAAGTAAATGCTCTGACTACTCTAAAAATTTATTGGTGGGGCTCGTCAAAGTTTTCAACCTAGTTAACACCATAAATGGGATTAACAATCACTCAAGGGGGAGTGTTAGAAAATAAGTGATGAAGGGTACGTAGAAATAAGAGGGAGTATGCACCTTAGAGATAGAAGTTTTACTAAGGTTATGAAAATCACAAAATAAAATTTTAAGAAGCATTGTAAACCTAAAAAAGTATTCACCAAGCATGGTACATTCCCAAGAAGAAGGTGCCTACTACTGTAATGTGCACAAAAGTCTCTAATCAACATTGAATGGACCTCCGGAGGTGGGCCTAGAGTCAAGGGAAATACTTCATGTTTAGGTAAGGCTTAAGCTAAGCCATCGACTAATCATGATGTATTTCAACCTATTTAAAGGCTTCCCATCTAATGAAAATTATGTGTTGGATCAACTCTCTAGCATTGTCATTATCTTGTCACATCAGTGCTTTTCCTCTACTTGGATTATGCAAATATGTTTAACCTAATCCATTACTATCCACCCTAATCACTCCCAACTTGCTAATTTCAAGTACCTCTACTCTAAGGTTTGGAAAGTAAATGAGGGATCTCATAGGAGAAGAAGATGAAACTCAAGTTGCCTACTGAAGTTGCATTAAAAAAAAAGGCTTTCCAAAGGAAATGAAGTTGCATCCAAGATGGGTGCCGGAAGGTACTCAGGAAGGACTCATGAAAAAACTATAGCATTGAAGATGGGTATCCTTTCTATAAAGGAAAATGTGCATACCAAGGAATCATAACCTTAGGCACCAACTTCTTTATGAGGGTCATGATAATCCTAGCATTGGCGGACACCTCGAAATAGAGAAGACTTATACTCTTCTCTGTGCTTTTTCTGGCCAAGTATGAATACATCCAAGACTATGTTTTAAAGTGCTAAAATGTCAAAGTGATGAAGGTATAACGTCTCAATATAGGTGGTCTACTAAATCCTTTGAAAATGCCTAGTGGCAAATGGGAGAGCATTAAGAAATCTCAAGATAGAGTTAAAAATTATGTAAACCTCGATGAAGAAGGATAGAGTTTCCTAAAGATGATAGATACTTGTGAACATGCTCCCAAGATGGCCATATGCCATATGGAACTGCAGTTCACGGCCCAAGAAGGTGACTAGTAGTAGCAACAACACGTAATTGAGGATTTTGCGACGAGAGCAAGCAACCAAAGACAATGCACAACAGTGAGAGAAGCATCATCAGGTCCTCTCCGCACTCGACCGCAAGACGACACCAACTTCTTCAAGTTCAAGGAACCCTTTTCCAAAGAGGGTGACCTTTAGTATGACATTAAACTTATCCTTTTGCCTTGCATTCTTGGTTACATCAATTTGAGGCTTATTTTTATGTTGTTAGTATAATGGATAGGAAAGATGTAGTTTTGGCAATGTCATCTAATAGGCAATGCCATTGTTTGTTGGTGGCATGATTGATCCAAGGCCCACAACAATAACGATGTTGCGGACTACAAATGGGACCAAATCATCACAGATTTGAAACGGCATCTCTCCCACTGCCCTATCTTGACTAACTCGATGATGAGTTCAAGGGTTTGCGTCAGAGTTTGCAATGAGTCCTCAAGTTTACCAACAAGGTCACTCACATGGCCTTACAGTTAGGAAAATTTGGCGGTGACATGTATGGGCTAGACACACAAATCCAGTGGGATGAGCAAATGTTTCAGCTCATGGACTTCAAGGTGATGCTCTCACTTGCATAGAGTGCTGGAGTACAATGCTGGAAAGCAAAAGACTATTAAGCCCCAAGTACCCAAGGCATGGAATGCGGGTGCATAGGCCCAAACCCAGACCCATACCCACATGGTGGAAACCCCAACTGGGCCAAGCTTCCGGAGCCTTGAGCTCTAAGCCAAGGCAAACACACGCAAACTCACCCCAAACCAGAAGCTCCAAGCGAGCACACAATGGAGCATACCATGTGGACTTGCCGCAATTTTAATTTGGCCAAGTGCATTAGGGGTTTGAGAGAAGACGGGGTTTAGGTTGTGCATATGATGGGATTCTCATCATTCCCTTGCATATTGGTTGCATTGCCTCGAGCCTCTACTTTCTCTTTTTATTATTCCCCCACATTTTTCTAATCAGTTTTACTCCACATCGTGACCCAGGTAGTGGTTGCCGAGCCCAAACCAGTAGAGCCTGCCCCACCCGACTCCATGGTTAGTACCATTAGGGTGAGGAGGCAGAACTGCAGGAGGCAATCCCTTAGGAGTTGGAAGCTCAGTAAGAGGGAGTTGGAAGCTCAGTAAGAGGGAACTCCTCAAGTTCTAGAGCCTCCGTAAGAGGGAACCTCCCATTTTTTTCGATCAGATGGAGGGGACTCCAAGTATGGAAAGAAGGGCTAACAAGGGGCACGGTGTCTAGTTACACATGACTTGCACTTTTCCTGTACAATCATGTCCACACCATCCAACTGTAAGATGCACATGACATCCCCTCCTGCTTAGCTTGGTGACAAAGTGGTCGACAATGGTTTACACGTCCTTGGACAAGGGCTCACAAGGGGCAAGGTGTCCAATCACATGACTTGCACTTTTCTTGTACGATCGTGTCCATGCCATCCAAGTGCAAGATGCACGTAACATCCCCTCCTGCTTAGCTTGGTGACAAGGTGGTCGACAATGGTTGACACGTCCTTGGATGGACAAGGGCTCACAAGGTGCGACATGTCCAATCACATGACTTGCACTTTACTTGTACGATTGTGTTCACGCCATCCAAGTGCAAGATGCACGTGACATCCCCTCATGCTTATTAGCTTGGTGACAAGGTTGGCAATGTCGGCGGAGAATCCTTCAACAATGCGGGGTCTTTATGAGAGAATCTTACGTCGGTTTCTTAGGGGTCTTTTGCATTGAATAGCAATGCTGTCATATGGTACCCATCTGGAATGTCGGGAGGTACTGAGGTCTAGGTCTTTGGTATCTACCGGATTGTGGTCTTTGTTTGCTCAAGTGGAAAACGAAATTGCTTGGGGCCATTTGATGTCCTGACATCCCCCAAGGCGCTTCTATTTCTTGGTCGTCTAGCTTTGCGTTTCTCATGTGGTATAGCCTATGCATGATCCCGAAAAAACTCACATCACTAGACCCAACAAAATCAACAACAGTAAAAACCTCCCTGTATAGATAAGAACCTGTACACTAGATACAATAGACTTTAGAGCATTGTCCGGTTTCGTCGTGGACCTTGGTAGCATTTTGTGATCCATAAATAATTATCATTCCATTCAATATGTGGTTTAAATTGTCAAAATCACCTTACTCCAGTGTTGCACTCTAGGCAACTTGATTTGTAGACATTTCGTCACTAAATCCGGTTACTGTCTTGTTTGCTGGTGTGTCAAATCTAAGTGAGCATGTTGAGCAAGCCCCTTAGAAATGAAGTCTTTAGTACTACCGCAATCAAACAAGAATACAACTGGGAGGCCGCTCAAAGTGCCACAACATGTCAACCAGTGTGCCACCAAAGGAGTGTGAAGTTCATGAGTGCATGTCCTGCACATGTTAGTCTTGTTTGTCCCACACATCGATGCAACCCACTTGAATGACGTATTGATGTTCTGAGAACTTATTAGGTTAGCAGCCCAATGAATAAGCATCTGTCAGTGTGATTAGTCTAGGTAGAGGAGCCTGTATGTGTAAACCTATCGGTAGCATGGAAACTAGCAACATTTTATGGTCGCTATTTGGGGGCATGGGCTGTGGACAGCCCATTGGCAAGGGCAAAGGGTGGGCAGAAAGCCATATCGGGCACCCAGCTCTACAGGCACACGTGTGGAAAACATTAATATGATTTTGTGTCCTCTTATGCATGTCGGACAGCATACAGCCCTAGTCGGCCAGGTCCTTCAGCCCAAAGTCCCTATTTAAAGGTGCTCCAGCCATGAATCTCATTGCAAGTCTGCCCACGTTGTGAGCAAGCCACGAGCAGCCCACAAGCACGAACACAAGGGAGGAAGGTCTGAAAACAGGGCAACCAGCAGCGTTTGCAGAAACGCAGCACATAAGAGGAAAAACACAAGCTCCAGGTGCTGCATGGCAGTACAGCAGGAAGGACAGCCCTCTTCCCGGTGCTCTGCACGCGTCTGCGTTAGTGCTTTTGGTGCTGATTTGCAGCCACAGTCAGTCCAATGCACATTCAGTAATTCAAGAAAATACACCTTCATGGTGGGCCCTTCAGAGGGACCCAGGACAGTCTACTCTCTCCTGTGTCTCCTTTTCATTTGTTTGTATGCAAATTGTTACGTTTTGAATGCTCAATTCTGCTCTAATCAAGTTAATGATTGTACTCCAAGCTTCCTCTATAGCGCTTTAACTTAGCAGTGACCAGTACCATCCGGTAGCGACTGAGATTAAACAAGCAGTCCTACAGAAGAAGGCTCACAAATGCAGACAGGATACTCTTTGAAGGGAGGAGCACCCCTCAGATCCGTGGAGTCATGAGAGGCTGACTCTTGCACGCCAGGAGTAACAGCATCTTCTTGATCAGAGATCAGAGCACCATTATCATGCTAGAGAGGCTTTTTGGACTCAGATTGATGGAAGATGCAATAAACACCTTCTCCATCTTGGGAGACTTAGCAGGGAGAGCAGTAAACATCTCCAGGATTCTCACGATGTTCTCTAGTCAGTCCCAACTAGTTAGGTAGATTGCCACTGACTTCTACTCCCAACTAGTTATTTAGTTGCCACTGACTTCTCCTCCTCTCTCTACACAGTTAACCCCTCCTTTTCAACTAGATGTAGAGCTCAGCACAAAGTCTGGAAGTATATGCCTAGCACAGAGATGACGACACACTTGGATGCCCCCTTCACAAAGGAGTTAGGATGATACTTCCTTGCTTTACCACCAAAAGGAAAGTACCCAGGTGCTGATGGCATTTTTTCATTACTCACTAGGATTCCATTTGGGCTACCATCACTTCAACCTTTTTAGGAGATTTGGGACAGCAGTGTCACGCTTCCCTTCCTCTCAGAGGGACTCAGTCATCTCATCCACAAAGAGGGGTACAGGACCCTCTTTACCCAATGGAGGCATATTACCCTTCTTGGCATTGTCTATAAAATAATGGCCACAACAGTAAGATTGAGACTCCAACCCCTTTGAGGTGAGGAACTCAGTCATAAAGAAGGGTACAGATACTCATTACCCAATGGAGGCATATTACCCTTCTTGGCATTGCCTATAAAATAATGGCCACAACAGTAAGATTGAGACTCGAACCCCTTCTCCCTCACCTCATACATGACTCTTGGACAGGATTTGTACAGTGCAAAAGCATATTTGATAACAGCTTCTCATTTTGGCAAGCATTTGAATGTGGCCATTCAGTCATTCTCCTGCTTAACTTTGATAAGGCCTATGACAGGATTGTGGAGAGAAATCCATAGCATATAGGCTTCTCTGAGTAGTGGATCCAAGATGTCCCTTCACTACACCACTCACGCCCAGAACTAGGTTCTCGCTCAGGGTGGTCAAGGGGACAGATTTAAGATTTCCAGATCCATCCACCTAGGCTGCACACTTGCCCTTTTTCCTTCTTTGCAGCTGAGGCGATGAGTCATTTACTTCCCTCGTAGACAATAACCTTGGTGATTTCCCACCTTCGGTAACAATGCTGGAGGCCAAGCCAATCCTCCTAGTCCAGCCAATCCTCCTGGCATGGAACCCCTTTCCATGCTGCTGGGCTGAGTCAATGTCAAGCTTCCAACGTTCAAAGGATCATCCACTGAAGACGTAGATGACCACATTCGGCGGTTCATCTCTACATACAAGAGCCAAGGCCTTGAGCAAGAAGACACCGTCTTGGTACTCTCTGTCCACTCTACAAGGCTCTGCAGACAAGTGGTTTAGACAATTTCCAACCGACCACTTTGCGGACTGGGCCACCTTGAAGAACACCTTCTTCTGCACTTACAGGACATCATCTTTCCATCGGATTTGATGGGAGGAACTTCTTGAGTACGGTTTACAATGCTTCAGAAAAGCTTTGGAAGACTGTTGCCTTGCAGCAGGTACACTCACCAATTGGCACAATTCCATTGGATTTTGGGCTAGTGATGTAGATATGCCATGAGGGTGGCTTCAAATGGATTAAGAGGGGTAAAAAGACAAGTTAGACTGACAGAGCATGAGCCGATCAAGGATGATCTACACCATACGATCAAAGTGGTTGGCTTCAGTGAAAGCCATTGGCACATAGATCCTCTCCCCTCGTCATTGGCAAATCCATGGTGTCTTTGGCTTTATGGTGGATGTCCTCTCGAACACCTACCCTAGGATCCACTAGAATGGTGATAAATTGATGTAGTATCTCCCAACAAAACAATCCCTTCCTGATGTGGATACCCACTTAGACAGCACTTTGGTAGACCTTCTGCATCAAATTACCCACGCACGCTGGAGATGATTGTGGAGTACCAGCTCTTCCAACACAGTGGACTCTCAATCAACAGTTGAGACAGACCTTAGGTGCAGATCCAAGGTGCTTGCAATGCTTCAGAGCTTTAGAGCCAACTCATCATTGCATAAGGGGTTACAGAGAGCCTAGAGGATCTAGCAAAACATCACACACTTGATTGGCAAAATAAGAAGAGGGACTTGCTACATCACTTGAGGATCTATGGCCTAGCTTACAAAATTAGGTCCTCAGCTTCTGTACAAAGGAGCAAAGTCGAATAGGGCCATTTGATCCCCCAACTTCCAAGTCCCTCAACCTTTCACCCTAAATGTAGGACTGGTATCAATTCATAGACCTCATTACCAGTCTTACTGCATGGCAGATCTTGAGATCCAGATGAAGATGTGACTTGGACTTATGCCTCAGTCACACTCATTAATCTGGTACGATACCTTATGGCTAAATGGGGCCGGATTCAGGGCTCCTCAATCACCATAGTGGTCAGGAAGCCATCCTTCATGAGAAAGTAAGATCATGGCCTTTCTGATGAGGCCGAAATGGCATTTCCGCTCTCTGAATTGGTTACAACTGCCTCACTTCTTTTCTGCATGATTTTGTACCAGGCTTTTACAGGACTTTATCCTGGAATGTTTTGTGATTTGGTCATCTTAATGTAAGTCCATTTTCTTGGTCCCCCCCCAAGAAAAAGGTGATTCGTGCAGTCTTATGTCATGCTGCCGAGTGATTGTGCAATCAGAAAGCTTGGTTCCATTGATGCAATATCCATATGAACAACTCCTTCCACCATAAATCTTTCATAAAGAAGCGCTGATTCAAAATAACAAACTAGATCACACAAAAGAAGTGCCCATTGGCCATCTGATTCAAAAATGTACGCTCTTTAACTACATACATGACTACAAAGATAGGTGTGGACTCCATTGAAATTGTCAGGGGGGTGCAAGCTCAGCTCCTGTAAGCCAAATATCCCTCGGGCAGGTGGTGTAGAGAACAACTGAAGCATCTCTGAATCAAGTATGAGAAGGCCTCCAAATTTCACATCAGTCTGTGCCTAGCTTCAGACTGTCATTGCCTCTACACTTCGGCATTGTTTACAGCTCTGCTTGGACTCAGCATACTAATGGGGTCTTCCAAGATTCCAGTATCATAGCTTGATTGTTATGTGTTGAATAGCTTCCTAAATGTTCCCTCCTTCTTTGAAGCCCCTTCCTTCGCAGACTCTGCCAAAGCAAAGATCCTTTTCAAACCTGTACTAGACACAGCTGCTGCAGCAGCAGCAGATTGTGCCATAGCTCCCCTCCCCAGTGCAGCTGCTCGTGCCATCATTGCATCTCTACTTGCAATATTGACAGCAGTGGGGGTGACAGGGGTGGGCGGTGTGGACGAAGTCATGGCAACAATGGGGGCTACAGAAGGTAATGGGCTACTTGGAGCAGCTCCACTTGTGCCACGCCGATTGAAATAATCAAGAAGCGGTTGTTGTTCAGACTTCTTCAAGCCCTGCAGAGAAAAGAAAGATTAATGCTCACCAGTCTTTCTCCCTGTAGTACTCTTCAGGGATACACCTTTGAGACCAAGACTAAAAGAACAGAATTATCCTTTTGAGGCAAGAACCTTCAAGTCAAGTAACCGTTGGAAGTCAGCTGCAGTCCCTTCCAGCAGCAAGGCACGGTACGTGTCTGCAATCGATTCTACTGGTGACAAAATCACCTGCTCAAGACAGCAGCTATATCAGTATAAGTATTACTCCAGTGGGAGAAAAACATGGCTGATTCTAATTATGTCCTTATTAAAATGATAAAATCATGTAGACACTCTAAGACACTGTCAAACAACACTTGCTGCCGTTTAGAACTGCTCTTATATAAGGCCTGAGGTGTTTAGAACTGCTCTTTTATAAGGCCTGAGGTGTATGATCTGTCCCTGGGCATCTTTTCTTTGCCATCCTCTGAGCTGTCCCAGTCTTGACTGATGCTGACAATGAGTAGTCTAAAAATGCAAAAACGTGTGTATATACCTGAGTTATGGATGTCGTGCTAGCAAAATCTCTAGTCTTCCACTTAGTCTTGGTGCTAAGAACCCCAGCCTCTGTGTCATCCTGTTTTCAACCATTTTCGCTCCATTGTGCCAATACTCATGGGTAGGAAAGAAAAGGATGCAGAGACACAATGCAGTCGACCCCTCGTTCTTTACTTCTACATATCATTCATAAACCAAACTCCCGTATAGGTTTCCACTCATACATATCAGCCTCTCAGTCAATAGTAACAAAAGTACTCAAATAGCTGATTATCTCCACATGCTACAAGCTTGGAATACATGTGTTTTTACATAAGGAGAAGAATTCTCACAAGCTTTTTCAAGCATCACTGAACTGTCTCCTTGTATGTAAAAGGGTGTTATTTTGTGATGCGGAGAATATTGTGTTTGGAAAAGCCTGCCACCTTCTCAAACTCCACAAAAATGCGGTGAGGAACTTTGCATCGAAAGCATTGGATCGGTAGCCTACACACCATATTGTTGAGATCTCTTGCTCTTTGTTGCACCATGGCTTCAAACAAAGAGGCATAGTGGCAACGCCTGTTCACGATGCCCATAGGGGTCATACGGTTGCTACTCATATGGTTTTGATCATAAAACTCGCAACTCTCCTATTCCTGGTTCTCTCTCTCTACAGGCAAGGTCACCGAGTATTGTTGTACCGGTGGTGGATATGGAAACTGAGGCCGTCTATACATACCTCGTGGTAAAGGGTTCTGATAGGTGGGCACTAGGTCTTGTGCCTGGAGGAACAGGTTGAGGTGGTAGTACCAGTGGTGGATATGGAAACTGAGGCAGTCTATGCATACCTTGTTTTGATAGGTGGGAAGTCCCGTCTTTAAGGGCAGATCCTATTATACTCCAAGTTTATTCTCGTCACTTGCTTTAATAAGTTCTGCTCTCGAGAATTCTGTTCAAACTTAAAGTAAAGATGAAAATTCTCCTTGTACAAACAGCTCATCTTACCCCTTTTCCGGGGGGTTTTGTTTTGTTGGGAATACTAAGGAAGAGGTATGTGTGAATGGTCCCTAACGGAAATGAGGTAACAATCATGTCAACATCACATGGGATCACATGGGATGACGAAGACGATCAACGGAGATTCTAGAACTGGAGAGAAGTTAGGGAATCACTTTATGAAATACTCTTGTAATTCTTTGACTATTTAAGGCCCCAAGTAATGCAAAAATTTCTTCGTGCTGCTGAGTTAATTCCTCTTGTTTATTTCAGTATTTTCAAGATGTAGCCCCTTACTTCTCTCTTTTGTTGTGTAGATTAGGTCTCCTCTCTACATTTAGACTAGTCCTCCTACCTCTCTTTTGTTCACAGTATCCACAATACAAGCAAAGATGGTGCACTCATCAACCCAGAAGAAGAGGACTATTTTGAGAGAGATCTGGCCGCTTTTAAGACTCAATACGTGTGATGACACAAGGGCCAGTACTCATGATGATGTGTGCATGTAAAAATGAGTGCACATACATGCATGCATCCTCACTCACATGTTCATTTTGCATACAAAAGACACAAACCTTCAAAAGAGCCTCTGCCTTGCCCATCTCACGGCCAACAAATTTGTTGTAGCTTGCAGAGGCAGCATTCTGCATTTACCAAGAAGGCACATAAGAATAATTTAGCAACACGTCCAATAGAGGAAGCCTGGCCTAAAAAACCATACGAGGAAATTGATATGCATACAGACCTGACCACCAAGAGAGGGGACTTCGAGCAACAGTGTTTTCACAGCATGTGTATCCAGCAACATCTAAACAAAAAAAAGCACATAGAAAGAGGTGCCTCTATCAATCAGTTACCTGCAAGTACAAAAACAAACAACATGCACACTCATGAACTAACAGCCACAACTGGTCAACTCTACGAGGGGTTTCTTATTCAAACCTGTTGTGCTCCTGTCTCAGAAATTCGTTTACATTTGTAGATATTGACATGAAAACGTGGGGCAAAAGATGCTGCTAGCTGCACCAAAACCACATGTAAGGAGTATGGGCTGATTATTGTCTCCACACACTTTAGCATATATGATTAGAATGAGTGGCAGCATGTATATCTGCTTATAGGTAAAGCTCCTTCCTTGAAAATAAGCAACAAGTAACAAATTGATTATCACTGCCCAGAAGGGACAAGCTCCTACCTTGTCTAAGAAAAACTGATAGTACAAAGGGGACAGAAGGGCACCAATAGCAGGAACACTGCTTGAAAGTACAGAACTGATACCATTTACGTATCTGTAGATAACCAGGAACAACATTTAGTCAAGTTCCAACTAGTCAAAAATATAATATAATCTTGGCATAACCATTGGAAGAAAAGAGGGGGACCCAACAAGTAATTATCACCTTGCCTTGCACCTTCTGACTCAAAGCAGCAATGAAGAAGCTTGCAACACTTCATAAAGAATGCATACAATACGCAATAAATTGCTGCCTACTAAAATTATTAAGCATATGTTTTCTTCACCACCTCATCGATTGTGAAAATGGATGGCATAGTGACAGCAAGAAAATCATGCAGGCATGGAAAGTGGATACCTTTAGAACAACTTAAGCACCTTCAAAACATGTCCAAAAGCATCCCACGATGATATCTATAGGAATCTTGCAAGATTCGTTCTATGTTCCCAGCAAGTGGCAATCTAGAATTCTATATTCAAAGTAAAAATGAAATATCTTGCCACACTAAATAAATATTGCATAAAAAATGCAATAGATTTGTCACCAGTTCATAGGTTTTGATTTAACTCATACATTTTATAATGGAGTTTCTGCGAGACACAGTTCGGACTCATACTTCTGTCTAACCCAATACAACAGTGCATGATGCATTACACATGTTTGTTTGACATGTGACATGCAAGCGTGAACTTCTTTTCTAGCGTACATGTCCTCCAATCTGACCCTCCGCTAGTGTGCACATGTCTTGGACGTAGCATACTTCCCCCCAATAATGACCATTTATGCCCTCAGCAATGAAGCCAGGGAATCAGGCTTTGAGATTCCTCACAGATTCCTACCTAGCCTCCCTCTCATGTCCTTCCCTCCACTTAATAAAGTACTCATCATAAGCAGAATGTCTTGAATGCTTAGAACATTGATCCCAAACCACTTCGGGGTTCTCGGGGAATATACTCAGTTCACTCTTCCTGAACTAATTCCTGATAGGAACAACCGTGTCGGAATCGCCTAATCGTGCTTTCAATATATTGGCATGAAAGGTAGGATGAACCGAGGAAAAGTTCTGCGCAACATCACTAATCTTCCTTTCGATCCTCAACGGACCTCAAAACTTGGAAGATAGCTTGTAATGTTTCCCCATACGCATAGTACTAGAATCCTTAGGTATTCTCAAGTATACCCAAGTACCTACATCGAAGACCCTGGGAGATCTTTTTCGGTTAGCATAAGTCTCAGCTTGATCCTGAGCCGTCATTACACTCTACCTGGCAAGGTTAAGCATCTCTTGCATATCCAACAAGAAATCTCTTGCCTGCTAATTTTGGATCTTACCCAATGTTGACCAAGGTTGAAAACCGTACATAAGCATAAAAGGACTCAAGCCTATTGCCAAAGCTTATTACTATTGTACACGAATTCAATTTTTGAAAGGTACCTTTCCTGCTCCAACTGCCTTTTTGAAACAAAGGCCCCTTGCATGTCCTCCAAAGTCTAATTAGTACGCTTAGTTTGACCGTCACTCTCCAGATGATCAAAGGAAGACATGCTTAACCTAGTTTCCAATTTAGCGAATACTGCCCACCAAAATCCTGCAGTGAACTCAGGATCGCGATCATTGACTATCTCTTCAAGCAAGCCATAAAGCCTGTATAACTGCTCTGCAAAATAAGCAACCAGTTCATGACTCTTAATCGTAGATCATCTTGGTCAATCTATCCATGCCTACCCAGATAGCATCATGCCTCCTATTCGTTCGTGGTAAACCAACGATAAAATCTATCGAGATACTTTGCCATTGGGCTCTGAAATTTCTAGAGGATAAAGTAAACCGCCCTGCTAAGGCGATCAGCCTTGTTCACTTGGCACTAGTTTTAGTTCTTCATATAATCCTCCACACTTCTTCACATAATCCTCCACATACGACCCCATCTGTGGCCAATAGAAATATCTCCTAACTAACGCAAGAGTTATCTGAATGCATGAATGCCCTACACTTGAAACATCATGACACTCCAAGAGAATCGTGTCATCGACGTCTGGCACACAGATTTTATCTTTTTGCATTAACAATCCATTGTGAATGGAATAGTGTTGAATTACCTTCTCTTCGGCAACGGCTCATCTAGGCATCCCGACTTCCTAGATCTCTTGAGCTGCTGCCGGTTTGAACGAGCTGCCAGATCCTTCGGAAGAAACGATCTCCCTTGAAGAGAAAGATCGAGGTCAGTCCATATCTCAGCTACCAAGAAGGTATTCACCCAAGGAATCCGACTAAGTCTTAGCTTTTAGGGTTAGGGTTGCTCAAGGCTAAGCTAAGGAGGTTGAAAGCTGTCCATGGATGTGATGTAGATATACAGAGGGGGTAGAGAAAGAGAACAAAGCATAAGAGAGATTGTATTGCATGTACAATGTAGTGCTTGGATTAGTTTGTAGAACTTACAAAGCACAATGCTTTTTGTAGGCCAGAAAGTAGCCTTATCTTTTGACACATACATAGGACACATGTCAAACACACACACACACATGTGGACACTTATGTTATCCAAATGTAAGGGGGTGTTTACACCTAAGCACGTGTTTACACCTAAGCACATACACATGAATAAGATTACACACACACAACCCTTTTAGGGGTTGTTCACATAGTCACAAGTGGGTACACAAAGAGGGGAACACAAACACGATGGATACACACGTGAAGCTCCAAATACCCAACAAACCCCCCTTCGGAGCAAAGGTGGAAATGATCTGAGAAGACATTTACCATGTTCTATGATGGCCTCAAGACTATACCAAATCTCCAACCAAAGATGTTCCCTACGCCAACTTAGTGGCTTAAGTCCGAGTATGGGTCAAAGGCTCAACCAAGTATACAACCTTGCGAATAAGCATGGCTCAGACGCTCCAAGTTGGAGCATGGTCGCATAGAGACTCGGAGGTCTAGGAGACTATGGCACCCACATCCTAGAACTCACTTGCCAGGCTTGATTCATGGGAGCTCCATCGATAGCAACAACATACATAAGCCCTCAAATAAACCTCCCTCACTCCAAACGAGGTTAATAGAGAACATGGGGCCTTTCATAAATCAATGCCATACAAACATATAAGGGAAAAAATACACAGGGGGATTATGTACTCACATTTCGGGGGACTCACTGGGCCGAGAACCCATGACTCACACATAAACAGAAAAAGTAAAATTTGGAAGTTTTAATGTCTTCTTGAGTGTTTGTCGATAAAGACCGGTCTCTTCCGGCAGTTCCAGGCTACCGCACCTTCCATGGCACTATGGGGGCTTCAATTCAATGTAGAAAGCTTTAATTTGTAAAAGCCCCAAATTTGTTTTATGCATAGGCTTCACTTTTGATGCAAAGGGCAAAATTCAGGAAAGCCCCAAATTTCTACTGATGGAAGGGCATCAATTTGGCCAATCTGCCCTAGTTTTTTGAAAACCCCCAAATTTTCAAGTGTGCAGATATTCTAATTTGTGATTTTCACCTGATTTCTGGAGAATACTTGATGCTAAGGTCCTTGTACAGTTGGGTTAGTGAGGCACAGAGTAGTGAAGACGACCAGCAAGACGGGAACTTGGGCCACGATAGGCAATAGAGATGTTGTACCTGATGCTCCTGGAGATCACATATGGACTGGAGAGGCCACTCTGGAAGAACACCACAGAAAGAGAAAAGCTTGAAAGCACCTACACAAGAGGCAGGTCAAGCCAACAATCGGAGCAGAGCCAAGGGAGATGCTCGATGGAAGATGGTAAGCTGGACCTGCGAACAGAAGCAGAAAATTGGCACAGAGGGACTCGGGTGGTGGTCTAAGGGCAGTGGTGCTTCAGACTGGGTGAGAAGGCGGTGGTTGCTCTCTCGGCCCTTGAGCCACTATGAGTGGCGGGGCCGGACAGGTGAAGTTGGCGCCAACGCAGCTGAGCAGGCAGAAGATGGCGATTGAAAGAGCTCTCAACACTAGTGCTGCCACATACAGCAAAGCAAGTAAGGGAGAACGACGGTGGAGGCGAGCCGGCTCCAATGGCAGCAGGTGGCGACAAGAAGGCCACACTAGGTGATCAGAGTGAAATGCACTGAGCAAAAGAAAATGGAAGGTGTTGAGAACAGAGGAAGAAAAAAAACGCAGTTATTGAATTTGGCTCTAATACCATTTCTTAGTTTTTAGGATTAGGGTTGTCAAGCCTAAGCTAAGGAGGATGAAAGATGGTTGTGGTGTAGATAGAGAGAGGGGTTGAGAGAGAAGGAGAACAAAGAACAAGAGTGACTATATTGCACATACAATGTATGCTTGGATCAATTTGCATAGATGCCAGTGTCTATGTTTGTTCATGCTTAATTGTTGCAAGGGGCTTAAGCAGCCAAGACGCCAAAAAATATTCACACGAGATGGTGGCCCAGGAGGCCAAATGGTTTAGAGACCACTTAGTTTAGATTTGACACACTACCAAATAGGCTACATGCTAAATTGGACTGTTATCCCATAACTGTCCACACACATGGAGCAGGTAGACTTTAACCTTGGAGACCCTGTCCTCACATTGCAGATCCTAACCAATACCCAAGATGAGCCTAGATGCCGTTGGATGTGGAAAAACGACATAGCAATGTGTAGCAGTTTCTACGTATGGAATCTACACCGTGAATGGTGGTAGCACCAACTATGACTACCGATCTACATGGCCATGTCATGGCCGCCCCGCGTATACAAGCCTATCTAGATACACGGCTAGCCCCCTTCTCTACACAAACCATTAGGCATCATTGAGAGTTTACTCCCTACGAGGTGGGGCTAATGCTATTTATTGTATCACATCAGTAAAATAGTATTGTTCTCTATTTCTATTATTGTGCAATTTTGAGTTTTAAAGTTTTGTGCTGAGAAAGATCCTACTTCTTGTGGCCTTACTTAAGAGACTCAAGGTCATTGCCCATGAGAGGGCTATTAGAAGTAGGTTATCCGTTAGAAGGAGCCAGATCTCTCATTTCTTTTGGTTATTCTTACATGGTGGTCTCCCCACCAATCAGTGGAGATCAGTTTTCGGTGTAGCACCTTCCTGTCCTAGATGTGCGGCAGATTCTGAGTCCGTACAACATTGTCTATGGGGGTGCAGCATTGCACAGCAGATTTGGGGTCCTGTAGCCCAACTTATGGGCAAATTGAGTGGCCGAGCCATGCATGTGACTTGGGGGGCAATTGCTTGGCTCTCCCAGTCCGGTCCGCAACTTTTTTATGAGGGCAGTGGTACAGATTCTGTTTTTTTCATTCGTAGAGGTATTGCCCAGCATGGTTTATTGCAAGATGTTCCTCACTCTGATTATACACCCCCTAGACAGAGGATTGACACCAGTTGGGAGATTATTGCCAGTATTACAGCATGGCAGATCTGGAGAGCTAGATGCACGGAGGCTATTGACCATCCAGATCTGCGCAAGCAAAGCGCACTGTTTTCATGAGAGGGAGTGGGATCAAGGGATCTTTTTCCCATCGACCCCCACAAGACTCTCTCGAGATCACCCTACAGTCTTGGATGAGGATTTTTTGTTCTGGCTTCTAGCTGTGATTTTGTATGGCTTATTCATACTTAATAGAAGTCTCCTTTCTGCACTCAAAAAAAGAAAAAGAAAAAGAAAAACTCCCCAACTGACACACATCAAATCACGTTCCAACTTCTATGCACAACTCAAACCACTCCTTTACCTTGGTCAACATCTACTTAACTCCCACTTCCAACTTACATGCACAACACAAACCACTTGTTTCCCCTAGTCAACACCTAGTTAGCAATGTGTGAAATTTAGGTGCATCCCCTTATGTGCATAGCTCTGCCAACAAGCATGGAAGGAGCCGTGCCAACAAGCATGGCAGTAGCCAGGATGTTGTGTGTTAAAGTTACCTGTGTAAACTGTTAGAACAAAGGAGATCAAAGAATAAGAGATCAATGGAGACAAAAAGCAGGAAAAAAAGAAAAGAAAAAGGAAATCTTTTTGTCATTGGTAGAGAAGCATAATCAGGCTATTCCTCTAAGCAGAAGCGCTTCTGAAAAGAAGTCCCTCAGAAACGAGACCAAGTGTCTTCAGCATAATCAGGATATTCCTCTAAGCAGCTGGACTGCAAGTAGCAAGAACTTTTCACTTTTACAATAATATAGAAACCTCTTCTGCAAGCTCTATGCTTAGCATGTCAGGCATGAGAAAGCTAGCATTTTCCACAAATAAAACTGGTTTGTGCTGCTGAAAGGTGATGAGCAACTCGTACATACCCAGACTTGGCAAAACAATGCAATTATGGAAAAGTGTGTAGAATTGAGAGACTCTGATCAACTTACTCAGATTGATCTCCAACACTTTCCACAGTGGCCCATGCCATGCGTGACATGGCAGCTAGCTCAGCCTCAAGTTTGGTCTCCAAACCTTGAACTAAAGTCGCTAGTGCCCTTGTTATGACAACTGAAAACTCATCCTGCCAGAATGAAAGGTCAAACAAGTCAACAACACAGTTTTTGAAACAAAACTGCAAAGTAGAGCATTGGGATAAATGTTCCCAGATGCTAATGATTACCTGCATCTCTGACATGTCAACCTTTTCTGCAAATTGTATATCAATAATCTTTGATATGTTCTCGGCCAATTGCCCTGCCTTCAAATCACACATAGAAACATCTTGTCACTCAAGTAGTACAAACAAGGTGGCTTGACTTGCACTGCTCCTTATGAACAACTGAAAATGTAAGGTTGATGTACCATGCTTTGTCGAAGCATGCTAATTATGTGCTGCAATTAACACTAAGTAAACACTAATTAAAATGCACGAACTGAAAACATACAGAAAGAAGGAAAGAGATTTTCCTAATTCATAGTAGGTTACTACACGAATGAATATTTACAATGATTGGTCAAAGCTAGACTGCATCTGGACTACAAAATGCTCTGTTAAACTATTGGTGCCTACAACTTGATTGTACTTGCTGCTCCAAAGATGTACAGAGCTGAAACTTGTTGTGCTGGGGCTGGTAACTCCTGATGCTGAGGCTTGCATATCAAATTTTGAATGTTGAGATCTGACCCACTATTTATAGGCTCATAATTACTCCCATCAACCAGCCTTTTGCAAGACCAGAAATTATGTCATCAAATCCATTCGATGTGTTCATATGGGGCTAAAAAATCTCAACACATGCTTAGGCAGCCCAAAAGTAGTCCAAAACTTCCCCTAAATGTAAAAGGAAGGGCAGCTGTACACGGAAAATCTTATCAATCATGAAAACTGAAAATACATATAAGGATGCTAGACAAAAAGAGATGGCACATCTACACAGTACACCACACTAGGGGCTAGAGGATGGGCTGACCCCCCCCTCCCTCTTTATGGTTAGATTAGCAAAAAGGAGTCTGCTTCCAAATACAACTTCACGGGTGCCCAGGGATTATCCACTAGCTAGCACCTGTCTCTTCCAATACAATATGAAACCAAAACAAAAACAAGCAAAATTTGTTGATGATCCTCAGCACAAGAGAGCATTCCCGGCATAAAGCATATGTAGGACAACCATGGACAGCCCATAGCACTCCCACATCATCCCGGGACAGCTCTACATCTTCATCTTCCTCCTATCTAGCTCATCGAACAAGTCGACCAGCCTTATAGGGCTGTTAGCAACAGTTGACCAGCTCTCAGAAGCCACAGAAAGGGTCGACTGGCAGCAGCACACATTCCAGGAAGACTCCGATCAGCAAAAGACGACTCTCCCTCAAGTCGGCCAGCTTTCTCCCCTCTTGTGTGCCCTGACCAGCAGCTTTTTAAGAGCTGTAAACAGGCGGCCAGCAGCCCAGGAGTAGTCGACCAACTTCTACCATACACCTGGATGGTTTCCGTCACAATGGATGGTGAAAAAAGGCTACCCACAGCTGCAAAAACTGGTCGACCAGTTCCCATGCACCCAGAAAAGCAGGCGCATGCTCCAAATCTGAGTTTTCTGCTAGTAATAAAGGCTCCCCACTGGAAATAGCTCAAACGTGTGCTTTTTGGATCCAAAAAGGGGGCGCCTACTAGAAGTGGATATAAATAAAGTCCAGTGCCCACCTTATGGCTGCCACATGTATTAAATAAGTCCCATCCAGTGTGTACATTTTACAAGTTGTCCGGCCACTTATTAAGTGTGTGTGAACCTGCACCCATATTTATTAGTATGTGAAAACGTAAAGCTGTAAATTGGGTTTTGAGTACACTTACCACTGCAAAACACATGTACACCACCTGTCAGTCCCAAATGGGTGTGCACATACATGTCCACAGGGTGCCCAAGCATCCCCGGCCCCATGGACAACGCAAGCAAAAATATCAAGCATTGTCCAGGCAAACAATACAAGTCATCCAAAGATAAAATCAAAGTCATGCACTCACATGACTGTAGCTAGACTGGAAGAAACACCCATCTGCTCAGTTGTATCCAATAAAATGTCCAAGGCTCACAATCCTTCTAGAACCTTCCCTGAACATAAATACAAAAGATCTCTAAGATAGCTAGTCCCAGAGAATTACATCATGTCAAGCTCCATGAGCCATACATGTACACCATGTTAGGCCCCACCAAAGTTGTCACAGTACGAAAATATGATACCGTACGGGAATTTTTGGTACGATATGAAATTTTCGGATTCCATACGATAAAATACAATTTTTTTTTCTTTTTTTGCACTTACAACCTATGGAGCTTCAAGCTTGAATGTGAGGGAAGGTTAGAGGGGGGGGGGGGGGGGGGGGGGGGGGGGGGGAGGAGTCTACAGTGCTTGAGGAACCAAAACATGGATATGGATCTCCCGATTGTCTCCAAAAAAGAATCTGGATGGGTAATGCAATACCAAAGGTCTTCCAGTGTAGCGTTTATGACTTGGGGACTATCCTTGCACAAATACGAGCAGTGCATCTAGGGTGATAGGTTTAGGGACTCCTTTCTAGATCAAAATGGCCATGTCCAAATCTTCTCCCTCGTACATAACTTGAGAATCTGACTGTCTAGCCTACCTATACCAAGGATCTCCAAGTGATGTAGCAAGATTCTCTCATCCTACCAATCAAGTATACACTACCAGTCTACCTTGCCAAATTTTTTAGGTCTCTCAACAACCCCATATGGAATATTGAGTGGACACGAAAGTTACGAAGTATTGCGGGCATTTGGGCTCTTCGTTAAGTAGAGTTTCTATATTTTTTTTAAAGCATTTGGAATTTTTTTTTCAAAGTTGGGGAGGGAAGGAAAGAGAAAAAAAAAAAAGCTCGTATCGTACGATATCATACGGTACCGTACTGTACGAACCGTACCGTACGAATGGGTTCGTACTGGTACGAGAAACAACTATGGACCCCACAAGCCACACATGTACTATCATGTCAGGCTATAGCGGCCATACATGTACTGTCATGTCAGGCTCCATATGCCACACAGATACACCATGTCAGGCTACGCCAGCCATACATGTATGTCATGTCCGGCTCCACATGCCACACATGAACAATAGGAAAATAGAAGCTGTAAAGAATTTTGTGACATTCCCCCCAGCTTCTAAACAGTGGACTGCAACTGAAAAGCTTCCAAGTAGGCCTTCAGAAGCTCCAGATAATCCGCAAAATAATCCTCGTCCATCCATTTTGCATCCATAGCCGAATAGTTTTTAAACTTCACAAGATACCTGCACACTAGCTTGCCACCTGCATGCTTGCGCTCTTTATGAAAAACTATCTGCTCAGGTTGCAATACCTCCTCAAGTTCATCCACTTCTGGTGGATCTTCCAAAATTGGTTCCATACGAGGTGGTCCCCCATAACGCCTCAGCAAACTGACATGAAAGGCATTGTGTATTTTCCAGTGATCGGGCAATACCAATTTATATGCCACTTCAGTTATTTTGTGCAATGGCCCGTAATACCTGTTTGAAAGTTTAGGAAATCGGCCTTCTTTACCTGGCCGCTTCCGAAGACGTGCTTTCTCAAACTTAAGTAATACCCAATCACCTTCCTTGAAAACCACTTCTCGCCTGTGTTTGTCAGCTGCCTTTTTCTGCTTAGCCACACCTAAGGGATGCACCACAGGAATTGCATACACTTTAAGTAAGTGGTGATGTGCGTGAGGAGAGGCGTGTGAAGTTGCAGGTTGTCATAGATGCAAATACACATATTTTAAGTGTTCTTGGTGTTGCGGAGGATGGCACATCAAACCTGGATGCAATTGTAGCTCTTGAGGTTAACACCACAACTTTATCTCATACTTCACCTCAAATTCTCAACATGTTAAGTGATTATGTGGTTAATGGGAACAAAAGCATCTAAGGTGGGCAAACTTCTTGTCCATGTTCCATTTTCAGATTTTGCATACCCCGGGCAAGAAGAACTTGGTGGCGGATGCTTTGTCATGCAGACCTCAAGTGCATGCCGTAACTACCGTCTATCATCAGGACTTATTAGGAATGCGAGATATGTATGCCTTGGACACAGATTTTCAACTTATTTGGGCTGATTTGAATGATGGTACTGATGTCCCATCTTATTCGATTAGAGATGGGTTTTCTGATGATGCAGAATCATATTTGTGTAGTGCGTGAATTACGCCAAAAGGTTATGGAAGAGTGTCATGCTCCGCCATACGCTGGTCATCGTGGTATTCTGGCTACTACACAGGCTTTGGAAAGATATTTCTTTTGGCCAGCTGCTGCAGGGATATTGAAGCTTATGTGCGGGAGTGCATAGTGTGTCAGAAAGTCAAGTTTGATAGACACAAGACACCTGGTTTGCTTCAGCCCTTACCCATTCCACAAGAACCATGGGAAAGCATTGCTATGGATTTCATTATGGATTTGCCGAAATCGACACATGGAAATGATACTATATGGACTATGGCTAACAACTCTTTCTCATAAACCTGCAAATACAATTCCCCATGTTGCAGGCGGCGACTTTCGAAAGCCACTGCATGTCCTTCTTGGTTCAAAACAGCCCCTAACCTATCTCCACATGCATCACACTCGACCACAAAATGTCTATGCAAATCTGGAATAATAAGAACTGGCCTTGATATAATGGCATCCTTCAACTTCTGAAAAGCTGTCTTTTCGGGATCCGAACAATGGAATGCTACTTTCTTCTTCGTTAGATCATATAACGGCGAAGCTAAGAAAGCAAAGTGTCGAATAAATCGACAATAATAAGAGCATAAACCAATAAGCTCCTAACTTGATGCACATTCTGTAGTTCTAACCAATCCTTGATGGCTTGAATTTTTGCGAGATCCATGCGTACTCCATCTTTGGAGACAATATGCCCTAAATAGTGAATTTCTGACAAGAAGAATTCACTCTTCTTCCCATTGATGAAAAGTTTATATTTCCTTAGCTCTTCAAAAACAATGGCAAGATGCTCTTTATGTTCAGCCTCACTCTTTGAAAAAATGATAATATCATCAAAGAAAGTTCTTGTGAAGTTACGGTGAGGTCTAAAAATTCTGTCCATCATTCTATTGAAAGTGGCGGGAGCATTTGTTAGTCCAAACGGCACAACCAAATACTCATATAGTCCAAATGATGTTCGAAAAGCCGTTTTGTGCACATCTTGAGGTACCACTCGAATTTGATGGTAACCACTCTTAAGATCAATGCGACTGAAACAAGCAGCTCCCTGAAGTTTATCAAGAATATCATCTATTCGAGAAATCGGAAACCTATTCTTGATAGTAATCTTGTTAAGGATTCTATAATCAACACACATTCTATATGTCCCATCCTTTTTCTGCACAAGTAAAATTGGAGAACAATAAGGCGAAGAACTTGGCCTTATCAACCCCTTCTCAAGTACATCATTTACTTGAGTCATGATTTCCTCTTGTTGGCGGGAGCATTTGTTAGTCCAAACGGTACAACCAAATACTCATATAGTCCAAATGATGTTCGAAAAGCCGTTTTGTGCACATCTTGAGGTACCACTCGAATTTGATGGTAACCACTCTTAAGATTAATGCGACTGAAACAAGCAGCTCCCTGAAGTTTATCAAGAATATCATCTATTCGAGAAATCGGAAACCTATTCTTGATAGTAATCTTGTTAAGGATCCTATAATCAACACACATTCTGTATGTCCCATCCTTTTTCTGCAAAAGTAAAACTGGAGAACAATAAGGCGAAGAACTTGGCCTTATCAACCCCTTCTCAAGTAAATCATTTACTTGAGTCATGATTTCCTCCTGTTGGGCAGCACTCACCCTATAAGGAGATCGGTTAAGAGGAGAGCTCCCAGGGATTATGTCAATACAATGATCCTCTAGCCTCTCTGGGGGTAACTGTCTTGGTAGTGAATCGGCAAAACAATCAACATATTCACTTAAGAAATTAATCTTATCTTGATCTACGGGAGTTATAGCATTATGCTCAACATTATCACGTACAAAGACCAAGTAAGAACAAGCTGATTTCTTTATTGCCTTTGAAATAGATATATGGCATACAACGGGTAAGGTACTCCCAGTAGTACCCGCATCAATACAGACTTCCATTCCCCTATGAGTAAACATAACTTTCTTTTCTTTGTGCAAAATCTTGGGATCCAAACGATAATGCCAAGGCAACATCTGCATAAAAGTCCATGCCCACTTCCTTGGGCTTTAATCCAAGAGCAGCAGCCATCTGTATGGATATGCAGTTATCTGTTGAGGCATTATAAAAAAGGAATAAAGCTGTTTGGTCCTTTAACTTGCCCTAAGCTTTACATAAGATTCTGCTCTTTGGTTCATGTGCTGTGTTACCCTGAATATCGGGTATAACATTCACACTCGGTTTGGCATCCTGCACATTATTCTTTTTTTGATTCTGGGGGCATTGAGCTTTCATGTGATCTTTGCTCCCACATGTGAAGCACTTCTCCTCTCTCATGCAATAAAAAATATGATGTCTGGACAGCTTAGGATTATCCTTTTTACCCCCCGGCTTCTTTTTTGAGCCCCCTTTTGCATCCTTGGACTCCTTAGGCATAAACTTAGGTGGCTGTCTATCCTTTTTCTGCTCATTTCCAACTCTGAATTTTCCCTTGTATGAGCTGAATTCTTGTCTTTTTGACGCTCCCTTACCATGCAACTCCTCAGAAATAGTGGCGAGTATATGAGCTCCTGTAAGGTGTTGTGGAGATACACTACAAGGCTCTTTTGAATGATTTGTTGCACCCTGACTCAAACTTTCTTTTCTTCTTGTCCTCACTAATTGTCATGAAAGGTGTGACTTTGAGAAGAATCCGCCAAAACATTAAAACATAAGAGGAAACGAATTCGCCTTCATCCTGTGTTAGCCAATCCCATTCCTTTCGTACATCCTTCTTGAAGCGAGGAGGAAGGCACTGATCATAAAATTGCTCTTTGAAAGCACTCCATGTACGGGCAACTGTCCTATCCAAAAGCTTTGCCATCCACCAATCACTTGCAATCTCTTTAAGATGCATACCCACATGCCTGAGCATAGATTTCTTGGTAAATTCCTCAGTGCAAAAGGCTATTTCAAATCGCCTTATGAAAGCAAGAGCCTTGGTAGTATCCAACTTTCCATTATAGCTCTCGAATTTGATGTCCTTGTCCCCTGACTTGAACTCTTTGGCCTTCTTGCTATGACGGGCATCCCGACGCTCTAATACATCCTCCTCCTCGTGATGCCTACGATGGCGACGATGCCTAGATCTAGGGCTGATTTCCCGTGTAACACCTTCCACTCTGGATGGAACTTTAGGAGCAGGAACATACCTAGAAGGTGGAGACACCACTGACAATGCATGAAGATCTTCTGCATCTCTCAAATGGGCTGAAAACCCCTCATCATCCCTGTTGGGTGTTGGACTCACACACTCACACACACAAACCTGCACATTAGGGTTAGGTGCAGGGTAGAGAAGCTCACACACAGAAATGAGAGAGAGGAGAGAGAGAGAGAGAGAGAGAGAGAGAGAGAGAGCCAAAAGTGTGGTATCCACAAAATGCAAGTCAACCCTTGCATGTGTGCCACATCCATATAATATAGAAGTACAAAATATTATATGTTAGAGTGTCCTTTCACACTTGATGTCCAAGGGGAAAAACCATATGGGAAAAAGTGCCCTTGGTTAAGCCCTGTTCACACATAGCACTACCATAAGTGAGCATATGTCTACAATCCCCTCGAGCAGCATGTCGATGTACATCATCTCCTTGGGCTGCATGCCCCCTCATATCTGTTGCATGGGCTGCAAGCCCCCTCAAAACAATTGCTCGGGCTGCATGTCCACTTACATCACTTGCTCGGGCTGCATACCCTCTTACATCACTGGTGCGGGTTGCATACCCTCTCACATCACTGGTGCGGGCTGCATGACCTCTCACATCATCATCGGAGTTCCCTTCACGAGATAGCCTGTGAGGCTGCCGTGTGAAGACCCACTTCCCCTCATCATCGAAAACAACATCACCACATCTTTTTAAATAAGCAACAGCCAGCTCTCGAGGTTTGTCGATTCCCATCTGTTGGGCAATTGCATCAAAAGTGACCACATCAGCCTTGACATGAAACTTTGATTCAATGACCCTCTGTACATCAAGATCTCTTTGCAAAGCACGGAGCTCTTCAAGCTCATTCATCAAGGCATCAATATCCTGTTGATCCTCAGTCCTGGCAGAAAACGGTGGATCGTTATCCACCAAAGCCCCAACATGATCCCTGTCTCTATCTTCTTCCCGCATGTGGGAAGTACGGGTGATAGAGTCCTACATAGAATGATCTGACTGATTGGCCATAATGTATCTTCCAGCTTTTGAGAAAGAAAACAATTTTCCGTGCCCCGAAATCGCTCTCTACCAGTTCCCCAAGTATGATACCAAATAGACTGCAAGGGTGCAACAGTGCCCCTACATAGACAGGAGGGCCACGAAGTCTTTCCACACGCTCACTGCCGCTTAAACCAAAAGTAACCTCTTTCGAGGCGCAACAATAAGACGAGGGCTACCTCAGAATCCCAACCTTCTCTCACGGATAATGACTCCTTACAGCCATATCCAGCCTCATATTAGGCACAACTGTGTAGAAACAAGGCTTTGATACCAATGTAAACGGAAGGGCAACTGTACACGGAAAATCTTATCAATCATGAAAACTGAAAATACATATAAGCATGCCAAACAAAAAGAGATGGCAAATCTGCACAGTACACCACACCAGGGGCCAGAAGATGGGCTGACCTTCCCCCCCCCCGCCCCCCCCCTTGATGGTTAGATTACCAAAAAGGAGTCTGCTTCCAAATACAACTTCACGGGTGCCCATGGATTCTCCATTGGCTAGCACCTGTCTCTTCCAATACAATATGAAACCAAAACAAAAACACAAGCAGAATTTGTTCATGATCCTCAGCACAAGAGAGCATTCCCGACATAAAGCATATGTAGGACAACCATGGACAGCCCATAGCACTCCCACATCAGTCCGGGACAGCTCTGCATCTTCATCTTCCTCCTGTCTGGCTCATAGAACAAGTCGACCAGCCTTATAGGGCTGTTAGCAACAGTTGACCACTCTCAGAAGCCACAGAATGGGTCGACTGGCAGTAGTACACATTCCAGGTAGACTCCGATCAGCAAAAGATGACTCTCCCTCAAGTCGGCTAGCTTTCTCCCCTCTTTTGTGCCCTGACCAGCAGCTTTTTAAGAGCTGTAAACAGGCGACCAGCAGCAAGAAAGGCTCCCAAGAGTAGTCGACCAACTTCTACCATACATCTGAATGGTTTCCGTAGCGATGGATGGTGAGAAAAGGCTGCCCACAGCTGCAAAAACTGGTCGACCAATTCCCATACACCCAAAAAAGCAGGCGCATGCTCCAAATCTGAGTTTTTTGCTAGTAATAAGGGCTCCCCGGCGGAAATAGCTCAAACGTGTGCTTTTTGGGTCCAAAAAGGGGGCGCCTACTAGAAGTGGGTATAAATAAAGTCACGTGCCCACCTTATGGCTGCCACATGTATTAAATAAGTCCCGTCCAGTGTGTACAACTTATAAGTTGTCCGGTCACTTATTAAGTGTGTGTGAACCTGCACCCATATTTATTAGTATGTGAAAACATAAAGCTGTAAATTGGGTTTTTGAGTACACTTACCACCTGCAAAACACATGAACACCACCTGTCGGTCCCAAACGGATGTGCACATATACACGTCCACAGGGTGCCCAAGCGTCCCCGGCCCCATGGACAACGCAAGTAGAAATCTCAAGCATTGTCCAAGCAAACAATACAAGTCATCCAAAGATAAAATCAAAGTCATGCACACACATGAGTGCAGCTAGACTGGAAGAAACACCCATCTGCTCAGTTGTATCCGACAAAATTTCCAAGGCTCACAATCCTTCTGGAACCTTCCCAGAACATAAATACAAAAGATCTCCAAGATAGAATTACATCATGTCAGGCTCCATGAGCCATACACGTACACCATGTCAGGCCCCACAAGCCACACATGTACTATCATGTCAGGCTACACCAACCATACATGTACTATCATGTCAGGCTCCATATGCCACACAGACACACCATGTCAGGCTACACCAGCCATACATGTATGTCATGTCAAGCTCCACATGCCACACATGAACATTAGAAAAATAGAAGCTGTAAGGAATTCTGTGACATTAACTATGCGATTGTCCATGTGTCACCAATTGGTATCCCCTCTTGCCTACTAAACTTGGAGCACTGAGAAACGTAATTTACCTTGCACAGCCAAACTGCCTCTACTGGTTCTGCTTTGAATGTGAAATATATCTATTCATTCCCACCCAAGAGTTTACCTCCAGCTTGTGAAAGGTCTCTAGTGCACCCAATTTCATTTGAAGACATTCCAAAGATGAGGAAATCGGCACATTCATCTACATATAGTAGAAAAGCAATAAAAATATGTCCCAAAACAGAACCAGCCCCTCCTGACCTTTTGATTGATTCAGCAACCATCATCAACATAAAGCTTCTAGTCTGCTCAGATATCCTCCTTGGAGTTTTGGTACCCTATTCAGATAGAGTCATTGCAGCTCATCTTGAAAGTCCAGTCCCCCATGCCAACGGAGAGCTTTTTGCCTGGAACAGTATCATAACCTGATCAAATAGAGTATTGCAGCTCATCTTGAAAGACCAGTCCCCCAAGCCAACAGAATGCTTTTTCCCTGGAACAGTATCAAAGGCCTTCAAAAAAAACAGCCATAGCTTTTCTAGGGCCTAGAATGGCATGGATTCTTCAAAGAGCTAGATGCCCTCAAGCCCCGAGATCCAGACCCTCCTCCTGCCACCTCCAGATCAGGGATATACTCCAGTGCCATAGAGCGGCACCACCCCAAGAGGTCAACATTGATGCTACTTACTCGGTCCTCAATGTGGATGCTAGATGATGGGATGAGTAACTTTCATTGCTCACTGAACATGCAGGGCTCACGTAGTATGTGGGCCCTGTTTTTGGAATACGTGGCTTTTTTACTTTCGTGTGTTGTTGACATTCAGTATATTCATGGATTACATGTACCACCTTTTGATCTCATAGACCCTTTGGGTCTTTAGTGGATGATAATGAATATTTCTTTCTTTCTCTGCAACAGAAAAGCTGAGGCATATAATGTGATCATAGTATGGGTCACTATGATGATTATGTAGTTGCCTGTTTTCATGGAATCCCCAACCTTGTAGATAGGGAATTACGCTCTTTAGAGAGGAAGTCACAGAAAAAACCTTGCAAACAGCCTCATCATAAAACTAAGTTACTTTTCCAGGAGTATTGTGCCAAACTATTACTGTGGGTGTGGAATGTGTCTGTGTTTAAAGAGTTGGTCCAATAGAAGGTGGATCATGCCTAATATTTTGAAAATCACGCAGATTAGCACAATTAGTGTGTTCTTCATTCATATTAATGAAACAAAAAGCAAGCCAAACATGTTTATCAAAACATCAGATGATGTATTACTTCACATAAATAAATTTAAGACCAGTCCAGGAGAATTTCTATGAATAGTCAGCCCTACTTACCGTTTCATGACAGTATTCTGCAGTGTTGACAATATAACAAATGACCCTTTCATCTTTATCGGAAGTCTTCCTTGCACAAAAGATAAGAGGGTGATTCAAAGATTCTATACAATGTCAAAATTTTATAAAGGTAAACAAACAAGAATCCACTCTACCATTTACCCACTTTAATTTGTCCATCCGTTCCAGTTGCTGCAGCAACAATGCCAGTCCCTCCCCTAGGGAGCCTTGCTAGCAGCTTTGCAGCATATGCCTTCAAGATCCTTTGAAACACCTATTAAATTTAACATCACCCCAAGGGCACATCATTAGTAATCAATCTTGCCTGCTCAATCCTAAAAGCATGATTCCACTTACTTAAAACTAGAATCATTTTATTCTCATTTGACAGATTAAGACAAATTGGCAAAAGGTTCGTCGCAGAAACGACATTGAATCATACCAAGAATAGATTGTAGAGAGTTTGATTCCTAGTAAGAGCAGAACAGCGCTTCAAGCTCTTCTTAATGATTAAAAAGACCTACATACAAAAGAATTTCTAATCAGAATTTAAACAAATCAATTGAACCTTTACAAGCTCATCAGTAACAAATTAAGACTTGTAAATTGAAGTAGGCCCAAATCTCTTGATAAGAAGTTAGCTCATTTTACAAAAAAAAAAGGCTGCAAATCATTATTGTTTAAGAACATTGGAAGCAGGGCATATGTCACAGCATGCAAGACCCCATGAACAGAAACATGGTGCATGATGGAACAATGACAACATGACATGCCCTCACCATACGCCCATCTGCCATCAGAAGGCTTATAGAGTCATATTTCAGTTTTCAGTTTTGATGTTCCTTTAGTTTTTTCCATGGCACTGTATACCCATGGTATCATTGTACTATTCATGGTCTCATACTCCTCATCAGCACCATCACCATCATTATCCTCACCAGCATGGTACTCCGAGGTAGTTGTGGTTTGATGCACACGGCCTCCAAATGGATCATTTCCCCGCTTTTTTAGTTCAGACTCTCCATTCTTGGACCTCTCACAATAGGAGATCAACCGATTATCCAGTTGGATTAACTAAGACTTTTCACATACATTGGACACGTGTCCCCCCTTCCTTGAAGCTTGGCACTATAAGGAATTCACATACCACACCCAAGGATCATCTGACCTAGAGCCGAAACCCTAACGAGGTTTCATAGACCTAACATAGTATGCATCACATGACGGCGAGAGATTGTAGCTACTAGCAACTCACTGCCCAACCATAGAGTCCTCTCACGACTCACACCGAGCCTAAGGTCTGATTGCCACGAGCCTGCTTGGTACCAATGGCCCCAACCTACCGTCCCATACCACTAGCAGCTCCATGGCCATGAGATCTTGCAAGCCCTTGGTAGCTCTCATGTCGACCGCGTGAATACCTCAATAACTCATAAGTGCCCCCCAGGTCACTTATATAGTGATAAGGTCTGATTGCCGCGAGCCTGCTTGGTACCGATGGCCCCAACCTACCGTCCCATACCACTAGCAGCTCCATGGCCATGAGATCTTGCAAGCCCTTGGTGGCCCTCATATCGACCACGTGGATACCTCAATAACTCATAAGTTCCCCTATATAGCGATAACCTGGCTATTATTGGCCCTTGCTTTATTTATAAGCTTTTAGCCATTATTACCCGTAGGGTATTAATTATAGGCTCTTAGCCAATCTAGATCTACTAGCACCCTTGGCCCACGTGTGAACCCTCTAGGTCCCCACGCCCCAACTAAGCCCTAACCATAACCTGGGTTAGTCCACGTCCCTAGCCCTAACCCTAGGCCTGTCGAGACATAGCATTCTTACCTCCTCTTGTTCAATAATATTTTGGATTCCATCTCCCAACTTATTCATCTTGCACAGAACCCGTCTCGAACACCGCCCATACAAGTATAAAGAATGCTCACCAAGGTGTCCACCCGTCCATGAGACTTCATCAGCATGCCAGGAACTCTCACTAGGGTATCTACCCTTCCATGAAGCCCTTCCACATGTACTAAGCCATGCCAAGAACTCACACCAGGATATAAATCCTTCAATGGAGTCCTTCCACATGTAACAAATCATGCCTGGAACACACACCAGAGTCTATACCTACCCTTCCATGGTGTTCCTCCACATGTGTATAATCAGAAATATGACATTCTCCCTGACGTCTAATCAGTTGTCCGCAACTGAAAAGCGGCCAAATAAACATGTAGAAGATCCGGGTATTCCTTGAAGTAGTCTTCATCTGCCCATTTCACATCTAGAGCAAGGTAGTTCTTAAACGTCACAAGGAACCTGCAGATAAGCTTGCCACCAACAGCTCTCTATTCCTTATGAAACACAATCTGTTCCGGTTGAAGAACTTCTTCAAGCTCATCAATTTCCGATTGGTCCTCAATAACCAGCTCAAGCGGCTCAGGACCCACATATTTCTTGAGGAGGCTAACATGAAAAGCATTATGTATGCACCAGTGCTCAGGCCAAGCAAGTCTGAAAGCCACCTCATTAATCCATTCCAACAGTTGGAATGGCCCATAGTACCTGGGAGACAATTTTGGGCACTTGCCTTCCTTGCCAGGTTGCTTCCGAAGGCGTGCCTTCTCAAACTTGAGAAGCACCCAATCACCCTCTTTGAAATCTACATGTCTGCGATGTTTATCTGCAGCTTTCTTATGCTTTTCCTGAGTTCTTTGTATGGCTGTCCGATGTCCGCACCTGTGAGAAAGCTATATCCAGATCTCTAACATACTCATCTACAACAGCAAAGATTTCATCCTTCGTGCGAAGGATAGGTGGAAGCACCACCCTGCCATAAACAATCTCAAAGGGTGCTTTCCCATTGGAGGTGTGCACCGTATTGTTATAAGCAAACTCCACAAGAGACAAGTACTTCTCCCAATCTGATTTCCATTCAACCACATAGCATTTGAGCAAATCAAGTTCAGCTGAATTTGCAATTTCACTCTGCCCATCCGTCTGAGAATGATAAGCTAATGAAAAATTCAGCTTTGTGCCCATATTATCAATAAAGCCTACCAAAACAAACTTGGGGTTCTTGGATTCCGATCTCCCACAATAGTCTTAGGCATACCATGATGCTTGAAAATAAAATATGTAAAAATAACACTAAATGCATAGAATACATGGAAACATCAATTTGAAGCCTACAGTCTTTGAATCACAATAACAAAAACCATATAATCATCCATCATCAATGTCAAATGATCATGATTCAAAGACCATGGTCCACTATCCACTATCCATGATCCAATCATCCATCATTTCATGCCAAAAAAAAAACCCATACATGACACTACTTAGGTTAAAACTTATAAGTTTGAAGTGTTCATGTCACGTGAATCATGATGAATCAACAGTCATGGCCCAATGCCCATAAACAATACAAAATAAATCAGCCTTGATGAGGGAAAGTGGCACATGGAAACCAGAAAAAACTTTATCAAAAGAGTGGCACAAATTTCAACGTTAGATTTGGGGCAAAAAAAAAAAGTTCAAAAAATTTGCTTGAAAAAAACGCATTTCCTACAAGGATACGTTTCCACGTTTCCTTTCCTTTCTTGTAGGAAACGCGTTTTCTAACTACTATGTGTGGGCTCCAGGACGTCTAAATATTTGGAAAGTACAAGCTTTGGGAATGGGGGATTATCTTGGAATACAAAGAATCACACTCCTAAAAATCTAGGAGGGTTACTATTTTTGGCTCGACTCCGATGGAAATTCCGTTCGCGTCGTTACGTCTAGAATTAAGCAAATAGGGAGACATGCCAAAGCACATTTGGCAGAAGGTCTACCAGTTGGGATATTTTTAAAGGTAAAGATTATGGAAGAACCCATCTCTTAGATTGGGACATGTGGCAAGAAAGTGGATCAAAGTGAGACAAGTGGCCTCACACTTGTTAGTTCAGCTATTGTGTGGCTCTCCACTTGTCATCATAGCCTTCTCTTGCCATTTTAGCTTATGTGAGGCTCAAATCTATCAATTGGAGCCCTCTCTCTTCATTAAGAGAGGCTCTCTTGCTCAGGGTAACCGCGAAATGAGTTTCGTTGCTGCAGAAACGTGAAACGCGTTTTGCTATTGAAACGTTTCTGTCATGGACGTTTCATCCAACATTTCACGGCAGCTGAAAAGTCGAGAATGAAGAAATAAAAACGTTTAATATTGAACATTATTGCAATTTGTGCTTGCAGCTCCATCAATTATGAGGCATGTTAATTTTTGTTTATGTAACATCTATAAAGTATGACTCAAAATGAGGAAATCACTTAGAATTGTCCATGCATGCAATCAACAATACATTGTAGTTTTAAATTTTGTTTGGTTATTCGCTATTGGATTTTGGTACTTTTGTTTTCTTGATCCTAAGTATTAAAGTAACATTGTAAATAAGTGAGGCTTCAGATTTAGGCCCCTAAATTGGAGAGGGAAATTGAACTTTCGCTCTCTAATTGAGGGCCCAAATTTGAAACTTGAGCTTTGGGCCCCCAAATTGGAGGGAAAAATTACACTTTCCTAGTTGAAGGCCCAAATCTGAAATTTCACATTTAGGCCCCTAAAAAGAAGAAAAAAATTGCACTTTTCCTCTCCAATTGAAGGCCCAAATGTGAAATTTCAGATTTGGGCTGTAAGCCTAGAGAGACATGCCACGATAGACTCGACCACGTATCCAAAAGATAGAGAGAGAGAGAGAGGGAGAGAGAGAGAGAGAGAGAGAGAAGGGGTTAGGGAACTTTGCACAATACACCACACTAAGCGAGGAACAAGCCTTGCCCCCTTTCGAGAATTTATTCAGGAACAATCCACGAGCACGCTGGCCAGGATCAATACAACAATGAATACAAAAGTAAACAAATATTCCGAAGTAGAATCCAAGTCAATGTTGATGTCGAGATACGAGATCTCTGATGCCGAGCACACCACAAGGATGACCCACAAGAATCTCTCACTGGGCTAGTACCAGATCCAATAACCAAATCCAATGGATTCAAGTCCAGTGAATCCAAGTCCAAAATCCAAGTTCAAGTCCAAGTCCAAGTCCAAGTTACAAGTCCAAATCCAAGTCCAAGTCTAAATCGAGATCCAAGTCCAAGTGTCTAAATCCAGATCCAAGTCCAAGTCCAAGTTACATCAACCTTCTTTCCATGATAGATCTCTCCGAAGTAGCCTGTATGTTTGAAAAGGAACTCAAGACCACAAAATTAGTCCTACTTTTTGCGATAGAACTCTCTGAAATAGCTTGAATGGTTGAAAAGCAACCTTGAGCCATAAAAGCAATCTATTTTTCGCGATAGAACTCTCCGAAGTAACATGTGGCGATGCCTTGGTCCACAAAAGCAACCTGCTTTCCACGACCAAACTGTCCAAAACATCTCTGAATCCACTTGTCCAATAGCAGGCAACCCCTATATAAGTTATGGGATGAAAGCGCCATAGAAGAACGCGGTAAACCTCGTTGCTTTTCTTATATACCTGCTGTCCAGCCCTGTATTCCCTGTTTTCAGCACCTGGGCAACCCATAGAATCAACGATGATGTCTGGAAACTTGTACAAACATGCAATCAACCTATGTAGGCGTGCACGCTGCCATAGGCGGCTGTTTTCAGCTCTGTCCAGCCCTGTGGGTCAGTGCTTCGGTCAAAAACAGCATGTAAGAAGGATGCTTTTCAACCCGGGAGCCTCAGATATCAACGATTAGCACGTGTGCTTTCCTTGCACGCGATCAGCCTTGAAAACCCACTAGGAGAAGGCGGAAATTCTGGCGGAGGCAGGCAGTGCACGCAGGTGCAGGCAGCACAAAAAGAGGGCGCTTTTCAAAAGCTTGATGATGGTGATGATAACGATGAAGATGGTCTTCACACACTCCATGATCTCCTTCATGATCCTACAAGAGAGGTTCAAGCCATTTTATACTTGCCAAAAGCTTAACCAAGCTTTTGCTTTTGCCTTTTTCCCTTTGCTTTCCACTTTATAATAAAATATTACTCACTTTTGTCAAAGTTCTTTAACTTTGCTTTTCTAACTTCAGGGCCTTGCTTTTCGGCCTTGGAACTGCTTTTTGAAAAAACGGCTTTTAGCTTTATGGTCCGGCTCAGTCTCCTCTTTGCTAGTGGTGCCCCTAGCTCGCGGTCAACCCAGTTTGACTTTTTGCTTTTTCCTGCTTTTTGACCAAGATTGGTGCTTTTTCTTGAGCAAACCTTATGGTTCCTGACCCCATGCGTTGTTCAACTTGTCGAGTGTCCGGGCATGTGTTCCATCATGTGAAAAAGAGCTAGGAGGGCCAAATAGTTAAGGAAGACCATCAAGGCAGACCACATGACAAGGGTTTTTCTGGCACAGGTGTTCAAACATCAAGTTTGGGAATGATGGTATTTGGACCATTATAGACAGGTTCAATAAGCAAGCTCATTTCATTCCACTAAGGAAGACCATCAAGGCAGACCACATCACAAGGGTTTTTCTAGCACAGGTGTTCAAACATCATGGAATGCCCAACGTGATCAAGATCCCAGGACCACCAGTTTGTTTTGGAGGGCATTGTTTGATAATATGGGGATGAAATTGGGTTTTTCTTTCTCGTATCATCCGCAAACGGATGGCTAGAGTGAGATAGCAAATTCAGCCGTATTGGATTTGTTAAAGTGCTATGTAGCAGAACAGAAAACGGAGTGGGAGAGTATCTTTCACTAGTAGAGTTTGCTTACAACAATACAATGCATAGTTCCACAAGAAAGGCACCATTTGAGGTTGTTTATGGCAAAGTTGTACTACCACCACTTCTAATGACTAAGGATGAGATCTTTGCAGCAAATGAGTATGTCAAAGATTTGGATATGGCTTTTGCACAGGTGCGGACCACCATAGAGAGATCAAGGGCTAAGCAGAAAAAGGTTGCAGATAAGCATAGAAGGGCGGTGGAGTACAAGGAAGGTGATTGGGTATCGTTGAAGCTTGAGAAAGCAAGGCTTCGCAAGAAGAAGGGAAAAGAGAAAGTTTATCTTAAGTTGACTATGGACCTTTCCAAATATTGGAAAAGATCAACGATGTGGCTTTCAGACTAGCATTACCTGATCATTGGAGGATTCACAATGCTTTTCATGTGAGTCTCCTAAGAGCTTATAAGGGTCCCGATCCTTTGGAACCAATGAACAAGGATCCACCAAAAGTTGAAGAGCTACAGGAAGTTCTTCAACCAAAGCAGATTGTCTTTCATAAGGAAAGAAGGGGATCGCATGGCAAGGTTACTAGAAAATACCTTGTCAAGTTCAAGAATTGTTCGGTAATGGATGCCAAGTGGGTGGATGAGAACTTATTTGCAAAGTATTCATAGGTTTTATATGCATATCAAGAAGCTTTTTAGTTGACGACAACTCATTAGAAGCCGAGGGGGATGTCATTGGCCTTTGTATTTTGACATCCAATGAACCAGGAACAAAGAAGAATGCTCAAAGTTTATATTCCGCTGCAAGGAACTGAGTATTCTAGAACTTGAGGGTTGTTGTCCAAGTTGTGTCCAAAAGGAGAAACTTCGAGATTGAACAACACAACCTTTTGTACAAGAGTCATGGGACTAGCCATCTCATGGAGGCACTGTTTATCAGTGAAGGAAATCAAAACTGAGTACATGGATATGAATACTATTAGTCTAACATACTCAAACACTGACATGGGTAGTTGGACTACAATATGAACTAGTGTAAGAACCAAGAAATTGGTGTTAAAACCAAGGAACTGTTTGTGCATTCATTTGTTTATTTGATTTATGCTTCTGAGCATCTTTGTGTATGTGTGCCAAGGGTCAGGGATGCCCAGTTAAACTCAAGGATGAGCATGTGTGCACGTGTTTGTGTCTTCTGACATATAACAGGTGCGTATTGATCTTGACAAGAAAAGAATCGTGCTAGAAAACTCCTCCCTGAGGGGGACTCTAGAGGTGCAAGGGGTGGGAGTATCTGCCGGAGAGGTCAAACCCAAGGTCACTCTATGTAAAGGGGTGAAAACCGCGAGGGCAAGATGCTTCCCAAAGCCAAGCACAAGAGATTCCGCATGAAGAACCATGTCTCAAGAGCCAAAGAGGGAGAGGAGCTAAGCCCACCAAAAAACAAAAAAAAAGCAAAGAGGACAACTGTTTAATAAGTTAGGGCATGTCATCGAGGCATCAAAATATAGGTTGCTGATATGCAAAAACGCAACACGTGTGTAATATGCGGAAGCTTCGGAGAAGAATCTGTAACTTTAATACTCAGAATTCAGCACTCTTTTCGCGACGGAAATTAACGCACAAATTGAAAGGAGAAATGCAGAAAAGAGAGAGAGAGAGGGAGAGGTGGAGAGGACACAGTATTGGGTCCCAATTACCCTCTGTAGGGCCCCACCACGGATGGTGTATTTGCTTTATTAGAATGATGAGAAATCTGAAAGAAAATACAGCAATCTTGGACCTTTTCCTGGTTGGAAAATCCCTGCCCTTGACCTTCAGTTCTCCACCCCTTTGCTTAGCAATTCCCTTGGCTTGTCTAGCCCTTGGTTTGCTTGAGCTCTTGGTGAATAATGAGATAAGTGAACTGAATTATACCTTGGGTATTTATACCCCTTCAGTATGCTAGTCGGCTGGTTGAATTTCCCTCCACGACCTGTTTAAAAGCATTTAATGCTGAAAATTCCCACGTGTTCAAACTGGACTGCTGGACTGTCCTGGCTGCCTCTATGGGCTGCTGTCCAGGCCAGCGCAGGCTGCTGGGCAGCACCTAGGCACTGGCCGCGTGCAGTCCAGGCTGCCCTATGGGCTAGCCAACTGGCTGGGCTGGCCCAAAAGCAAGTCAGCTGCTTGGCCAAGCCCTCTTGGGCTGGCCGACAGCCTGCCCAGCCCCTCCTTGGGCTGGTGGGTAAGTCCTGGGACTGCCTGGCCCCCTTGGGGTGGCCCATAGCCTTCCTCGTGTCCAAACCTGATGCATACCTACATCTACACAGCTGTCTGACATCTGGTGGCAGACCAAACATACAGAACAACTGACATCATTCCAGAGGGAGACTCACAGCGCAGACTGGCACTGTTTCATGTGCAGGACAGTGCACACCTGACCTTGGACGTCTACGTGGCATCCAAGTGCGGGATGCACGTGACATCCCCTTCTGCTTAACTTGACGGAAGCTGCATAGCCTCCAAATAGTCCGTCAATAACGCCGGATAGTCTTCGAAGAACTCTTCGTCAAGCCATACCGCTTCATGAGTTCCTCGGTCCTGAAACTTCGTGAGAGGAACTGTCGTAGTCTTCGGCCGGAGCCATGCTTGAAACGGTGCAGAAGGATCTGTTCTGGAACCATTACTTCTGCTTCATCAACAATGTCTGGTTCCGCTTCGTCTTTGACCTCTCACAAGGGGGTGGACCTGCATATGGCTTTAACCAACTGACATGAAATACATCGTGCATAGTCCAACTCGGAGGTAGCTTTAACTGCATAGACACCTCATTAATCTTTTTCCGGATGGGAAAAGGTCCCAAGCTCATGAAAGACAACCTTGGGCATCGCTTGCCCACCTGCTTCAATCTTTGCTTCATTATCTGAAGATAAACCCAATCTCCTTCCGAAAACTTCATATCCCTTCGGTCTTTATTGGCCTGTCGAGTGTAGGCCTCTTGCGCTTTAGCCAACCTGTCTTTTACTGACTCTAAGATCTCTTGGTAAGACTCCGTCACTCTCTTCGCCTCCGGTAGTGAAGACGAAGTCCTGGTTAACAACAATTGGAAAGGTCTTCCAAACGTTGCCTCATATGGAGTCCTGCCAATAGCTGAAGAAAAAGAGTCATTCAAAACAGCTTGAACTAAAGGCAAATACGATTCCCACTTACCTTGCTCATCGTGGACATAACACTTCAGCACATCAAAGGCCAACTGGTTGTATATCTCTGTCTGGCCGTCTGTCTGTGGACGGAATGCACTGGAAAAATTCAACTTAGTACCAAAATTATCAAACAATGCCCTCCAAAAATGACTGGTAAACTTGGCATCTTGGCCTGACACTATGGTTCTAGGAATCCCGCCAATCGGATACCAATGCCGAATGAACAACTGGGCAACATCCTCGACGGTCACATTGGCCCTGCAAGGAATAAGCATAACAAATTTGCTAAATCTATCAACAATAGTTAAGCACTGAGTATTAGGCTTACTCGGACTGGGAGGCAGATTTGTGACAAAGTCCATCGAAATGTCCTGGAAAGGACCCTCAGGAACTGGCAAGGGCTGTAACAACCCTATCTTCTTTCCACGAGGAGCTTTCACCTTTTGACAAATGTCACAGCGTTGTACATATGTAAACACATCACGCCTCATCTTTGGCCAATAGTATTGCCGTTCCAATTTCTCCAGAGTCGAATTCATGCCCCTATGACCACCTGTAATGGCGTCGTGTGCATCATGGAGAAGAGCTGCCCTGAACGACTTCATGACACACAGTCGACCTTTGTAGAAAAGCCAACCATCGCGTATCAGAAAATGGCATGGTCCTGTGGCATCCAATGCCTGTTCCCACTGTGTACCGAATTCCTCGGAATCCACGTACGTGTGCTTCATGTCCTCTAGTCCTATACCAACAAGATCAAATCTAGTGGTTTGAATCATACACTTGTCCCTTCCTGCTCAAAGCATCGGCCACTAGATTGGCCTTTCCTGGAAGATACTCAATCATACCACCGAATTGCTGGAATATCTGACTCCAACGGTGTTGTCGATCACTCCACTGTGCACTTGGCATCGTCTGAATCCAGCGCAATGCCTGATGGTCAGTACGAACCTCAAAGTCACGGCCATACAGGAAATGTTTCCAATGTTTCAAGGCCTGTATAACTGCTAGGAGTTCACGATCATAAACTGAGTAGTTCTTCTCGGCGGGCAGTAACTTACGAGACATGTAAGCTACTGGATGACCATTCTGTTGCAATACACCTCCAATTGCGATGTTACTCGCATCAGTGATCACCTGAAATGGGTCGTCCCACGAGGCAAGTGCTAAACAAGGTGCTTCTGATAAAGCCACCTTGAGGTTTTGGAATGCCTCCTACGCTCGTGGAGTCATTCGAATCTTTTGCCTTCTTGTTTTCACCCCCTTTAGCAGATCGGTGAGATCTGCCGAGAGATCAGAAAACTTGTCGATGTGGGTGGAATATGCCTAACATATACCCACAAATGATCTAATGTCATAGACTGTCTAAGATACTTCCCAGTTGACAATCTCGGCCACTTAAGCCGGATCAAGTCAAATGCCTTCAGCACTAATTATATATCCCAAGTAATCCACCTGGAACAAATAAAATTCCGACTTCTTTTCATTGACGTAGAGCTCGTTGCTTTCTAGCAACGTAAGGACTTTCTCCACATCAACGTCATGTTGCTCAACCGTAGCTGAAAATATGAGTATGTCGTCCAAAAATATGAACACACACTTTCCAATCAAATCCCGGAAAACACACATCATCATGCGGTTAAATGTGGCTGGGGTGTTCGTCAAGCCAAATGGCATGACCACAAATTCATAGTGGGCCCGTTCCGTACGGAAGGCTGTCTTGGGGATATCCCCCTCCACAATCCGCACCTAGTGGTACCCACTCTTTAAATCCAGTTTCGAGAACACCTTTGCTCCATTCAGCCTCTCGAGAATATAGTCAATTCGAGGCATCGGGAATCTGCTCTTGATAGTCAGCTTGTTGAGTGCATGATAATCGACACACAAACGGGAAGACCCATCCTTTTTCTTGACAAATAAGATTGGTGCTGCAAATGGCGACACACTGGGGCGGATGAAGCCAGATTGCAACAATTCTTGGAGTTGGCGGTCCAACTCCGATTCCATTGCCTTGGAAAGGCGATACGGAAACTTGCTCGGGGGTTCCAAGCCTGGGAGGAGGTCAATCATGTGATCCTCCAGTCTGGATGGGGGGAGCTGGGGAGGGAGGCTGTCCCGAAGAAAAATCTTCTGGAACTTTTCATGGAGAACCGAGTACTTCTCGGAAGCACTGACCACCGTCTGTGTAAATCATCGCACACTCTGCGCCTTTCCTGACTGCTCGCTTAGCCTGCAAGTGGCTTATGAGCAGAAAGTTCGGAATTCCTCGCTCACACTTAATGGTCACCGGGGTGTTTGACACATTCCGATTGATCTGGAACGTGTGCTTGTCCCACTTGACATCCGGGAGAAACTTGTGAAACCACTGAATACCCAAAATTATGGCTGCTCCTACAAGAGGGGCAACCATAAAGTCACACACAAACTCTATGCCCTGAATCACTAACTTAGCACCTAGAGCTTCATACTTGACGCTCGTTGTCATACCTGTGCTAAAACCCTCAACCTATTTGTCCACCGGAGTCAGCTTGAAACGGGCACGCCTAGCGGCCTGTTCCGTGACAACATCCTCCGTGCTGCCGCCGCTGTCAAACAAGACGACGACTCTCTGGCCACCTATGTAGCCAAAGGACTTCAGCAATTCGTTGCGCTCATACTCCTGGTCATGGGCGCCCTTCTGCTTATCTTCGAGCTCCCGGCTATTAATTGCTCCAATTGAAGCATCGGGGTTTGAAGAAGTAGGATTAGCCGCTGGGGTCTGTGTGAGAGCTGAGCTCACCACGGAAGCTATGGAGGCGGCGGCGGCCTTTGGAGGCTTCTTCGAACAATCCCGAGAAGTATGTCCTTTTGTATGACAAAAGAAACATCTACCCTCCTCCTTGTACTGAGAAAGCTCCTCAGCACTCAACTTGCCACCTGTCTTGCCTGCCTCTGCTTTCTGGTCTGGAGTAAGCTTAGACGCATTGTTCGAGTTCTTGGAGCCACAGGCTCCCGGGCTCTGTCTTGAGGAAGACCCCGTCTGGTTCTGGCTTTTGCCCCCCGAGGCATTAGCCCTGGGAGACGCTGGCTGGGAAGTCTTGGGCTTGCCACCATTGTGTTTCATTTCTGCACTCTGCACAAGCGAGAGTGCGTCCTCAAAGGTGGCTGGCCTAAAAATACGCACCTCCCATTGGATTTGCGTGTCCAGGCCATACAAAAATTGCCCTTTCTTGTCCGTATCAGATAAGCCTAATTGTAGACATAAGGTCAGCACACCTAGGTCCGGCCACAAGCTCTGCTTCGTACCACTTGAAGATCCCATGTTGGTACCCATGTGAGCTTCCAACGGTGACACCACTAGTTCCAAGCTCACGGGTCATTAAAAATCAAATTGGGGTTTTGTTGATTTTGGCAAAAATTGATTAAATTGAAACCTTTGCAACATTCACAAATTGGGGGTTTTCAAAATTAGGGCAAATTTTGCCTCATTAAAACCTCTACTCTCCACAAAATTTGGGGCTTTCCCAATTTTGGGAAAAATTCACCATATTACAGCTTCTACACCGACGTGACTTTGGGGATTTTTCCCAAATCAGCCAAAAGTGGCAAGATCATAGCTGGAGTTGGCACATTGAAGTCTCCATAAGGCTATGGATGGGGCAGTAGCATGGAAGAGACGCCGGAAAAGGCGACATCACTGGCATCGAGAGGGGAGTTTAATCTCCTTTCCTATGTTTATGTGTGTTAAGAGTTTGGGTTCTCTGCCCGAGATCTCCCCCAGAATTTGAAAAAATAATCGTGTGTGTTATGTTTTTTCGCCTTAATGTTTGTAATGCCTTGTGTTATAGAAGGCTTTGTAATTCCTCGTTAACCCAGTCAAAAGATAAGGCCTTATGCCTACAAAAGCATGTACGAGGCAATGGTTCTATCATCAATCTAATCATTATCTTTTACATGTAATTCTCTCTCTCTCTCCCCCCCCCCGTTTCCGCCGCCCACCAGCTGTTCAGTCTTCCCCTTGCTCAGGCCTGCCATCTGTTCTACTGTGCACCGTCCCGCCGTCTGCTCTGTCCACCGCCTCCTCTCCCGTTTCCGCCCCCCACCAGCTGTTCAGTCTACTCCTTGCTCAAGCCCACCATCTGTTCCCCTGTGCGCCGACCCGCCATCTGCTCTGTCTGCCGCCCTCTCTCCCGTTTCCGCCGCCCGCCAGCTGTTCAATTTGCCCCCTGCTCAGCCCCCAATAATGTAGAATGTCCATAACCCCGCCAGCTATTCAGTCTGCCCCGCACCCCCCCCCAATCATTATCTTTTACATGTAATTCTCTTTCCTTGAGCTGTATCTCACCTCTCTCTGCCGCCCGACCCTCCCCCCCTAATCATTATCTTTTACATGTAATTTACTCTCTCTCTCTCTCTCTCTCTCTCTCTCTCTCTCTCTCTCTCTCTCTCTCTCTCTCTCTCTCTCTCCCCCCCTAATCATTATCTTTTACATGTAATTTACTCTCTCTCTCTCTCTCTCTCTCTCTCTCTCTCTCTCTCTCTCTCTCTCTCTCTCTCTCTCTGCCGCCCGCCAGCTGTTCTGTCGAGTGTATGCCTCTTGCGCTTTAGCCAATCTGTCTTTTACTGACTCTAGGATCTCCTGGTAAGACTCCGTCACTCTGTTCGCCTCCGGTACTGAAGACGAAGTCCTGGTTAACGACTAGAAAGGTCTTCCAAACGTTGCCTCATATGGAGTCCTGCCAATAGCTAAAGAAAAAGAGTCATTCCAAACAGCTTGAACTAAAGGCGAATCTGATTCCCACTTACCTTGCTGATCCTCGTGGACATAACACTTCAGCACATCAAAGGCCAACTGGTTGTATATCTCTGTTTGGTCATCTGTCTGTGGGTGAAATGCACTGGAAAAATTCAACTTAGTATCAAAATTATCAAACAATGCCCTCCAAAAATGACTGGTAAACTTGGCATCTCGGTCTGACACTATGGTTCTAGGAATCCCCCCAATCGGGTACCAATGCTGATGAACAACTGGGCAACATCCTCGGCGGTCACATTGGCCTTGCAAGGAATAAGCATAACAAATTTGCTAAACCTATCAACAATAGTTAAGCACTGCGTATTACGCTTACTCGGACTGGGAGGCAGATTTGTGACAAAGTCCATCGAATGTCCTGGAAAGGACCCTCAGTTATTGGCAAGGGCTGTAACAACCCTATCTTCTTTCCACGAGGAGCTTTCACCTTTTAACAAATGTCACAGCATTGTACATATGTAAACACATCACGCCTCATCTTTGGCCAATAGTATTGCCGTTCTAATTTCTCCAGAGTCGAATTCATGCCCCTGTGACCACCTGTAATGGCGTCATGGGCGTCATGGAGAAGAGCTGCCCGGAATGACTTCATGGCACATAGTCGACCTTTGTAGAAAAGCCAACCATCGCGTATCAGAAAATGGCATGGTCCTGTGGCATCCAATGCTTGTTCCCACTGAGTACCGAATTCCTCGGAATCCGCGTATGTGTGCTTCATGTCCTCTAGTCCTGTACCAAACAAGGTCAAGTCTAGTGGTCTGAATCGTAGACACTTGTCCCATCCTGCTCAAAGCATTGGCCACTGGATTGGCCTTTCCTGGAAGGTACTCAATCATACCACCGAACTGCTGGAATATCTAACTCCAGCGGTGTTGTCGATCACTCCACTGTGCACTCGGCATCGTCTGAATCCAGCGCAATGCCTGATGGTCAGTGCGAACCTCGAAGCCACGGCCACACAGGAAATGTTTCCAATGTTTCAAGGCCTGTATTACTGCTAGGAGTTCTCGATCATAGACTGAGTAGTTCTTCTCGGTGGGCAGTAACTTACGAGACATGTAAGCTACTGGATGACCATTCTGTTGCAATACACCTCCAATTGCGATGTTACTCGCATCGGTGATCACCTGAAATGGTTCGTCCCACGAGGCAAGTGCTAAACAAGGTGCTTCTGATAAAGCCACCTTGAGGTTCTGCAATGCCTCCAATGCTCGTGGAGTCATTCGAATCTTTTGCCTTCTTGTTTTCACTCCCTTTAGCAGATTGGTGAGATCTGCCGAGAGGTCAAAAAACTTGTCGATGTGGGTGGAATATGCCTGGCATATACCCACAAATGATCTAATGTCATAGGCTGTCTGAGGTACTTCCCAATTAACAATCTCAGCCACTTTAGCCGGATCAAGTCGAATGCCTTTAGCACTAATTATATATCCCAAGTAATGCACCTGGAACAGATAAAATTCCGACTTCTTTTCATTGACGTAGAGCTCGTTGCTTTCTAGCAACGTAAGGACTTTCTCCACATCAACGTCATGTTGCTCAACCGTAGCTGAAAATATGAGTATGTCGTCCAGAAATATGAACACACACTTTCCAATCAAATCCCGGAAAACACACATCATCATGCGGTTAAATGTGGCTGGGGCGTTCGTCAAGCCAAATGGCATGACCACAAATTCATAGTGGGCCCGTTCCATACGGAAGGCTGTCTTGGGGATGTCCCCCTCCACAATCCGCACCTGGTGGTACCCACTCTTTAAATCCAGTTTCGAGAACAACTTTGCTCCATTCAGCCTCTCGGGAATATAGTCAATTCGAGGCATCGAGAATCTGCTCTTGATAGTCAGCTTGTTGAGTGCATGATAATTGACACACAAACGGGAAGAGCCATCCTTTTTCTTGACAAATAAGATTGGTGCTGCAAATGGCGACACGCTGGGGCGGATGAAGCCAGATTGCAACAATTCTTGGAGTTGGCGGTCCAACTCCGATTCCATTGCCTTGGAAAGGCGATACGGAAACTTGCTCGGGGGTTCCGAGCCTGGGAGGAGGTCAATCATGTGATCCTCCAGTCTGGACGGGGGGAGCTGGGGAGGGAGGCTGTCCCGAAGAAAAATCTTCTGGAACTTTTCGTGGAGAACCGAGTACTTCTCGGAGGCACTGACCACCGTCTGTGTAAATCATCGCACACTCTACGCCTTTCCTGACTGCTCGCTTAGCCTGCAAGTGGCATATGAGCAAAAAGTTCGGAATTCCTCGCTCACACTTAATGGTCACCAGGGTGTTTGGCACATTCCGATTGATCTGGAACGTGTGCTTGTCCCACTTGACATCAGGAAGAAACTTGTGAAACCACTGAATACCCAAAATTATGTTTGCTTCTACCAGAGGGGAAACCATAAAGTCACGCACAAACTCTATGCCCTGAATCACTAACTTAGCACCTAGAGCTTCATACTTGACGCTCGTTGTCATACCTGTGCTAAAACCCTCAACCTGTTTGTCCACCGAAGTCAGCTCGAAACGGGCACGCCTAGCGGCCAATTCCGTGACCACATCCTCCGTGCTGTCGCTGTCAAACAAGACGACGACTCTCTGGCCACCTATGTAGCCAAAGGACTTGAGCAATTCGTTGCGCTCATACTCCTGGTCATGGGTGCCCTTCTACTTATCTTCGAGCTCCCGGCTAATAATTGCTCCAACTGAAGCACCGGGGTTTGAAGAACTAGGGGTAGCCGCCGCTGGGGTCTGTGTGGGAGCTGAGCTCACCACGAAAGCTGTGGAGGCGGCGGCGGCCTTTGGAGGCTTCTTCGGACAATCCCCAGAAGTATGTCCTTTTGTATGATAAAAGAAACATCTACCCTCCTTCTTGTACTGAGAAAGCTCCTCAGCACTCAACTTGCCACCTGTCTTGCCTGCCTCCGCTTTCTGGTCTGGAGTAAGCTTAGACGCATTGTTCGAGTTCTTGGAGCCAGAGGCTCCCCGGCTCTGTCCTGGGGAAGACCCCGTCTGGTTCTGGCTTTTGCCCCCCGAGGCGGTAGCCCTGGGAGAAGCCGGCTGGGAAGTCTTGGGCTTGCCACCATTGTGTTTCATTTCTGCACTCTGCACAAGCGAGAGTGTGTCCTCAAAGGTGGCTGGCCTAAACATACGCACCTCCCAGTGGATTTGCGTGTCCAGGACATACAAAAACTGCCCTTTCTTGTCCGTATCAGATAAGCCTAATTGCAGACATAAAGTCCAAATTCTATTGGCAAACTGAAGGACTGGTTGCACGTTCTGACGTGCTCCCCTGAACTCGTCTTCGAGTCGCTCAAGGTAGTGGGGCGGTAGAAACCGCTGCTTAAGGTCGCGAACAAACTCGTCCCACACATAAGCTGCCATACTTGCTCTGGTGTGGGCATGAGCCCACTGAGTCCACCAAGGAATGGCCTCACCTTCCAAGTACCAACTAGCTAAGATCACTCTGTCAGTATCTGTTTTCCTAACTGCGGCAAAGTAAGCTTCAAATTGATGTAACCATGAATAAAGAGTTGTGGGATCGAGTTTACCATAATACTTACTGAAATTCATTTTCTCGGGAAAATGATTGGAGAGCGCCGCCGGTGTCAATCTGGCGTCCAAAGCTCTGAGGTAACGCTCGTGTTCCACGCGTCGCATGGCGTCATCTTCTCGTTGTCGGATCTCCAATGCACGCATCTGCAACTCAAGCAAGGAGCTTGGCTGCGGCTGTGACCCCGCGAGAGGGTCCCTGTGTCGAGGATCTGGTATCTGGGGTACGGAAGGAGAGGGAGGAGGAGATGGAAAAAGCGACGCTGGAGAGCGGGTACGCTCCTCCAGAGCGGGGATGCCCTTTTTACGAGCGTAAAGTGTCGAGCGTGGCGAGCGAAGGAAAAAAAAAAGGGCCATCATCATTGCAATATCCAAACTATGAACCTCAAGGAAGCTTGTATTTCCCTATGAATAAAGATAAAAAGTGCACATCAAAGAAAAAATTGAAATTTAAATCCATTACAAACATGACTTTAAAGAAGATCCCAAAAAGAAATACATTATAAGTTTCATTGCAGTATGAATAAAGACAAAGGAAGCTTATATTTCCCTATGAATACAAGTAAAAAGTGCACATCAAAGAAAAATTGAAATTTAAATCTCTTAAGGTAAAAATTACATCGTCAAGCCACTAGCAGCAATGCTTGCTACAACTCATTGCAATTTGCGAACAACACCAAAAATTAAATACATTGAAGGAGTTCCAACATGGACTATGCGCAATACCAAAAAGTAAAAATTACATCATCAAGCAACTAGTCGCAAAGCTTGCTGCAACTCTCTTTTAGTGAGGGCTGCTTGGTGAATAAACTTTTGGTGATCCACATTCAAGTCCAGCTCATGCATATAAATAAAGTAAAGGTGTTTGCAAGGCATGTATCTTTTGCCTTTGCGATCCTGATTTTGAAAGTCATCGCATGTGCAAGAAGGAAAAGCTGAAACAGTAACCAAGTAGTTTTGTCCTTTCTTGATGCTTCCTTCAGTCAATAAAGTGTATTCAACATGCTCCTTTGGCACAACAACCCTACACCCATGAACAGTGCAAATAAGCTCTGCAGCCCTTTTGATTCTATCCCGCATTTCTTTGTTCACCACCCTGGCAACAATCACTAGCTTTCCATTGCGATTCATGGGTCGCACATCAGCATCATCATGACTTGCAAGAGGAGTCCCTACTTGTTGATGTGCCTCTGCACTAATGTTCTTCAAATCAAAGCTTGCCTTTGACAATGCAGATATTTCTGTAGAATCCAATGAAGTTCCAATTGCAACGGGCCACACAGCAGGTCTAGTACTTGGTTTCTCGATTACATTGTGAGAGGGCTCCCAGATATGGTCAACATTACTTCCACAAAACCATACAAATTGTTTCCTGGTTCCAGAGGGGATTTCAATGAGTCCCTCAAAACATGGTGCTGGCACTCCTAGTAATCCTGCCCTACCTTTTTTATCAATAAGTTCATTACATTTTCGTTTCTCATTTCTCAAGTATCCTTGGCACCGCACCTTACTCCCTGGTGTTGTCCTTCTGATTGCCCACCTTGTTGAATGTATTTCCACCTCTCCCTCATTATGTACTTCCTGCAAAACATTGGGTGCACCGTGATGTTGTGTGTTGTAAGTGACATACTCATACTCTGGTCGGTGTGAATCTCCCTCTTTGATAGGATTCTTTAATACACCTCGTCTTTTTCGCCGAACAGACCTTCACAAAGTCAAAGAACACCCAACAGCCACCTAACTCACCTTTAGGCCTCATTTTATTAACCAACTCTACTCCATTACCTGGTCCTTGGGTTGACATTTTAAAGACATGACACCTTTCGAAGCTTGACAACTCTATCTGCCCAGGGAATGCAATACTCTGAAAGTAATCAAACATCAATTTTGATTTGAGCTTTAGCAGAGCCTCAAAGTCACCACATGGATGTCCAAAGTCAACTTGTGTGTCTCTCCTCCAACGTGATAACCTTCTGTTGTCGAGAGCAGGTGCTAGTTTTGCCAGCAAGACACTTAAGTCTCTGTCAGACACTTTAACATCTCCTTCATGTTGTTGAAAAAGACAAGATTCCATGACAATCTCCTTTGCTAGTTTTAGTTGAAAAGATCTGGGTTTACCACCAATGTCTCTAGAAACCATTCTACTAACTCTTTCATGGACATTATCCAGAATTTGTTTAGAAACACCCTCTGCAACTGGATGCATGTGGTGGCCAATATGTATGACACCTCTAGACACCTTTCTACCTGCAATCTCATTGGGAAAACAAAGCACCAGCTTGCATGTACATTGAGCGATGCAAGTTGGATATGACCTGCAATAAAAGCACTTAAGGCTTCCGAATCCTTCTGTTGTTGAGCCCTCTGGACAAACTCTTGTTAACCGACCAGTCCAATGCTTCTCATTTTTTACTTTAGATCGTTGCAAGCCAGTGCATAAGTTGTTAAGGCATTGTAAATGGCCACCACACTTTCTGTATCTCACTACTCCCTCAAATCCAGATATGTTGCTTGTCATCTCATTTGTCCAAGTATGCCCATCCAACTTGCTTTCCATGCCAATGGTTCTTGTTGAGGGATTTGCATAGGGCAACTCGAACATTATATTCCCATCATATCTATTAGGTAGCTCTGACACTTGTTTTATTTCATTAGCTTGCATAAAAGTGTTTCTCAATGAGTTCCTCAATGGAAGATTTCTGAGTAATTGCACTATACTGACTGTAGCATCATCGTCTTCTTGAAATGTGTCACCTGTAATCCTCTTTTCAACTTCAAGATCTGTAAAATCTTCATCTTGAGAAGGGATGCATGGCACCTTATCTCCACGAACAATAAATACCTTTCCAAACTGAAAATCCAGGTGAAACATTACTTCTTGTTCTCTAAGGTAAGATGCAAGATCAAAATACAGGCCATCATCCGGATCACCAGATACTTGGTGAAGGTGGATGGATTCCTCTGTCAGGCCAAAATGTAAAGACAATTCTCTTTTGGACACCTCAACAAATCCAGCCATTGTTACGAACTCCATCTGATTGAGACCATTCTCATCCTGAACAATTGCTTTCTCCATTGTCAAGAACTCGTCGACCTGTTAGAGGCGACACTTCTTTTATAAAGAGTGTCCTTTTTATTTTTTGTTATGAGGCAAGATCTTTAATCAAATAATTATTATAAAAGGTTAAAAATAGCTATTATTTATAATATGTAGCATAAAGAGAATATATAACCGTATAAAACCAGGCAATCATGAATATAAGTTGTGCGTTAAACCCAACAAGTGTGTGTGTGTCATTCAAGCTGCCGCCTCCTTTTTAAAGAGAGTTAAAGAGAGATTCTCTAGATCCGCTTACCAGAGGGGGGTTGGGTGAGTGGTTAAAGTGAATGGGTGGGTGAGTAAAGGACCTAGGTGCAACCTAGGTATCGAGGTATCGTCTGCCCTCTGTTGGGGTGGGTCAAGCTCTTGATGATTTGAGCGTTTAATTCGGGTAAATGACAGAACGCTCTAGATGACAGAACGCTCTAGAGAGAGTATGCTTGGGAGAGATGTACAGAGAGAACGAGTGCTCAATAGGGAGCCTACAAAGTATTAAGGCTAAATAATATCTCCGGAGAGACAGAGAGAGAGAGAGCCCATAGAAAGGAATTAAGGCTAGAGATTGATGGACGCGAGTGTGGGAGACCCTGGAAAGTGAACTCGGATTAGAGAGAGAGAGAGTTAGAGAGAGTTAGAGAGCCTTTTATTTGGGTAGGTGTGTGTGAGTTAGAGCGCCTTTTACTCGGGTGAGACCCTGGAAAGTGAACTCGGATTAGAGAGTTAGAGAGAGTTAGAGAGAGTTAGAGAGCCTTTAATTTGGGTAGGTATGTGTGAGTCAGAGAGCCTTTAATTTGGGTGTGTGTGAGTTTGTTGACTCTAGTTCGTTGCATCTCCCCCTGAGCAATCTCTTCAGCAAGTTCGTTCATCTGCGCCCGAGCAAGTTCGCTCTCCCGAACATTGCCTTCAGCCTCTGCGCCCGAGCACTGTCTTCCGCCTCTGCGCCCGAGCATTCTCCCGAGCATTGCCTTCAGCCTCTGCGTGGGACGAGGAGATCAGTGGGCAGCACACATGAAGCGTGGGACAAGGAGATCAGTGGGCAGCAGCAAGGTATTTCGAGTCCATTTCGCCAGCGAAATAGTGTGTGTGTGTTTGTGAGCAAGGCGAAGAATATTAGTGTGTGTGTGTGTTTGTGCGCTCGCCTCCTTCTATCATGCCCTACCACTCATCTATGGCGTAGACAACTCATGTATGGTGGATGTAACTTAGGCGTAGAGATATGGTGGGACAACAATGCGTATAGATATGGTGATCAACCAAAAACACACACCCACACTATTTCGCCAGCGAAATAGTGTGGGTGTGTGTCTGGCGAAATAGTGTGGGTGTGTGTTTTTGGTTGATCACCATATCTATACGCATTGTTGTCCCACCATATCTCTACGCCTAAGTTACATCCACCATACATGAGTTGTCTACGCCATAGATGAGCGGTAGGGCATGATAGAAGGAGGCGAGCGCACAAACACACACCCGAAATAGTGTTTGTGTGTGTTTTTGTGGTAACCAAAACTCACACACACACTATTTCGCCAGCGAAATAGTGTGTGTGAGTGTGTTTGTGTAGACAACATGCACTTTTGATGCGAGTCTAAACCTTGTGAGCCTAAACTTTGGTCACTTTCCTCTCATCTGATCAAGAATAAGAAAAGAACCTATGAGATAAATCTTGATTCCACCACTCAAGTCACAACAGCCATAAACTAGGTTAATAAAACTTCATGAGAGGGAAATGTGAGCCATAAGACCATTCGATTGGGCAAGGCATTTGTCAGCAGTTTGTTGGGTGATGAATCGCAGAGCACATGAATTGAGTTTTTATAGACTTATTGGACATGTAGTTACATGGTGTATTTAAGACTCACTAGCATGGAAAGCTAGTCCATGCCTTGGGAATTCAAATACACGTGTAGCCTGTGTAGGGGCTCATTGAATCTATGATACTAGAGACAGACAAGCTAAGGATAGAGTTAACTCTAATCTTCACCTTGTTGGATGATGATGAATGACCATATGAAAGATGGCTCAAGAGGGGTAAAATTGGCAAAGAGAAATCAGAGTGTGCTCAGGCGTGCATGACACAATAAGGACCATACATGTGCTAAAATTAGGCAACCCTACCAAAGGGGGCTTGGCCGAGTGGTTAAAGTGAATGGGTGGGTGAGTAAAGGACCCAGGTTCAACCCCCGGGAGGTATCGTCTGCCCTCTGTTGGGGAGGGTATTGCCAAAAAAAAATTAGGCAAGCTTTCCAAGGTGTTGGGACACATGACCGCCGGCATCAGAAGAACTGCCATTATGCCAGCACTGCAGCACCAATAGAAACATGCATGAGCATTGGAGGGATAGCTGATAGCTCATGAGGGCAAGTAGGGGCAAGATATGGCACAAGAGCAGTAAGTAACTGGCTACTGGGGAGGCGACTGCCTTCCCTATATTATGAGGGAAGGACTGCCTTATCTACAGACACTCACCAGAGCTATAGGAGTACAACTGTCAGAAAAGTTTGGACAATCAGAACTACACACACACACACACACACACACACACATGCCTTTCCTCCCCTACGTCTACCCTAGCGTGTCCGCCGACTGTGATGATGGGTTCTGCTAAGAACAGAAACTGGAGGATATACACTACAGGAAACCAAAAACACACACCCACACTATTTCGCCAGCGAAATAATGTTTGTGTGTGTTTTTGTGGTAACGAAAACTCACACCCACACTATTTCGCCAGCGAAATAGTGTGTGTGAGTGTGTTTGTGCGCTCGCATTTTCGTCCCGAGGCGTAGACAGCCTGCACTTTTGATGCAATAGAGGTGTGGCGGATCCAAATTACAGACAATCAAAAACACACACCCACACTATTTCGCCAGCGAAATAGTGTTTGTGTGTGTTTTTGTGGTAGCCAAAACTCACACACCCACACTATTTCGCCAGCGAAATAGTGTGTGTGAGTGTGTTTGTGCGCTCGCATTTTCGTCCCGAGGCGTAGACAGCCTGCACTTTTGATGCAATAGAGGTGTGGCGGATCCAAATTACAGACAATCAAAAACACACACCCACACTATTTCGCCAGCGAAATAGTGTTTGTGTGTGTTTTTGTGGTAGCCAAAACTCATACACACTATTTCGCCTTTTCATAGTTGCAGGATTATGTCGTGATGGCCAAGCTCAGAAGATTATCAAAAACACACACACACACTCATTGCAGATTATCAAAAACACACACACACACTATTTCGCCAGCGAAATAGTGTTTGTGTGTGTTTTTGTGGTAACTAAAACACACACATACACTATTTCGCCAGCGAAATAGTGTATGTGTGTGTTCTTGTGAGCATACCTATCTATCCTCCACTCAATGCAATGTGGAAACCTTCCCAACTTGGAGTACACATCCATCCTCCACTCAATGCAATGTGGAAAGGTATTTGTGATGATGACTTTTTCGATTTGAATTGAAGGGCATGTGTAGAGCGGTGATGATGAAGACGAGAGAGGCAAAATATTTGCCTTAGGTAAACACTATTTCGCCAGCGAAATAGTATGTGTGTGTGTGTGTGTGTTTGTGAACAGGGCGAAGACTATTTCGCATGTATGTGTTATGAAATTTTTCTTATGCCTTGAAATTTCCTCGTTTTGGTTAATTGAGGTGCATGAATGCCTTGAAATTTGTGAATTTGTCTTATGCAACTCTGAATGCATGTAATGTCAAGTGTTTTTCCATCCTTATGTATTTCGCTGGCGAAATAGTGTTGCAAAGAACAATGTCTTGTATAATCACTTGCTCTTAATGTCTTTTGTAGTCACCTGCTCTTGGAAAAAGGAAGACATCAACGGCCAAGAATGTGGGAAGAAAGCGAAAATCTCCACCTAGTGATGGCAGTGAAAAGACCATTGAAATGGCAGAGAGTGGTCAAGGGAGTCACATTCAAAAGGAAGTTAGCAAAGAAGCTGGAGACAAAGTTCTAACTGAGCCTTTCATACCGATTCAACAACAGGTTGATGCTTCTAGTGACAAGGATGAGAAAGATGTGGATGATCTTATTCCACAATCCATCATCAAGCCACATGGGTCTGAGTTCATAGACAGCTTGGCACTTAATCAGGGTTCCATGCCTCCATTGATCCCTCTGTGTAGATGCTTGGTCAACGAGAGGGTGCGAGAGCTTCGAAAAGATCTCTCATTGTTAAAGAAGGTTTTTGAAGAGGAAGGATATTTGATGATGACAGGTATGTTTGTTCTCTCCATAAATCTACCAGATGGCAGCACAAAGGATGTGGATGAAGATATCATGAAGACATGGGACAAAAACTGGCAGCTTATCAATGAAGAGTTTGAGGAGGAGATTGCATCTAAAGATGAGTGGTCTATGTTAAGTGGAAAGATGTTTTATGTTTGGGAGGGAAATCACGGGACCGCTTCTTGGCTTGAGAGCATCAAGGAGATGTATCGTAATGATAAGAAGAAACATGTTCGAGTTATGGCGCAATTCATTGTGCCTAATCAACAAGATGAGATGAGGCTTATCGCTGCACTTCAAAGAATAAACATGTGAGTATTACACATTTTGTAAATTCAACATTGTATTTATGGTTGTTTTGATTAGTTCTTATGGTTGTTTCTATTTATTTCATGAAGAATGAATGAAGAGGCTATTGTAAAGACAAACCTCAAAGATTACTTATTCCATACAAGCACGGTTTGCTCTCTTGATCCATCTAATTTCACTGACTCCTTCACGGAAGAAGATAAGAGGTCGATGGAGAAGGCCAGGTCTAGGGAGGCACAATCTGGAAGGCGAGTTTGGTATCCTCTCACTCAAGCTATTCTTGGACCCATTGTATATGGGGTAAGTACTTAATAAAGGTGGTTAAGAATGTTACTTTGCTATCTTTGTCATTAAGTGTTTTTTTAATGGCTGTTATTTTTTGAAGAATAAATGGAAATCAGATTTAGAATTGGCAATTAAGAAGATTCCCTCAAGCTTGGCAAAGGATGAGCGTATTAAGGCTGAGACACTAGCTAGGAGGAGTGTCGTTAAATCCTATAATAGAAGGATGACACGGGTTTGTATCTTCTGCTTTTGGTTCTTTGGCATCACAAGCATTTCTTCTTCTAATTCTTTTCTGTTGGTGGCACAGAATCTTTCGGTGGTAAATCCATCTAATTCAGAGGAGTGGTTCAATGTATTATGGAAGCTGCCCTTTGAGGATGAGAAGTTTAAGATCTCAATTGAGAAACTTTATGCCATTTCTAGTGCTGCTTGTTCCCAAAATCTCAAGCTGAAAATGTTAAAGATGTTAGGTGCAGATGAGAATTTTCGGCAGAGCTATGGTATGCCACTTGGAGATCACCACTACATTCCTTGGCTTGCAAAGGAGGTTTGGATGGATCAGGTATTGGAGGATGCCACACGGCTTCTACACCAAGTGGTAGATTCTACTCAGGGGGTGAATAAGGTGGAGCTACCTGCCGATGTGCACATAGAGACTTATTTTGCAGATATTGTAAACCGTTATAGAGGAGTGCTGTTTTATGAACTCCAGAAAGAGATGAGTGTGGCAACTCCGCCGGCCAAGCATGTGGATCTGAAAAACTCCTCAAGACGGTTGGTTTATAGGTAATTCTCTTTTTGCATTGTTTCTTGAAATCTTATGAACCGTGTTTATTTTTTAGTTGATTTATTATATCTCTTTTGTAGGTTTTTAATGCATGTAATAGCCAAGAAAACAATCAATGGTCTGCCTGACATATGCAAGGCTTGGGTTGTGATTTCTCCTCCAACCTATAGTATGTATACCTCTTCCATCTTTCGTGAAGGTAAAGATCCTAATGGAGTCTTTATCTTGACGGATTGGGAGAGAAAGCATTGCCCTTGGTGGATTGACATGAAGAAAGGAGAGTGCCTAGAGGAGGAGAAGGAGAGATACCTTCAACATTTAAAAGGAGAATGCAAATCTGATTCTGGGTCATCAGGCGAGATGTCAGAGGAGCAAAGGAAGAAAATGGAGGCAGAGTTGAAATCTATCAAAGAGAGAGAAGAGCTAGAGATGCATGCTTTGGGAAAAAACAAGGGGCGTCCCTCTCAAAAAAAGGGAGATGTAATAAAAGGTAACATTGGGTTCTTCTGGATTGTATTTAAATATTTGTTTTTAATAGTTTTCTGGATTTTATTAATTTGTTTTTTTGTCGGACATACTATCTATAGACACCCGTAATTTGGAGAGTCCTATAGCACACAAGACAAGTACCAAGGGAGCTATGGTGTATGCTCCACTTTCTAGCTTTTTGTTCGTGGAGAAGCATGGAGTCAAAAATCATTCCAAGGTTTGGATTTACGATTACATAGTGCTTGGAAAAGAGTTTGCATCCGGAAACTTCAATGAGGGGTTTGCTTTTATGAGGGAGTTTTATGTGCGTTTGGGTGGAGGTCCAAAGATGAGAAATTCCAAGCCAAGTAGTTGGAGTGTTGACCTTACTTTCATTGATCTTCCTACTGGTAAAACTTTTTTAATGTATACTCCTTTTTTGTGATGGTGTTTGTGTAAAAGGAACTTGCTGACATACATGATTAATATGCAGGTTTGCCTATTCATGGGTTTCAAGGTATTCCACAATGGAATGTCCTTACAGATGACCACATGAAGTTCTCTCTATTGGCGGCATCATGTGTTATGGATGATATGGGATGGGTCTTAGTGTTTTGCTTGAGTTCTTCTCTTGTTTCTGTGGAGCGCTTTGCAAAGCGTACAGGCTTGGAGCTAGGTTTCAGATGGATTATGGAGAGCTCTGAGTCATTATCTCTGCTACAAAAGCATGGACATATGCAAAAGGTTTAAGACTATTCACTTGAATGTTAATTCTTGCTATTTGTCATCTAATATTGTGTTGTTTTTTCTTTGTTGCCTGTATAGGTGAATGTATTTTATGCTTTGGCATTCCACAAGAGGGGAAAGGATCCTCCTTTCAATAGTGAGAGTGCATTAAAGGTTGAATGACACTTTCAGTACTTATTAGGAGTGCATTGAATTTAAATGATTGGAGGTTACTTTTGAATGTGATCACTTAATACTATGTGTATTTCAATTTGTAGGTGGGAAATATTTTGCAGCAGGACCTCTCTTGTGAGATTATTGGTCATTACTTACCTTCAAGCAATAGAGCACGACGTGGTGGAAAAAGTGGTAGTTGGCGAGGGATTCTAGAGAGGAGTCCCTCTCATATGCTTATGTTTACTAAGGCTCTTTGCCCACGAACAGGTACAATATTGGAGTTGGGGGCTGGGACAGGGCCTATATTAAAGGCATCTATGCACACCGGTCGTGGTTGCTTGGTCATTGATAATGATGAGGAGATATGCAAGGATTACCTTTCACCATATATAGAGGAGATCTATGGCACAAAAAAGGTGGCAGACCTTGGAGAAAGTGACACATCCTCTGGTGATTATGAAGTGTATGATGCACCATCCGACTAGTAAGTAAAACATGCATGTCTTTCTATTACATTTTTCTTTTCTCTTTTTCTTTGATGTTGTCATGGAAGTTTAAAGTGAGTTACCATGTTATGCAGAGGCAATGGCAATACACATGACAAGCACCATATCGTATGATCGATCATTGGGACGGGAGCAACGTAGGAGAAGGTGTATTTTTCTTGATGATGAAGCAAATGAGAAGTAGTCTTTTGCATAGCGCTATTTTTGGATTATGTGGATTCATGCTTTCCTGTCCCCCCACACAGACTCATAGCTTCATTTTTTGAGCTTGATAGATGATGTATTACTTGACTCTTGTATTAGGTGGATTGCAGGTCTATGTCATAAAGGATTCACAAGCCATTCTCTTGTTTTGTTTGTAGCTTGATGATTAATGTTTTTCTGTAGCTTCATAAGATACATGAGTATGTTTGAGGCTAGAGATGTTAGAACCCTGAAATCATGCACATCGCATGAATTTGGTTCTCACTTGAACTAAAGAACAATGAACCTTCTTGTTGGCAACTTAGATGATTTAATATCACATTCATGGACCTTTACTAAAATTGCACATAGTCCTAGACATGATGAAATTTGCCCAATATATCTCTTAAATCCATCTATAATACTTTTGTTGATGATGCGTTTTTCAAAATTTTTCTCTGTATTGACTACAAACATGTAACAAGGACCTAATTGTTTGCCTATTTATTTCCTTTGAAGCATCTTCCATGTGCACCTTGGTTGAGGGTGTCACACTTTGCACTAGCTCCATCTTTTCATGCATTGGATCATGTTGCTCTCTTGGACAATCCTATAGCCCCCTCTTCCCCCTTGGACTAGTCCATCACGTAGACTCACAAATTGGACTACCCTCTTTTTGAAGCTTCTTGTTTGTGCCACCTTACACTTTCTTATTGTCTTAAATACATATGACCTTAAATTATTGATAGATGATGTCTTCTTCTTAAATTCAAACCCTCCTTATCATTCATAGTAAAACTCAGCTTTCATCTTCTCACAAAGGAGCACTTCTTGAGTTTGGATATATGCAAGCTTTATGCATAAGTCTACCTATATGTGTGAGTAAGGTGTATATGTGAGATCCCATGTATCTAAGAATATTTAAAATGATGCTTTGGACAATCTTTAACAAACTAACCTTGTTGCATTCCAGTTCTATGTCATGACATGCCAGTTTGCATTCTTCTTTATTGTTATTAAACAACTCCAAGCAGCCAACCAGTTAAAGCATATTCTTGTGGCTCCTCTTTCAGGAGGTATTGTATTTCATAGGGAAATAAGGTTTTATTATTATCTCGGAATTGTTGCTCATAAAATACCCTTGCTCGCAACGCTCATTGGTTTACGCTCATTGTATTGACGCACCCCTCCAGAGCCAAGATCTGCGCCTTCTGCTCATCCAACTTGGCTGTCTGTTCTGCGATTGCTCGCATCATCTGCTGGAACATGTCTGTGACACTCAAGCTTGGTGCCCTAGCTGGGCTGCCTGGTGCACTCTGGTCCCATGGTTCTTGGTCTCTCTCGTCGTCGAAGGTCGCCATAGCAGGAAAATGTAATTCCTTTCCGGAACGCAATCTGACCATCCACTATCTGTGTGGGAGACGTCCGGAGGCTTCCGGAGGCTATCCTTCGAGGGACAGAAAGGGGTAGTCCACCAACGTCTAAAAACCAACCGCACGAGCGAGAAAAAATTCTGGTTTCTTTGCTGAATCTTTGTACTTGAAGTAAGCTCTAATACCACTATAATATGCGGAAGCTTCGGAGAAGAATCGGTAACTTCAATACTCAGAATTCAGCACTCTTTTCGCGACAGAAATTAACGCACAAACTGAAAGGAGAAATGCAGAAAAAAGAGAGAGAGAGGGAGAGGTGGAGAGGACACAGTATTGGGTCCCAATTACCCTCTGTAGGGCCCCCACCATGGATGGTGTATTTGCTTTATTAGAATGATGAGAAATCTGAAAGAAAATACAGCAATCTTGGACCTTTTCTTGGCTGGAAAATCCTTGCCCTTGACCTTCAGTTCTCCACCCCTTTGCTTAGCAATTCCCTTGGCTTGTCTAGCCCTTGGTTTGCTTGAGCTCTTGGTGAATAATGAGATAAGTGAACTGAATTATACCTTGGGTATTTATACCCCTTCAGTATGCTGGTCGGCTGGTTAAATTTCCCTCCACGACCTGTTTAAAAGCATTTAATGCTGAAAATTCCCACATGTTCACACTGGACTGCTGGACTGTCCTGGCTGCCTCTGTGGCTGCTGTCCAAGCCAGCACAGGCTGCTGGGCAGCCCCTGGGCACTGGCCGCGTGCAGTCCAGGCTGCCCTATGGGCTAGCCAACTGGCTGGGCTGGCCCAAAAGCAAGTCGGCTGCTTGGCCAAGCCCTCTTGGGCTGGCCGACAGCCTGCCCAGCCCCTCCTTGGGCTGGTGGGTAAGTCCTGGGGCTGCCTCGCCCCCTTGGGGTGGCCCATAGCCTTCCCCGTGTCCAAACCTGATGCATACCTACATCTACACAGCTGTCTGACATCTAGTGGCAGACCAAACATACAGAACAACTGACATCATTCCAGAGGGAGACTCACAGTGCAGACTGGCACTGTTTCATGTGCAGGACAGTGCACACCTGACCTTGTACATAAATGTGTCTACGTGGCATCCAAGTGCGGGATGCACGTGACAGCGTGCCCCAAAAAAAAAAGGTGGCATAGCATTGATGACATGGCGATGGCGACATGACATTGACACATGGTAGAAAGCAACGCAAGGTCACCTTACAGGCTTGGAATGATGCGACTAGCTTTTGGGAAGCAAAAGATTAAAAGCTTTTTAAAAACTAAAAAGAGGAGCTTTTACTATTAAAAAAGATGTTTTTTGGACTATAAGTGAGCGTTTTTCTCAAGTGCTCTTGGGCAAGAACTATAATTCAACTATTCTCTCATTGTTGAGACATGTAAAAAGACAAGAGAGCTCTCTAGCTCTAAGAACTTGTACTCAAGACAACTCCAAGGAGTTTTATCTAATATAACTCGGAAAGGGGGGGGGGGGTCGGCCCAAGGCTATTTCGTTGTGTGGTGTCTCCTCCTCCTTGTCTGTCCTCTGGGTCCTCTAACATGTTGAAGTCCACTACTATGCACGAGAAATTTGCCTGGGAAAGTTCTTGCCGCACCTCTATCTAGATCTCTCTCCGCCCCGCGACCGTGTTGGGGGTATAAATATTGAGGAGACCCACCCGATCCTCCCCACTGGGCTCTCCCCTGTACAATCGTGCTAGAGTCTAGCACTGATGAGAGAAACTACTCACTAACTAAGATGCATACACCCCCTTGGTTTCTCTCAGGACAAGAGGCAGGCGAAACTACGTCCTGGCAAGTATTTCCCACTTCTACAAGTGCGTCTTGTTGAGAGGAGGTGTTCCTTAAGGAATACAATATCCATATAGCCTCCTACTACGGCATTATACAGCTCCTCGCAAAGAAGCTGAAATAGGCCTTCGTAAGGGCTGTGGCACGGGTACTTAGCTTATCTTCAAGAAAACAACAATTTCACGGGTAAAACCTTGAGAAAATCTGAGAATAAACACGAGAGAGAGGAGAGAAAGAACTGGACACTATCTCGGGGGTTGAATACTCCGCCTGGGAGGAATTGATACCATGGGAGGATAGGACCCCTGGCACCTACTGCAAGTTTGGGCGCATCCACAGGAGCCTCAATTTTTCTCGGTCTAATATGAGGATGCATGGACCGAACCTCTCCTGCATTGACAGATTCATAAGTGGGCTTGCAGCCCGAGAGGCATGATTGGCATCGTTTCAGACACCACGCTATCGGACCCTGCCTCTGTCCTCCATCTGAAAGACCCCTAGAGACTAGAGAGGCAACAGAGTGTCTGCATCCTAGAGAGCCCGGTCCAAGACACCAAGATTGGCATGAAGATAGAAGAGATTTGGGGAGCTCTCACCTTCAGACAGGGATCAGCTGCAATGGATCTAGACTTGGGTTTTGAAGAGGTTGACTCACTCTTACAGAGGCAGCCCATGACACACTCATCCCAATGCATGTAGAACAACACCTGTGTCTATGTGCAAGAAAAAAAAAAAGCAAGAAAGAAAAGATATATTAACGTCTACGTAAGGAGAGATTGGCCTTCCGTAGACGTTAACCAATGATGGTTGGCTTGTACCTAGGGTAGGTATTATAGCATGTTTATTCTTCAGAATAGACGTGGTTGTACCTTGACATGCATCATTACATTTTGTATATTTATAGCATTATGTTTGATGCATCGTGTGTGTGAATATCACAGCTCAAGAAATGATGATGTACCTTGCCAGGAGTTCTCCATGGTTGATATGTTTTTGAACCCAATGTAGGAACCTTGGTAATGATACCTAGGGATAGCAAACTCTGACAATGGTTGCCTCAGAAGACTGGGTGTAGTAGTTCATCACTTTCGGAATTTGTCATTACAAAGGCTATTTTTGGGGTTTCTTCTGATGTAATAAGGTTTTGGTGATGGCCGAGATTGGGTAGCATTAAGGTATGATCAATATTTTTATTGGACAATGGTGGTGAAGGTAGTTTTTTATATCAAGTATGTAAAGGTATTGAACAAAAGCTTCTAAGGGATTTAACTAAGGTGTTTAACACCTTAGTGGCCACCATTGAGGAAAATGGGCACCAAAGGTGATAAAAGCCAGACAAAATCAGCAGGAGAAGAATCACCAGAACCGTCTCGATCATAGGGAAGAAGCAAACAAGGCAAGATAGTAGGTGCATGGGAGCAGCATGGAAAGCAGTCGGCCACCGTCTAAGGACTGTATTACGGCAATATGGCAAGCACGTGGAGATGGCCGGCGCATATGGCACCGAAGATGGCAGGAGAAATACCCAGTCCTTTCAGAAGAATCTCAAGCCTGAGTCATTATAAATAGACACGGTGGGACAACAGTCAAGAGCTTCTGCCGTAAATGTTGAGGAGACGTTGCTGGTTTTGTTCGAGAGAGTCGAGTATGCTCTATCGTGGAGACCATCATAGATTTAGTTATGTTCTTCATGCTACTCATACTGAAGGTTTCACTCAAGCGAAAGTAAAGAAGCTGCCGTGCTAAAGGTGGTGATTTTTTTCAAGCTACTGTCATTGAGGATCAGAATGGGAAGATCATGATGCTGCTAATTGAGAACAACCACTCACGGTGAGGTCCTTCTCGTGAAGTTATCCAAGGCGATAAAGGTCATGAAGGCCTAGGGTGCTTGTAGAACTTCGATCAACTTCAGTTCATCAATGAGTTTCTTAAACCCTTGACATCAACTTGCTTGTTTGCTGATGTACTTGTGAGTTGAGTGCAGTCATCCTCCTGCTCACTAGTATGACTGTCGACATTAGCAAAAATTAGGTGTTTTTTTGGCTTGCTCATTTCATAGCCGGTGGGTTTGTGTTTGTGGAAAGCTTGTCTCCTAAGCCTGGAGATAGTTGGTTGTCGGGATGTGTTGGGTATTGTGTGAGTGTATTCTCTTTATGTATCCACGTATGGGCATCATGTTGAGCTTTGTTTTGAATTAGTAAGACAAGGTCAATCTCAAGGAGAGAAGGATTTAACAAAAGTTGGAGTTTACGTTGAGGATGAAAGTGTGGACTCTTTAAGAGGTTGTGTTGTAATGTGTTCCTAGTGTATAAGGTCAAGTTTGCATCTAAGCTGGAGTCACATCCTAATGAATTTCCCAACTTGTAACTACTAAAGTCTTATATGCTGTATTAGGTGTGTGAGGGTAGTAAAAAAATTAACATCATGACTCTGTCTCTTGTAGTGAAACCCTGGATACAACACATCTCAACTGTGGGTTTTCGACTAAACATCATAAGATCTTTCCGTAATGACTATGAATGGTTTATCTTACTCCAAATACCAGCAGGATTGGATAATGTACGTATTGCTTGGGATTTACCAGAATGAGTCATTGATACAGAAATAGTGCAACAAGAAGATGTGGATAGTAACTGATTTTATGCGGGCATTTTGTATCTTTTGGTAAAGCAAAGTCATGTATCCATCTCATGGACATATCCAACAATGGTCTTTTGTATCAAGTCAAGCTTTTTTGCTATATATCAACAGTGTTTATCTTCCTTGGGATGGCTATGGTAATGGACTAGTTATTTATTACTCTCATGGGATTTTATGTTTGAGGCTTAGAGCTGTGGGTTTTATTCCATTCAAGTGTGTCAATGGCTCGCTTGTCAGTTGGGTGCATATTTACCCAATATCTAGCAATATACCATATCAACTTTTTTGGAATAATAAGTCATTGTGAAATCTTCTTGGGAAGTTTGGATATCTATGTACAGTACTTCACAAAATTGAGGGATAGGTGGTGTGTTGGTTTAGGGAATGAAACCCCTCCATCTATGTTAAAAAAAGATAGATTTGTTGCTGATTTAAGAGGAAATTTAAGGTTGAAAGTGGAGTTAAAAAATATTCAAACTTTTGAAGAAGCTGCGGAGTTAGCTAGGAGAAAGAATGGAAGATGATTAGGTTAGGTCAACTTGGAAAGGAAGTAAATCATAGTGTGGAGATTATAGAGGAGGGAGTCAAAGGAGAGGTCAAGAATTTAGTGCAAACCTCACCTCAACTGTTAGTGAAAAGTCAAAATGATGATGAATTTAAAAAGGAGATGCATGAAGTAGTCAACCTCTTCAAGAACCTTAGTTTGAATTTGTTAGGGAGTGGAAGAGAAAGGGGTAGAAGATATAGGCCACCTGGTCCAAGACATGAAGCATATGGTGAAGTGCTTAGAAGAATGTTTGAACCTTATAATTGTTTTAATTGTGGTGAATGGGACCATACAAGCCCTAACTCTGATAAACCTTCTCAAAGAGAGGAAGATATGTATCCTTTACTATCAACCTTGCCTAATCGGAGTAATGATTTTGCAGTGGAAATCAAGGACCAGCCAAAGCTCTAGTGGTTTGACACCTGAGGGGAAAGGCAAAGCAGTTGTGTAAGTTCAATACAAGTGAAAGAAGCGACCACAGATCAAGAACTTGATGTTATGCCCGTGAAAAGAACTTGAGAGAGAGAATCCGAAGGTGACCAAGCAAAGGCCAAGAAGAGGAAACGACAAGAAGAAGCATCAACAAGCAAAAAGAAAGCTAAGCCAAGAAGACACTATCAAGTAGCAGATTTGCCTCTTGGAGATGGTCAAACAAATTATGTGTTAAAGAAGGATCTTCTCAATAAGAAGGTGAACATATCATATGGCCAACTCATGGAGCTTTGTCCAAGACTAAGAAGAGAGTGGAAAAGGTTGGTGAATCCAAAAGGTAAGAAACCAAGGAAAGGCACTATCAAGGTGTACTCACTAGAAGAGCTTCCTAATATATGCCCAGTTATTGATGCTTGGCACAAAGGACAAGGTATGGGAGAAGCCTACATTGATGGGGATGCACAAAATATGTGATTACACAATCTTGTGTAGAGAGGCTTGGATTAGAGACAAGTGGGATTTCTAGGTCCAACTTGCAAATCATGCTAAAGTAAGGTGTTTAGATATCCTCAAGGATCTTGATGTAAAGGTTTTTAGTGTAAATGTTAAAGTGAATTGTCACATTATGCCTACAGGGATGGGTGCTTTTCCTTTGATCCTAGGTAGGCCGTGGCTTAGGTTAGTGGGTGCAATTCAAGACTGAAAAAAGGGTACCATGAAAATAACCTTGCATAAAGTGTTTTTGGAGGGTTATGTTTGGCCTAGCATCCAAAAAGATGTATCACATTGGTGTAGGTCTTGCAAACAATGTCAACAATTGGGCAAGAGAGTGTTAAAGTATGAGCTCAGGCATACATTTTTGTCTTTTAATGTTTTTGAAAGATGGGGTATTGATGCAGTGCGACCTTTGCCCATGGCATCCAAAGGGAAGTGCTACATTCTTACTGCTGTGGATTATCTTTCAAAATGGGCGGACGCTCAAGCTGTGAAGAAGGTTGAAGCTAAAGACGTAGTGTTACATGCGGAAGCCCTGAGAGTCTTCTTTCAGCCTAAACACCACTTAGAACATGCTAATGCAAAAACGCAGACAGAACGAAGAGTAGAGAGAGAGAGATGGCTGGAAATTCAGTATTTTCATATGGTACAAAAAGGTACATAATCCCTTGCAGCCATGGGCTGCCTTCTGGAAAAGGTAGAAAACCCTAACTCCAGTCCTATATCTAGACCCACACCCAAGAGGGAGTGAATGACTGAAACAATGAGGAAACATGCCTTTTATAGGCCTTGGACAAACTAGAGATCTAGCCAACTGCTGGTCGACCAGCTCCTGGACACTAATTTCATCATTGAAGTTACTCGACCTGTTTTATTGCAGCCGACAGCCTCTTCATGCATTCCACTCAGCCGACAGGTCTTCTTGTCCACTCCAGTCCATCCTTTGCCATAACTTGCACATCAATGCTCCAAAATCCTGGTTCTATCTGGTTCTTAATCCTTCTTTATCTGGTTGCACTCTAGGATTAGTCTTGAGATTAGCATGTACATGTGTGTGCACATGACATCCCCCTCTGCTAAACTTGATGACGGGATTCCAAAACTGCTGCTTGGATGATTGTCATCATCCCATTCTACTCCCAGAGTCCCTCTGTCATCCTTCCTACTCTGGCAACCTTTTCACTAAATACCCGACCCGGTCTCCAAATCCACTCTAACTCTGAAGAAGATCTATGCATATGTTCCATCCAGTGCCCATTCCGTTACTGCCCTGTCTCTGAACACTGTCTTGGTCTTCATTCCTGAGAAATGAGTCTGGCACTCTCACTCCACCCCTTGGAGGATCATCCTCCCTTGGAACCATTGCCCGAAAGCATTTCCTGGCTCATAGGACTGCCATCCCCTTTGGGCTTTGTGAAACACCACCAACCAATCTCCTGGGAGTTCTTCCTGGTCTTGTGTTCCTTGCCTTGGTCCTCGTACCTGTGCACTTTCCTATACCTTGGACCTGTACACCTTTATCTGGGACTGAATCAGTGTTTAGCCTCCTGATGCTCTGATACCAATGTTACATGCGGAAGCTCTAAGAGTCTTCTTTCAGCCCTAAACACCACTTAGAACATGCTGATGCAAAAACGCAGACAGAAGAGAGAGAGAGAGAGAGAGAGAGAGAGAGAGAGAGAGAGATGGCTGGAAATTCAGTATTTTCATATGGTACAAAAAGGTACATAATCCCTTGCAGCCTTGCCTTTTGGAAAAGGTAGAAAACCCTAACTCTAGTCCTATATCTAGACCCACACCCAAGAGGGAGTGAATGACTGAAACAATGAGCAAACTTGCCTTTTATAGGCCTTGGACAAACTAGAGATCTAGCCGACTGCTGGTCGGCCAGCCGCCTGGACACTAATTTCATTATTGAAGTTACCCGACCTGTTTTACTGCAGCCGACAGTCTCTTCATGCATTCCACTCAGCCGACAGGTCTTCTTGTCCACTCCAATCCATCCTTTGCCATAACTTGCACATCAATGCTCCAAAATCCTGGTTCTATCTGGTTCTTAATTGTCACCATTGAGCTATCTAATGGTCCTCTTATCTTCTTGTGTGAGCTTTGGGCTCTGGATGAGCATACTCCGTAGTGGTGCTCCATCGCTAGGACTGGCACGGCGTGATTCGTAGTGCCAGGGACGGGTGGATTGCACACGGTGTATGTTTCTGGATTACCACCGCTAGGACTGGCACGGCGTGATTCGTAGTGCCAGGGACGGGTGGATTGTACACTGTGTGTGTACCTGGAATTGACTTTCCGGTGGGCCTGTTTGTGCCCGGAAATGTCAAGTATTGTGCAAGTACATGAACGGAGATTATCCTTTAACAATGTTGCATTGTGCACTCATGTTTGCCTGCCTTTGAAATGTTTTCGCGTGAACTGGTTTCGTTTGCATGCTTGACATGTGTGTCTAGCTCAGGGGTCGGGGACGCCCTCCCGTGAGCCGTGGAATGCCTTGTCTTCTGACAGGTTTTGTGGCGTGTGAACAGGTGGGAAATCCTTATTTTAATAAGAGTTTTAAGTTATAAGTCTTATAACTTACAGGTTTCATACTTCATTAAAAGTAGGTGGACACTTTATAAGTGTGGGCACCTTCTTTTGGCCTGGGCACCCTTTTATAGCATGTGGGGTGGGGGTTGGCCACCTACCCCACCTACCACACCCAATCCTTTGCATGGGAGGAAGGCGCCTCACTTCCAGCCCTCTCCCTTGCATTTTGGAGGAAGAAAACACAATTGCTGGCTGGGATTTAGAGAAAACAGGCTGGAGCACTCATTATTTGCTGATTCTGGTCGTACAGCAGGTACAGCAGGTACAGCAGCAGGTACAGCAGGTACAGCAGGTACAGTACCATCATTACTTGCTGATTCTGGTCGTACAGCAGGTACAGCAGGTACAGCAGGTACAGTACCATCATTACTTGCTGATTCTGGTCGTACAGCAGGTACAGTACCATCATTACTTGCTGATTCTGGTCGTACAGCAGGTACAGCAAGTACAGTACCATCATTATTTGCTGATTCTGGTCGTACAGCAGGTACAGCAGGTACAGTACCATCATTACTTGCTGATTCTGGTCGTACAGCATGTACAGCAGGTACAGTACCATCATTATTTGCTGATTCTGGTCGTACAGCAGGTACAGCAGGTACAACAGGTCAAACCAGTGGGGTTATCCGCGTGGATTTAGGACTTACGCATTTCCTACAAGTGGCCCAGGTTGTTTCACTCTTCCTACTGGCTGTACGGTGGCTCCAGAAGATTTTCATCGCGAAGAATGAGGAATTCTCCTGCTCTCCTATGTCTGGACTCCTCTTCCATTCACCGAGTCAACTCCGTGAGGGTGCCCCATTGCTAGGACTGGCACGGCGTGATCCGTAGTGCCAGGGACGGGTGGATTGCACGCAGAGTGTGACTCTGGAAGGTGCTATGGACGGGGCAGCCCTTGGTGACTGCAGACTCGGCATCAACAAACATGTTTGGGTTTGATACTTTGTTTTTCATCGTGCATTGCTTATTGGAAATCTGGCCTTGGGCCCGTGTACTTGTAACAAATTCTCCCAAGTAATAATATCAATCCTTGGGGGGGGGCCGGCCGTTCCGGCCTCAGTGTGGTGTCATCTATCTATGCTCAAAGTTGTTAATTACTTTTTATTGCTACTTTGTCTTGTGCTATTGTCTTTTAAGAGTGTATATTAAAGTGCTAGTTGGAGAAGTGAGTCCAGGAAGGGGTGACCCCTGCTTGGGTCTCGTTTCAGTGGTATCAGAGCACGGATCTTCCTTTTTCTACATTGGGAGACGATCCAAAGGCTTCCTGACCACTCTCCATTAGTGACTTTACTCTTATTATGGCTAGCCAAGCAAGTAGCAAGGAAGTGCCAAATTCAAAGGGGCACTCCAGTGGAACTCAAGCAAGTGGACACATGCCTTATGCCCGTGATCATGTATGGTTGGGACAGCCGTCCCGTGGCAAGGAGAAAATGCAGGAGCAAGAGCAAGAGCCAAGTGCCATCAATGCTGAAATTCAGCGTATGCGAGAGCTTCTCCATGCTAGGGAGATGGAATTGGCCAGCCTACGTGAGGACCCACACATTCAACAAGTGCTAGATGCAAAGAAAAAGGAGGCAACCGTCTTTCAAGACTTTGAAGCTTTGGCTCGTGGATCAGGGCTGAAACCTCGTGAGCTAGCTCTTTCATTCTTAGTGGAAAAGGGTGATGTATTGCAGGGCCAGGATGGGGAGCTTGTTATAAAGAGATCTCCATTGGTGGACATGCCTGGGATAGCCTCTCCAAAGCTGAAATCTGCTGTCCACAAAGAGGAGCCTTCCATTACATCCCGACGTGATTCTACCTTATATGGGAGGCATAGCCATGCCTATGAAGGTAACATTACTTCTAGAGATGATCGTTACAAGCCTCATTCTTCATCATTGCAGGTTTCTCATGGGCTTAGAGAGCACCGACATCCCCGTACTACTACTTTACCTGTTGAACTCTCCCATGAAGAGCCATTTCTTCATGCTCCCATCTCCACATCCTCTCCGGATCATGCTTATGCTGCAAGAGAAAGTGGTGGGGCTACACACATGCATGCAGGTACAGCACATGGTTCACGTCCACGTATGCCACCTAAGTATGCAGGAGCATCTATGGATGCCAGGGCTGATCCACATGAACGTGGAATCAAGAGGACGCATGGGGATTATGAGCACCATGTTCATAAGCAAAAGGAATTCAAAGCCGGGGACAAATCCGTCAAGTTCGAGACATATCATGAAAAGTCCAAGGTGAGGCATGCCAGCATGTTCTTGAAGGGCACGGCCGCTCATTGGTGGCTTGCCGAAAAGCTCTCAGGCACTCCCGTGGACACTTGGGCTGAATTCAAAACTAGATTCTATGTCCAATTCTTACCCCCTAATGCCAAGAAGAACATCCGCAAGAAGTGGGATTGGGTTAAGCAGAATGAAGGTGAGTCAGTTCATGCTTATGTATCCAAGTTTTGGAAAACACTCTTGGAAGTTTCCCCTATTATGCAGGTAAATGATGAGGAACGCAAGAGAAAGTTTGAATCGGGACTCCAACCGGTTTATCAATCGGGCTTGGAGTTGTACCCAAACCACACTCTACAACAGCTCATTTCAGCTGCTTTGGCCACCGAACAATTGGAGCAAAAGCTGAAGCAAAATTATAGAGATGGACATGCTCAAAAGGGGAAGGACAAGGCTGTCCCAAATCTGCATAAGGGTGGACAGCCACCTAAAAGGGACTCCAATGAAGTTAAGGGAGCTCCAAAAGCTGAAAGTACCTCAGAGAAGAAGCGTCCCAACAAAAGGCCTAACTATGGACTTACTCCGGAACAAAGGGTGCAATATATACGTGACGGTAAGTGCTTTTCTTGTGGTAGTAAAGATCACATGGTCCGGCAATGCCCAAAGAAAGCAGGCAAAGAGGATGCAAAGGAAACCAAGGTTAATGTGCATATGGTGCCCGATGTACAAGGGGGGACAGCCCATGATGCTTTGGATAGGATGGTATGCAAGGCATGGGGACAGCTCAAAGATCAACCCGCATTATTTATGTTTGATGATTGTGCCACGGACAACTTCATATCTTTGGAAATGGCTACAGCATTGGGCATTAGTGTGGATGACATGGGACCGGAGATTGAGGCCGGAAGTGCATTTGTTGGCAAGAAAGTCAAGGTCACACCCCTTATTGGCAAGCTTCGCATGCATATTCAGGGATATTTGGACCATGAGAACTTCCTCATTGCACCATTAAATGGGTGTGATGTATTGCTTGGAAAGCCTTGGCACTCCCGTCTTGATCCTCGCAAGGCTTACAAGACCAACCGGATCACATTTATGCATAGGGGCAAAGAGCATGTTATTGATGCCGGTGTGGAAGGGAATTCTATCCCTATTGTATCCCACATTCAAATAAATAAAGCCATGAGAAAGGGTCTTTGCTCGTACATGATTTTTGTTCGTGATAGAATAGACCATGTTGATCATTCTCTTGATTCTCTCACATGTGATAGGCTGGAATTTTTTAAACAATATGCAGATTGCTTTACAGATTCACTTCCAGGGGAGCTACCACCACCACGGCCGGAGGATCATCGTATAGACCTTGTGCCTGGCAGTTCTCCACCAAATAGACCAGCATACCGTGTGAGTGCATCACAGCAGGAGGAGATCATGAAGCAAGTCAATGAGCTCATGCAAAAAGGTTTGATCCGCCCTAGCTCTTCACCGTATTGCTCTCCCGTACTTCTAGTGCAGAAGAAGGATCTCTCTTATCGTATGTGTGTGGATTATCGGGCTCTAAATAAGCTAACCATCAAGAATAGGTTTCCTATTCCTCGCATTGATGATATTTTGGATAGATTGGATGGCTCAGCATATTTCAGCCGAATTGATTTGAAGAGTGGATATCATCAAGTACGGGTAGTACCAGAGGATGTGCATAAGACCGCTTTCAGGACAGCATTTGGTTTGTACGAGTATCTTGTTATGCCTTTCGGTCTTACAAATGCTCCTGCCACTTTTAACCGTATGATGGACAGGATTTTTAGAGATCATCGATCGTTCACTGGAGTTTTCTTCGATGACATCTTGGTTTATTCCAAGAGTGAAGAAGAGCACAGAAAGCATTTGGCCATAGTCTTTGAAGAACTCCGAAAGCATAGACTTCACATCAATGCTAAGAAGAGTGAGTTCTTCCTCTCCGAAATTCATTATCTTGGGCATATTGTTTCTCAAGATGGCATACGAATGGATCCCGCCAAGATTGAGGCTATCAAGAATTGGCCTGAACTCAAGTCAGTGCATGAGGTTCGTAGTTTTCTTGGGTTATGCTCATACTATAGACGGTTCATATGGCATTTTGCTTTGATTGCTGCCCCTCTTCATCAGTTGACAAAGAAGAAAGTCCCCTTTCAGTGGACTTCATTGGAAAGCAAAGCTTTCTATTCACTAAAGGATGCAATCATATCTGGGCCCGTGTTGATCATTCCTGACTTGCACAAGCCATTCTTTGTGGAATGTGATGCATGTGGAGATTGTTTAGGTGCTGTCCTAAACCAGGAAGGACACCCCGTGGCATTTGAGAGCCGCCGTTTGCGTGATACAGAGCTTTCTTTGGGAATCTATGAGAAGGAGCTATTGGCAGTGATTCATGCATTGACCATATGGAAGCACTATCTTCTGGGTGCAGAGTTTATGGTGAAGACCGACAACCAAAGCTTACGGTATTTTCTCACACAAACTAAGCTCTCAGAGAAGCATATGCGGATGGCAAATTTCCTCTCTATGTTTCATTTTCAGGTTGTGCATACACCGGGAAAGAAGAATGTGGTGGCCGATGCATTGTCTCGAAGGCCGTATGTAGCTTCTATCTCAATTGCCTCTCATGGAGACTTGTCGTCTATGCAAAATAAGTACCATATAGATGCTGATTTTTCAGATTTATGGGCTGATTTGGTGGCTGGTCATACTCATGCATCATATGTGATCAAAGATGGGTCAGATTTATGGGCTGATTTGGTGGCTGGTCATACTCATGCATCATATCTCCTTAAAGATAATTGCCTTTGTGTGCTCACAGATTTGAGGCAAAAAGTGTTGGAAGAATGCCATGCTCCACCGTATGCAGGACATAGAGGTATTCTACCTACTACTCATATGGTTGAACGCTACTTCTTTTGGCCAGGGATGAGGAAGGACATTGAGGCTTATGTACGTGCTTGCCTCATTTGCCAAAAGGTCAAGTTTGATCGTCAGAAGTCTCCTGGATTGCTTCTACCATTGCCTATTCCCTCGCAACCATGGGAGAGTATAGCTATGGATTTCATCATGGATTTGCCTCGCACTCAGCAAGGTAATGATGCTATATGGACTATCGTTGACCGGTTTAGCAAGCAAGCTCATTTCTTGCCGGTCAAGAAAACGATCAAGGCAGATCATATGGCAAAAGTTTTCTTATCTCACAGGTATTCAAGCATCATGGTATGCCTAAATCTATTGTGGGTGACCGTGATCCTCGAACTACCAGTCTCTTCTGGAGAGCACTTTTTGACAATATGGGCACAAAGCTGAATTTTTCATCCGCTTTTCATCCTCAAACCGATGGTCAAAGTGAAGCAGCAAATTCAGCCGTATTGGACCTTCTCAAATGCTATGTGGCTGATCAAAAGACTTTGTGGGAAAAGTATTTGCCACTTGTGGAGTTTGCATACAATAACACGGTGCATGCTTCTACTGGGAAGGCTCCCTTTGAGATAGTTTATGGCAAAGTGGTATTGCCTCCCATCCTACGTACTAAGGATGAGATTTTTGCTGCTGATGACTTTGTCAGGGACTTGGATGTTGCCTTTGCACAGGTACGGACAGCCATAGCCCGTTCTCAAGAGAAGCATAAGAAGGCTGCAGACAAGCATAGAAAGCATTTGGATGTCAAGGTAAATGATTGGGTATTGCTGAAATTCGAAAAAGCTAGACTCCGTAAGAGATCTGGTAAGGAGGGGATGTTTCCCAAGCTCTCATCCAGGTATTATGGGCCTTTCAAGGTCATTGAGCAGATCAATGAAGTTGCTTTTCGTTTAGCATTGCCATCCCATTGGAAGATACATAATGCTTTCCATGTTAGCCTCTTACGAAAGTATGTGGGTCCGAAACCAAGTCTTCCTATCATTGAGGATCCACCAGAAGTGGATGAGTTGGAAGAGATTTTGCAACCAGAGCAGATTGTGTTTCATAAAGAGCGTAAGCTATCTGCAGGCAAGCTTGTAAGACGCTATTTGGTGAAGTTCAAGAACTATCTCCCCATTGATGCTAAGTGGGTTGATGAGGACTACTTCAAAGATTATCCGCAGCTTCTCCATGACTATTTGGAAGCTTTTCAGTTGCGGACAACTGTTTAGAAGACGGGGAGATGTCACCATTGAGCTATCTAATGGTCCTCTTATCTTCTTGTGTGAGCTTTGGGCTCTGGATGAGCATACTCCGTAGTGGTGCTCCATCGCTAGGACTGGCACGGCGTGATTCGTAGTGCCAGGGACGGGTGGATTGCACACGGTGTATGTTTCTGGATTACCACCGCTAGGACTGGCACGGCGTGATTCGTAGTGCCAGGGACGGGTGGATTGTACACTGTGTGTGTACCTGGAATTGACTTTCCGGTGGGCCTGTTTGTGCCCGGAAATGTCAAGTATTGTGCAAGTACATGAACGGAGATTATCCTTTAACAATGTTGCATTGTGCACTCATGTTTGCCTGCCTTTGAAATGTTTTCGCGTGAACTGGTTTCGTTTGCATGCTTGACATGTGTGTCTAGCTCAGGGGTCGGGGACGCCCTCCCGTGAGCCGTGGAATGCCTTGTCTTCTGACAGGTTTTGTGGCGTGTGAACAGGTGGGAAATCCTTATTTTAATAAGAGTTTTAAGTTATAAGTCTTATAACTTACAGGTTTCATACTTCATTAAAAGTAGGTGGACACTTTATAAGTGTGGGCACCTTCTTTTGGCCTGGGCACCCTTTTATAGCATGTGGGGTGGGGGTTGGCCACCTACCCCACCTACCACACCCAATCCTTTGCATGGGAGGAAGGCGCCTCACTTCCAGCCCTCTCCCTTGCATTTTGGAGGAAGAAAACACAATTGCTGGCTGGGATTTAGAGAAAACAGGCTGGAGCACTCATTATTTGCTGATTCTGGTCGTACAGCAGGTACAGCAGGTACAGCAGCAGGTACAGCAGGTACAGCAGGTACAGTACCATCATTACTTGCTGATTCTGGTCGTACAGCAAGTACAGCAGGTACAGCAGGTACAGTACCATCATTACTTGCTGATTCTGGTCGTACAACAGGTACAGCAAGTACAGTACCATCATTATTTGCTGATTCTGGTCGTACAGCAGGTACAGCAGGTACAGTACCATCATTACTTGCTGATTCTGGTCGTACAGCAGGTACAGCAGGTACAGTACCATCATTATTTGCTGATTCTGGTCGTACAGCAGGTACAGCAGGTACAGCAGGTCAAACCAGTGGGGTTATCCGCGTGGATTTAGGACTTACGCATTTCCTACAAGTGGCCCAGGTTGTTTCACTCTTCCTACTGGCTGTACGGTGGCTCCAGAAGATTTTCATCGCGAAGAATGAGGAATTCTCCTGCTCTCCTATGTCTGGACTCCTCTTCCATTCACCGAGTCAACTCCGTGAGGGTGCCCCATTGCTAGGACTGGCACGGCGTGATCCGTAGTGCCAGGGACGGGTGGATTGCACGCAGAGTGTGACTCTGGAAGGTGCTATGGACGGGGCAGCCCTTGGTGACTGCAGACTCGGCATCAACAAACATGTTTGGGTTTGATACTTTGTTTTTCATCGTGCATTGCTTATTGGAAATCTGGCCTTGGGCCCGTGTACTTGTAACAAATTCTCCCAAGTAATAATATCAATCCTTGGGGGGGGGCCGGCCGTTCCGGCCTCAGTGTGGTGTCATCTATCTATGCTCAAAGTTGTTAATTACTTTTTATTGCTACTTTGTCTTGTGCTATTGTCTTTTAAGAGTGTATATTAAAGTGCTAATTGGAGAAGTGAGTCCAGGAAGGGGTGACCCCTGCTTGGGTCTCGTTTCATTAATCCTTCTTTATCCGGCTGCACTCTAGGATTAGTCCTAAGATTAGCATGTACATGTGTGTGCACATGACACGTAGCTAAATTTGTGTATGAAGACATATGCTACAAGTTTGGTGTGCCTTTGGAGCTCCTGTCAGATAATGGACCAAGATTTAGAGAAGATCTCATGACTCACTTGTGTGCTAAGTTGAAAATTCAACATAAGTACACTACTCCTTATTATCCTCAATGTAATGGAATGAATGAAAGACTCAATGGTGAACCCACGAAGATCTTGGCCAAAATGATAGAAGGATACGATAAAACTTGGGATTTAGAGTTGCCTGGTGCTCTATGGGCTTACAGGGTTGCAATCAAAGAAGGGACCAAATTTTTTTCTTTTTTTATTTTTTTCAGAAAGAGACTTCTATTAAGTATGAGAAAAACATACAACAATCACAGCTATAAGCCGGAAAAGAATAGAATCACCCCAATATGTAAGGTGATTTCAACCACTGAGGAGCATCATGATGCCATGTAAGACCTGTGGTACTAGAGGAAAAGAAGATGCCATGGTCCCATTCCCGCATAAATATCACACGCTTCGCCTACGCAAAACGAGAGGGCCCCTGAATGCGAGCCCAAGTAGCCATAAGAGTGTGGATGATATCACCCCATATAGTACTACTGTACTAAGACCCAAAAATCTAGACACCGTCAATAGCCTCCGTGCATCTAGCTCTCCAGATCTCCAGATCTGCCATGCAGATCTGCCATGCTATAATACTGGCAATAATCTCCCAACTGGTGTCAATCCTCTGTCTAGGGGGTGTATAATCAGAGTGAGGAACATCCTGCAATAAACCATGCTGGGCAATACCTCTATGAATGAAAAAAGCAGAATCTGTACCACTGCCCTCGTAAAAAAGCTGCGGACCGGACTGCGAGAGCCAAGCAACTGCCCCCCAAGTCACATGCATGGCTCGACCACTCAGTTTGCCCATAAGTTGGGCTACAGGACCCCAAATCTGCTGTGCAATGCTGCATCCCCATACACAATGTTGTACGGACTCAGAATCTGCCGCACATCTAGGACAGGAAGGTGCTACACCGAAACCTGATCTCCACTGATTGGTGGGGAGACCACCATGTAAGAATAACCAAAAGAAATGAGAGATCTGGCTCCTTCTGTATGAGTGCCAAAGTGTATGCCAATATCTGTGCTGTATCACTGGAGAAATATCATAGCTCTCCCAATGAGGCCTGAGAGTAGGGATCCTATACATTTGTCGAGTGAGGAAAAGCCCAGCATTCCGAACAGTGAAACTGAAAAAAGGAAGGCTTTTCAAAGGATCGAAGGCATCAATCCACTCCCACTCTCCTGGATCCCACTGAAGATATCTGATAGGACTGCCACCATATAGCCACAAACACCAAGAGCCACGAGTCACTATCTGAGGAGAAGGGTCAATATACCAGTGCTTCCCCGAGCGACCAACAATCCTCACTGGACTAAGCCTAGTATTTGGGATGATCTCCTCCATACTCCATCTCCTCAATCTCCCACCAAGCATCATAGAATAAATGAGGCAATCTGTATCCTCCTGGCCCGGGAGAGCAATGACCTACAGAGGTATGCCTATCCTCGAAAAAACTCCCAGCCAACTCGGATGATAGTCTCCATGAAAGGTCCCAAAAAGCCACTCATGCGGAATAGCTGCATCAATCTGATCAATACGAATGCGAGAGCCCCTAAGATGCTGAGTGGATGCAACTCTGCGATCCTCCGGATGACTCTTAAAGGTCTTCCAAGCAAGAACTGTGTATGCGCATCTCTCCCATCCTGACCATTGCATATAACGAGATGCACCAAGTGGCCGACCAGCCTCATCCCTAATGAACTCGTTCCACATAATAGATTGTCGGTCAACCTCGTCCAAAGACCTAGGAAGCCTTTGTCGCAAAAAATATATCATGCTTCTCCATGCTCTGACAATGGCTGCAATAAGAGGGGAAGATGGTGCCCTAATATCAGCCTCTGTGAACAAAAAACGTGTGCTGGGCATCCACTCTCTCCCGACCCTAGGTGTACATCTGGAAATCTGAGACAAGAAAAAATCCTTCCAAGGCTCAGTGCCTGGTAGGAAACCTCTGACCACAAGTTTGCAAAGCAACGCCCTGCACTGAACATCCGGATCGATAATATTCAAGCCCCCCTCTCTTTTGGGCTGAATAACTGTGAGCCAAGCTACCCTGGCATGGAGATACCACCTGTAAAGGTGCTAATGAAGCATGAAGAAGTAGGTAGCAATGCCATACAACAAAGATTTTTGTATTTGCAAGAATTACAACTTGACAGGACACAAGGCTTTGAGCATTATGCTCTGGTTTTACTGAAGAATCAAGAGAGGTTCAATCAGGAAGTCAAAGACAAAGGCATTGGGAGAGGGGATCTTGTACTCAAATATAACATGATGCTTGATAGTACCTTTCAAACAAAATTTCAGATTAAACGGGAAGGACCATTTTGTGTGATAGAAAAATTCAAAAATGGAACCTATCAACTTGCAGATCTAGATAGGAAATGGCACAAGAAGAGAGTAAATGGGTTTAGATTGAAGAAGTACATAGCCCGTCTCATGACCATAATGAAAGATGAGTTGTTTCGAGCCCAGGTTATAGATGAAGACCTTTCCCAACAAGAAGAAGAAGGAAAATTTTACATATGTAATTTATTCTCTGCTGCTCAGCGTGAATGCTCTAGCAATTTGGGGGGAGAGCAAAATATGTGAGGATGGAAAAACAAACTAAAAAAACATGTATATATGTATAGAATCATGGTATTTTGTGTTAAGTAATGATGGTTGGCTTGTACTTAGGGTAGGTGTTATAGCATGTTTGTTCTTCAAAGTAGAGGAGTTTGTACCTTGACATGCATCATTAGATTTTGTATATTTATAGCATTGTGTTTGATGCATCGTGTGTGTGAATATCACAACTCAAGAAATGATGATGTACCTTGCCAGGAGCTCTCCAAGGTTGATATGTTTTTGAACCCAATGGTAGTAACCTTGGTAATGATACCTACGAATAGCAAACTCTGTCAATGGTTGCAAGAGAAGACTAGGTGTATTGGTTCATCACTTTAGGAATTTATCATTACAAAGGCTATTTTTGGGGTTTCATATGATGTCATAAGGTTTTGGTGATGGCCGAGGTTGGGTAGCATTAAGGTATGATCGATATTTTTATTGGACAATGGTGGTAGCGAGGTAGTTTTTTATATCAAGTATGTAAAGGTATTGAACAAAAGTTTTTAAGGGGTTTAACTAAGGTGTTTAACACCTTAGTGGCCACATTGAGGAAAATGGGCACCAAAGGTGATAAAAGCCAGACAAAGTCAGCAGGAGGAGAATCGCCAAAACCGTCTTGATCACGAGAAAGAAGCAAAGAAGACAAGATTAGTAGGCCCATGGAAGCAGCATGGGAAGAAGTCGGCCACCATCTGAGGACTGTATTAGGATAGTATGGCAAGCACGTGGAGATGGTCGGTGCATATGGCACCGAGGATGGCACGCAAAGACCCAGTCCTTTCAGAAGAATCTTGAGCCTGAGTCATTATAAATAGACACGGTGGGACAACAGTCGAGAGCTTTTGCCATAAGTGTTGACGAGACGCTACTGGTTTTGTTGGAGAGAGTCGAGTATGCTCTGCGCTGGAGACCAGCGTAGATTTAGTTATGTTCTTCATGCTACTCATATTGAAGGTTTCACTCAAGTGAACGTAAAGAAGCTGCCATGCTGAAGGTGATGATTTTTTTCAAGCTACTGTCATTGAGGATCAGAATGGGAAGATCGTGATGCTGCTGATTGAGAACAACCGCTCACAGTGAGGTCCTTCTTGTGAAGATATTGAAGGCGATGAAGGTCATGAAGGCCTAGGGTGCTTGTGGAACGTCGATCAACTTCACTTCATCAATGAGTTTCTTAAATCCTTGCCACTAACTTCCTTGTTGCTGATGTACTTGTGAGTTGAGTGCAATCATCCTCATGCTCACTAGTATGACTGTCAACATTAGCAAAAATTAGGTATTCGGGATTTACCAGAATGGGTCATTGATGCAAAAATAGTGCAAGAAGAAGATGTGGATAGTAACTGATTTTATGTGGGCATCTTGTATCTTTTGATAAAGCAAAGTCATGTATCCATCTCATGGACATATTCAACAGTGGGCTTTTGTATAAAGTCAAGTTTTTTTGCTATATATATCAGAATGCCAAACATCTTATCTTGGGACACATTCAGAGTGTCCCTACTCTTAGACCCCGTTGGGAATCTTACGGCATTTCGACTGACATTCAGAGGGTTTTTTGGCGGAGATTGTGGCATTCTTATAGGAAGCCACAGATTTCCTCCTTTATTTGGGTTTCTCTTCATGGTGGTCTGGCCACCAATCAGTGGAGGTCTGTTACTGGTGCTTGCCCAGCATGCCCTAGATGTGCAAGAGTTTCGGAGTCAATTTACCATTGTTTATGGGAATGCAGGGAAGCACAGAGGGTTTGGTCTGCGATTGCACACCTCTTTGGTAGGATTAAGAGGGATGCTATCATTTCTTTTGGTTATATCATTTGGTTGACACACTCTGGGCCTCAGCTGAGATTCGAGGGAACTGACAGGAGCTTGGCCATTATGGTTAGGCAAGGAGTTGCTCGGCAGTGTTGTCTTCAGGATTTGCCACTTTCACACTTTGTCCCTCCGGCACAGAGGTTAGACAGCTCTTGGGAGATTATTGCTAGCATCTCAACCTGGAATATCTAGAAGGCTAGATGCACCGAGGCCATTGAGGGTACTCCCGTTCTTGTTTCTCAATGTCTTTGCAGGATTTGGAGTGATATTATTCACACCATCATGGCTACCTGGGCCAAAATCCAGAGATCTTCGAGGGCTACGGAGAGGAAGCACGGCCAGTTTATGAGAGAGTGGGACATTGGTATCTTTTTCACGTCCTCTCATTTGAGGCCCTATTGGCAGCACAGGGCTCCTGATTGGTTGAGATCTCCACCTTACTTGGTGTGAAATCTCCATTTTGTAAAATTTTTTCATACTTTATAGAAGTCTCCTTTCTGGGGGGGAAAAAAAAAAACCTGGGTACTGCTTGAGAGAATGTTTGTTTGACTGCCTTCTTCAGCTTCCCATGATTCCGCCTGTAAAGAAAGTGGAAATACTGAATAATAATAAGAGCTCACAATAGACAAATTTTTAAATAACAATTTAAAATGAACCCTTCCAAAACATCATGGATACCTGTACTAGTTTTTCTACGCTCTCCATCAACGTCCTCTCCTCTAGTTCAACATAAGCTGACATATGTGGCTCAAAGCAAGAGGAAATGATGCCATAAAAGCTCAGCTGCATCTTCACCAAAAACAAAAATATCCACTCATGACTCCAGTCTGCACGGTAGAGAACAACTGCTAATACAATCTTGCTTCATGTTGTCTTGATAAATGAGCGAGAAAGCTTGAAAAACTCACAGGACTCACAGCTGCATTTTTACTGCTCTTATCTTCAGTTCCCTGCAATAAGCTTCCAAAAAACCAATATAAACATATCCAACATAATCACATTTGTTTTATGAACTAATACGAGTTATAAATCTATCCACAAAGACTGTTGATCAAGGTTTTGTAGTGATAGCATAATTATTTACACTGGTGGGTTGTGCATTTCCACCGGCTTTCTCCGCTAGTTGCTTCTCGTATTTCTTCCGTATTGCTGAAGCAGAGTGTTCGTCCTCTCCACCTAGTTGGGCATCATCGGATTCGTCCGCACTATCCGGATCTTTGCTGACAGCAGGATCATTTCCTTCCCCAAACGCATTAGCAAGATCTTTCTCAAAGTCTATGGTACTCTTCAGCGTCTACAACCACCTTGCCAATATTAATCGTCTTTGAACACCCTTCATTTCTTTTATTGCTAAGCATAATGACCAACACAAATTTCATAAACTGTGCTACCTGCAAGAGAGTAGCCACATCAGGTTTCTCTTTAAGATCATCCAAAATCTCCGTGAGCTGCCCCCTGAAAACATGTTAAGATGGCAATACACGTCCATTTGAATGTATGGATATGGTAATTCTAAAATATCTTAATTAGGAATTAAATGCATGTCATCAATAGGCATTTATTTGCCATGTCATCATGCCACATCATCAATAGAGTGGGGGAGGCTGTTAGCAAGGACAAAAAAATGTGCATGTCAAAACTGCACGTAAATGCCATACTAGTGGTGTTTCTCCTTGTTAAGCTAATTTCATACACATTAAACAGCATGCATCTCTCATACTAGTGGTGTTTCTCCTTGTTAAGCTAATTTCATACGTGTTAAACAGCATGCATCTCTCATCCTTAGTGCAACTTATGAGCATTATGTTGCTGATAAACTAGAATTTATGGTGCCTAAAGGCCTCACCTTGTAGCTTTGCAAAGCTGAATGCATAGTAAATAGAGTACACGCCATGCAGGAGGAAATATCTTCCAAATCTCCTCATTCGTACGCATCTGCCGCTTTATCCACGCATAACGGCGTTCTACCTTGTCCAGCCTTGCAAGTTCTGCTCTTTAGCTCAAACGACACAAAAAACAGTGACAAGACACCAAAATTTAGCATCTTGAGATATATCTTAAACTAATCCACACAATCGCTAGCTTGATTTAAGGTGAGATATCTTGGTCAAGGTATTATACATGAATGATGATTGTGGATACATGCAAAGAAAAAAGGACCTGTTCCCTCAAAAATTTGTCGGTACGCAGTCAGTTCTTTGTTGCATACAGTAGCAATCAGCTCTTCCCTTACAGATGCATCGAGTGCATCAACCACCAGGCAAGCATCGGCCAGCTGCTGCATTAAATTTCCATCCTCTTTCAAGCGTGCCGTCCCCAAGCTGCATTCAGAGAAAATAGCACAAAGATGAATACATATGACATTCCAATATCACTATCATTAGGACAGATAATTAATGCATTCCAAAACTGCAAGTTTGGCTCCTACAAATTTCATCCTTGAGACAAGAAATAAAATAAGTCTGTTTGTACACTAATACTAGCAAAAGCAGAGACACAAATGGGTTAGAGTAGTAATATTACATATTCCCCGCCTATATGTCCAAATGGGCCCATGTAGTTGTGACTCAAATTCCAGTTCTTTGTACATAGTAGTTTTGGATGCATAGTCTTGGGTACAGTAGGAAGAATGAATGCCTAGAAACAGTTGCAATCAATAAGATAGAATGATCGAAGACCATTTTTGAACTGGGTGAAAGGCTTTGTAAAATTTTCAACTCGTGCTTAGTCTGCACACTTTGAGATACTACTGTGAAGGAGCTTTTATTTGACACTCGTCCCTGACTCAGGTCCCGTTTTGTCAAGAAAAGGGAAACCTAAAAATAGATTAAAAGTTTCGAACAAGCTAAGTAATGAGTACTTGGTTCATCTTGGGGCGGGGGGGCGGGGGGGGGGGGGGAAGGGAAAGATGTGGGTATGTCTATGTATATATATGTGCAAAGGTACAGAAAGCAACAACTAACAAAAAACCTCAGCTGACAGCCCCAGTTGGAGAGAGTTACCACCCATCCTAAAAGTGTGGGTGGACACTAGCACTTCTCTTTTCTCTTATGAGAGAGTGTATCCTAGAAACAGAAAAAATATACTTGAATATTGAAAAGGCACCTTGAGAAAACAGAAAATTACGTTTAAAAAGATACTTGCATTAAAGGTTAAAAACGTACCTTGAGAAATCAGAAAACACATGAGATTTCAGCATCTGCTTTATACTCTTGAACTTTTCCCTCAGCTCGTTGATTTTTGGTATGTCTCTATAAGCTTCAAAGTGTCCGCATAATTGATTTACCGCCTAAAATGGACATTGAATTGTTATGTTCACCCACAACCATGCATATATACACACACATTCTCAGTTACTATTGTGTGTAATGTGAAACAAAACAACACTTAGAGAAGTCTTCAAAGTTGATTGGAGAAAATAAACAAAAGCCAGACAATACATTTCACAGAAAACACTTGCCCAAAAAATTATAGACGTGAGCCTTTGCTAGAAAGTATAGAGCCTTGAAAATGAGAACAATGTGCATTGAATAGAGAAACAAGCAGGCATGTCCACAACTTCCACTAGATGCCCTCTATAGATGAAGATATATTTGCATATACTCACCCTTGAAGTCCATAATTATGTGCATGAATCCATTCATTTATGATAAGTCATTTGATCAGACTACCAATCAGCACTTCACACCTAAGGAGAGCTGGATAACGTGTGTACAATGCTTGAAAGGTGGGGGGATTATCCGAACTATAATTGATAATGCATTAGCATGTTGCTTGGCATATGCTTTGCACGGAGAACTTGCTTTCCAGATACCCAACCATAGAGTGCTCCAGACTCAACCCCCAGACCTGAGGTCTAATTGTTGCAAGTCTGCTTGTTACCAATGGCCCCAACCTAGTGTCTCATATCACTAGGCCGAACCACCCACTTGCAGTTCCATGGCCATGAGGTCTAGCCCTCCTCTCTACCGCATGGATACGTCAATAACTCAACTCATAAGTGCCCCCAAGGTCACTTATATAGCAATAACCTGGCTATTATTGGCCCTTGCTTTATTTATAAGCTTTCTTGCTTTATTTATAAGCTTTTAGCCATTATTAGCCCTAGGCTATTAATTATAAGTTTTTTGCAAATCTAGACCTCCCGCTAGCGCCCTTAGCCCACATGTGAGACCTCCAGATCCCTAGTCCTAGCTAAGCCCTAACCCTAACCAAGGTTAGTCCAAGTCCCTAGCCCTAACCCTGTGCTAGTTGCATCTCCAACTCAGCTTCCAACACCTTGGAAAGACGATACCAAAACTTACTAGGTGGCTCAGCTCCAGGTACCAAATTGATACGATGGTCTTCAGGGCGAGAGGGTGGGGGTCTGTGTGGTAGATCATCCCGCAACATGTTGTCCTGAAACTGCTGGAGGGGTTCTGTCATTTGTGGCTCTAATGGAGTCGCGGTGGATGTCGATATCTGTTGTGGGCAGACATAGAGCATCGCACACTCAGCTCCCTTTCTAATAGCTCTACTGGCTTGGAGGTGGGAAATGAGCAAAAAACCTAAATGCTCCAATCCCCACGAATGATAGCAGGCTCAGGCAAACCTTTGACGATTTTGAAGGTGTCCTCCAATCAAGAATGGGCGCATACTGGCGGAACCACTAAATCCCAAGGATCATGTCGCACCCAAGGAAGAGCGAGACAATGAAATCCCTCTGAAACTGAGCCTTCTGGACTGTGAAGGCAAACTGTTCAAATTTCTGGGTAATATGGGTACGAAGGCCAGGAGTGAACCCGTCGACATCCAAATGATAAGGCACTAGGGCATTTCATCTTGGTCGCCAACTACGGAGAGATGGCATCTTCTGAACTGCCCATGTCAAAGAGAACAACAAATTGTTGCCCCTTCGTTGTGCTCTAATAAAACCTTTTTGAAGCTCCTCAACTCCGCCCTACTTCTTATCATTGAATACCACTGTGAATACCGCATTCAAAGCGGGCAAGAGCTGATCAGCATTGGTGGTTGAGGGCGAGGGTGGGGGTGGGGGGATTGGTACAAGTGCAGCAGTAGCCATTGTAGAGGCTGGTTGTTTGCCTTTTTTCGTTTGCCATTTGGTACAATCCTTCTTTGCATGTCCCATGTGGTGGCAGAAAAAACAACGGTTCTCTTTGAAGTACCGCTCCTTCTCATCTGACTGTAAGAATCCTCCAATAAGGCCCTCTTGATCTTTTCTTCAGGGGCCTTCTGAGGTCCATCTTGTCGCTCCTTCCTAGTAGAAGAGCTATTATGGCCCTTCTTCTAGTCTTTGTTGTTGGGAGCCCCCTTACCTAACTATTGGTTAGACACCTGGTTCTATTGGGTGGTCTACGTCTGCTGAGGCTTGGGGGTGACTGGAGCGGTCTTGGGCTTGTCTCCATTGAGCATCATCTCATGGTTCTACGCAAGAGTCAAAGCCCTATCAATACGTCTGGGATTCAAAGTTTCGAACGGGGAACCGAATGTTTGGATCCAACCCCGAATGAACTGCTTCAACTTCTCCTCCTCCGACTTTCCCAACTCCTTTGGACTTCAGATACTTTGTTTTAGAACATTAAATTCCACAATATTGTTGAGACACCTAATGTCAAGAAACAACGACCATCAAGAAAATGAGTTCACAGCAAAACAAAGCATAAAAAGCTAGAAATACTCATGAACTTTCTCATGAAGAATGCCAAAAAAAAAACCATTAGGGGTGCTTTCATCCTTCTCACTTGCACAAAATGAATGAGCTGCTTGCAAGGTTGCTCAACACACTCAAATTTAAAAAAAATATGTTTTTCCACAAACCTCTAGCTGGCCTGATGCTTCTTTGTATTGCCGTTTGGATGCCATTGTTTGGAGTTGATCCACAGCTGATACTGCATTTGAGTTCGATTTATATTCACAATCAGCTTCTTGCTAATTTATAGAAAGCTATCTTACATTTTTTATTTTTCTTAGGAACAGTATGTTGTAAGAAGGCAGGATAACAAATCTTGGCACATTGTTCACTCTAATTGATTAATAGCAAGAATGCATATCAAGCTGGCTGTTAGAGAGTCATAATGCAAAGTTCACACTTACAACCATGCCTGTTGTTCCCGTGACCCTAAATCCATGCTGCCTGTAACCCTAAATCCCTTTTTCCCTGTAGTACAAGATGATCACCTGAATCCCTGGTCTTGTACCCTACAGACTGATTTCCCTGCTGCCCATTGGTTTCCTCTCTCTCCAAATCTGGAAACGCCCACTCTTCTAGATCATTTTTCTAACATCCTGATTTGCCTCTTTTTTTTTTATTTCAAAAGAAAGGAAAGAAGCAATGGCAAGCAAGAGCTGCAAGACAAAGGTGGGCAGCTCCAAAAGAGGGTAATGGTGTTACATGCACCATGTTTTGGAGCACTAATGATGATTAAGGAGAGTGTTTAAACTTGATTGGAAGAGAGTAATTGAAGAGAAGGGAGACGAGAGATGCAATCCCCAATAGGGTGCTTATATATTGCTGACTTATGCATAAGACAAAGATATTGCCACAATGCACATAAAGCCATTTCCCAATCAAACTTAACATGGTGGCGCCAGCCTGCCTGCCGCCTGGGGGGCACGGGAGGGGCACGGGAGGAGGGGGGGGGGCCTAATCGGCTGGTTGACTAGGCTTACAGCTCACGATTTGCAAAAACATTCACAAAAGTACATATAAAATGCTTTAAAGGCTGTGTTTTCCCACTTCGTGCTAGGCAGCACCAGCATTTTGCCTCCCTTGGACACCTGCATGTCCACATTCGACTATCCCAAAGCTGTCCAGACTTGCTACTTGGTTCAGCCCTGTTCGGGGCCTCAAACTCCTTTACCCTTTGACCATATAGCTGCCTAGATATTGCAGAGTATTCAGTCCTACACTGTTTTGACTGCTCCTCACACAAACCTGGCTACGTCTAGCGCCCCAAGAGAATGAATAATTCAAGTGGGTTGCATAAATATACAGGACAACGCATGACCTAGCACCTCCTATGACCTGAACCTGTATAGCAATTTGTCCCTGGACAAGGGCTCACAACATGCTAATTAGCTGACATTAAAATCACACTAGTAGAACTAATCTATTGTGATTGCAGTGGAGGACAAGCTTAGTGAAGGAATGCACAGCGGAAGATGGGAAACTGGAAACACAGGAGAGAGTGAGAGAGAGAGAGAGAGATGGAGAGAAACACAGGTGGATACCTGCACTCAATATCAACCAAACAAGAAGCACATGCTGGTACAAGTCCCGAGCAGGAGGGGGAAGATCATCTCGTATGTGAGGGACTGCAGCAAGCCAAAAACGCAGAGGCCCTAAGGCATACAAGGCAAATACTAAAGTGAGTGTGAGGGGGGGATGGCCCGGCTATATATATGCGCAAACAGGGGCAGCCGACCAGCACCCTCACGACTGGGAAAAAAAACCATGACTCCATAAAATGGCGGAAAAGGTAGGAAAAAGATGTGAGGGGTGACCAGCCCCTCTAGCTAACATGGTCAGCCCTAAAGGCTAAAATAGGACACCACAAAGGAAGCCACCAGAGCAAGGGGATGAAGATGTCTAACACCCCCTCTCAGAACCGGATGCTGAGTGAACTCCAAGAAGCCAGAGACGTCGTCCTTGATCAAAGATGAAAGACTGCAACAACAAGTACCAGGAAAGCTCCACAAGCAATCTCCTCAGCAACTCAGCTACAAAAGCAACAGAACAAGCTACCAGGTACACCGCTCCTCTGGAAGAAAACAACCATGTAGGCTACTTCATGTTACTCCAAATAATGGTTCCACTCCCAAGTGTAAGAACACTCCCTGAAGTCGAATGTCGTGTTTCCAACCTGGAGAAGGTCTGAAAAACCTCAAAACCAACCAAGATCAGATTCCTTTAGATAATCAATCCTGGGACTCCTCACTGGAATCCTCAGAGTCCATCTGCTCAAACTCTATAACAAGAGTTGCCAAACGCTGAAAAGAACCATCCTCTATAAGAGTCGGTATCGCAAGATGTAAAGACTCTCTAGAAAAGATTGAGTCCATCTGCTCAAACTCCGTACCATCAGTTGCCCAATGCTGTAGACAAGCACACTCCACTGAGGTTGGCCTCGCAAGATGAAAGGACTCCACATCCCCCTGTGAAAAATGATGTCGTCGGACTGATACAAGCCCAACCTGATTCCGATCCAAATCCAAAAATCTCTGGAAGTACCATTGTGCCCCAGGCACGGCTAGCAACCACAGATCCAAAGCATCCCACCGAGTCCAAAAGTCCATCCTCCAAAACAACCCTGCATGCTGCATCGAACCTGAAAGAATGTGCACAAGCGGCTTTGCCTTTGTCCTTGGACTGACAATCCTTTGACAAGTGGCCTTTCTTCCCACACTTGTAACACCGGCTCCGAACTTTCTTCTGCACCGTCGAGAGTGCCTGATCAGGTCCAATAGACGATGAAACTTTCAATTTTCCCTGTGAAACTAGGATGGATTCCTCTTCCAAGAGGAGAGTACACAGATCATCAAACTCGAGAGAACGTGTTGTGATCTGAACCCGCAAAGCTCGGGAAACCATGTCATAATCTGCAGAAAGCCTAATGAGGAGGAGAGCAGCTAACTGACAAGAGGTCAGGGCAGTACCCATTGCCACTAATTGGTCATGAATTACCATAACCTTCATCACAAATGACTGCATGGAAGTCCCTGCAGAAAACTCCAGAGAAAAAAGCTGACCCAATAGGTTGATAGACCGCATTGTATCTCGTGCATATAGATCTGTCAGCTTTCTCCAAACACAGACAGCACAATCCAATGTTTGCACGGCGGGAGAGACCTCTGGTGAGATGGCTCATACAAGTGCAGAGTGAGCTTTTGAGTATTGATTCTCCCAAGCTGAAAGTTCTACGAGAAAGGCATCCTCCTAATCCTGAGTCCACTTCCTAGAGCTGGTAGGGCGTTCGGGCTTTCGTTCGTGGCCCTGAACAATCTCCCACAGTCCCTAGTGTGAACCAGACCTTCATCTGTAGCTTCCAGTGATCATAGTTTGAACCATTGACCTTGTCCTTTTTGTTCGTGCAGGGGGGACCCATGTCTACCTCAAAGAAGCTATGTCTCAAACAACCTCTGTAGCTAAGCAATCCACGTGCTTCTCTCAAGCACCTTTCCACAGGATCCAACTAGGGACTAGTAGCCCCCTCTGAAGATGCAGGCTGGACAACAGCAAAAGAAACCCAAAAAACACACCACCAGGAACCTCCTACCGGAAGAGGGAGGGGGTCTTGGAGGGAGAAGAGCTGATGTGCCACTTGTCTGATGCACTTACTGAATCTGCAGCTAGACCTCCTCCACTTGCCTCTATACAAGAAAACGCAGCCTGGAGGCTGGCCGACAGCAGTTGGAGAGCTTGTAGAGCAAAAACCGTAGCTAAGAAAGAAGAAACGCAGCCACTGTTTGAAGGATCTACAGCCTGGAGAATCTAGGGAAGTAGAAAACGGAGAGAAGCAGATTGTGCAGCAGCCAAAGCCTAGACGTATGATACCATGAAAGAATGTGCACAAGCGGAAGCAAATAAACATGAGAGAGAAAGATTGCAAGCAAGAACTAGAGCTTTATTAGCTTGAGGTTACAGAGTACAAAAGCCAGCAAATAGGGCAATGAATGATGAATGAATGATGAATGAATGAATAAAAGAGAGCAACTCTTATATACTTGTGCATGAAGCAGTCGGCTGTAGGAAACAGGCCGACAGGACTGTCATAGAAGAAAGTCTCCAAAGATACAAAACAGCTCCCGAAACTTATCCTCAAGTGAAGTAGCTGGAGATGTGTCACATGCACTCTGCACTGTAGTGCATGGTGACAAATTGGCTCATCATCAGCAGTGCAACATTTGTACAGTATTAGTTTCATTCAACATGATATTTGTCGTACGCCGTGACCCCATTGTATATCCTCAGTCCAGGATAAGTCAGGCACGAGCTACGTAGGTCATTCTCAGCCATAGTCACTCAGTCAGTCAATATAAGTCCCTTAACCCACTTAAAGAGACGCATTCATGCATATACAGTCAGTAGAAACCTTAGGGTTTGCATCAGAAAGCATCCTGCATATTGCACATCATTCATGCATAACATCTAGACCATTGTAGGAACCTCAGATAGCATCCAAGATTTATCTAGTATTTTTTTGGTAATTTTCCCATCATTTTCAACATTTTTCACATCATTTATGCATTATTTATGGACATGAGCAGTCGGCCAGCTCTGTAGCCAGCCGACTGGCTCATGCAATCCATATAAATAGAGCCCTTGCATAATCATTTAGTCATTCATCATATTCAGCAAGAGAGCCATCAAGCGCTTACCATCCTCAGCCCCAGGAGCATAGGCGATTGCAGTTTCAGCCATCCAATCACCTTACGTTGCAGTGGCCTAGGCACCAAAATCCAAGTGCCATTCCATTCAATAGCATCCAACTCTGCCTGCATAGCACGACGCCAAGGCTCATGTGAAAGAGCCTCGTCCACAGAAGTGGGATCAGAAGGACCATTAATGATAGAGAACATAAGAGCATAATTAACAAGAATATCGTTTCTGGTGAACACGCCTAGCCACATCCCGCGGGGAGGGGGGGGGGTCGGGTCTCGAATAGGAGTCAGCCACTCCGGAGGAATAGTTGAGTCAATGTCGATGCTAAGCCTATCTCTTGCTCCTCCTGAGGTAAATGCCTGTGTGCAACCCAATCTCCAAGAGACCTGGCTGGTCCCATGCTCAAGGTGCCCCAGGATATGTGCAATTGGTCCCCTAGCATGTGGCCACTGGGTAAACGGATTAGGGGGTTCCAGATCAAAGGCTGCCGAAGCTGCTCCTTTGAGGCCACTTGAACAATCTGTCTTAGAGTTGGCCTGAGATGATCCCAAGCACGAAGTAGACTGGCTGCGAATCTTTCCTCAAAGGCAAGACTAAAACCACGGGGCTCGCATCTCTGTGCAGATCCATCTAGTACTCCGCGGCCACGGGCCTCCAAGGCTCGGAGTGCGGACTGAAATCCGAGCCAAGAGGAAATCCTTCCAAGGCTCACCACCGGGTTGGAGTCCTCTGACAATCAACTTGCCCAACAGGGCACGGCTCTGTATAGCTCAATCAATGAGACCTAGCCCCCCTCTGCTACGTGGCTGAATGATCACTCTCCATGCCACCTTGGCCTTGGCTGGCCTCCCATCACTTCTGGCACACAAGAAGTTCCGGATCAAACGCTGTACCTGGCCAATACAAGCCCGTGAAAAGGCCCAACACGAGGTGATGTACCACATGGTGGCAAGCAGTACCTGGTTCACCACCACCACTCTGCCTGCTAGGGGTAGCCTCGCCGAGCTCAAGTAGAGAAGCTTCTTCTGAATACTCAGAAGAAGTGGAGCGAGCTGCTGCTCGGGAGAGAGATTAATGCCAACTTGGCAGCCGAGGTATCGAACTGGAGTGCCCCTCGAGATCCATTGGAAAGTCTTAACTGGTCGCCAAGTCGAGGTGGGTGATGAGCCTACCCAAAAACCACACGACTTGTGCCAGTTGATCTGTGCTCCTGATGCACGGCAGAAAATCTCTATCGCCTCCGCAAATCTTGGGGCTGTGAGATGCTGAATAAAGTCCTAAGACTCCGCGAAACCACTCCATGGATAATCCCATCCGCCTCATAGTGCCCTCTAGAAAGCTCCAATCCACCCTATCATAAGCTTTCTCAAAGTCAAGGAGTAGCACAATGAGGTCCTGCTATCACATCCTGGCCAAAGCTGTCGCCTCCCAAAAGGTGAAGATGTTGTCCAGAATACTCCGATCCTGAACAAAACCAGTCTGTGTCATGGATCAAGTCTAGGAGGGAAGGCTGAAGTCGCCTGCTGATGGCCTTGGCCAAAATCTTGTAGGCCGTCCCTAGAAGAGTGATGGGTCTCCACTGCCGGATCTCCAATCTATCACCACCCTCCTTGGGAATCAAATGTATCAAGCCCTCTATGAGCCTATGTCCGGGCATTTTCCCCTGGGTAATGCCTTCACTGCCTCCGCTAGCTCCTCTGCAGTGAAAGGAGTCAATAAGAAAGACCCAAGGGAGGGGGGAACCACCTCTCTCATGTGTCTCCAGACTCTCTCGCGCGCATCCATCACCTGGGGGGATAATGGGGCACCAGTGAGAAGAGACCGCAATAAATCTGTGGCGATGGCTCTCACCTGTGTGGGGGATTGGAAACAATAACTCCATCCTGGCCACGTAGCCTGCGAATACTGTCTCTCCTCCTATGAGGGCCGGCTATCTCAAAAAAGTCTCCAGTAACTCTGTCACCGGCCTGAGTCCAAAATGAGGCCCTGGCATGGTATCTATACTCCACCCTCCTCTCCTCAATGGACCGAATCTCCATGCGGGCAGCAGCGATCTGACTCTCAATCCACGGGCTATCTGGGGAACTCTCCTAAAGACGCTGTAAAGTGGCTAGGCCCCTCCTCAGACTCCTCTCCTGCTCTCGAAATCCCTCCAATCTACTCTGGGCTGCCTCCTGCAAGAAAATACTGACCCCCCCAAGGCCCTCATCCAAAGTGCACGCTGCAGATCCTGAGGAAAAGTCCAGACCCGCCCATATCTCCTCAATCCGGCTACAAATCTCGGGGTCCTGAACGAGGCTGTCTGGAATCCTGGAGCTCGCATGTCTGTCATGCCTCCATGGGTCCTCAAGAGACAGAATAACTGGGGCATGATCTGAAAATGTAGTGCCTACCAAAATACCAACCATGCCTCCATGGCTGCAAGCCCACTCATCAACATAAAACCTGTCCAGCCGAGAGAGGTTGGGGCCAATGCTCCGCCTATCCAATCGAGAAAAGCTAAGACTCCCAGGGCTGCGCCCAAACACTGGAATATGCCAAGGGTCCTGTCCCCTAAGAATCAGTATCATCTCCTCCCATGCAGAGTACTCCACCCCAGAGACAGTGGCCGTGCCACCTCCAAGTCTGTCCTCTGCTGCCTCTATCATGTTGAAGTCACCACCCATGCACCAAAAATCAGCCTGGGGAAGGGCCTGTCGGACAGTGCTCCAAAAGATAGCTCTACCTGCAGCCGCATTCAAGGCATAAATGTTGAGGAAGCCAACGCTATCCTCTCCAATCAAAATGGTAACCCACTGAGCACGTCCTGGAACTATGACTCCTAATCCTGTCACAGACGGCAGAAGCTGCTCATTAACAGAGAGACACACTCCTCCCTGCGTCCCTAAAGGGCCGAAGGATGGAGACCAAAAAGTATGACTCCTACCTGGTAGAATCTTCCCGCAGCGGCGGGTACGCCCCTCAGTATATGTGAAGTGTGCTTGGTGGTATGGGACGCTAGAGTGTATTCCCATGTAGGATCTCCTGAAGTTTCTCGATTTCTCGTCTGGGACACTATGCTTAGGCATACGTAGCCTATGGTAGCTGTGAGGCGTAGTGCTAGTTTGTGAATGACAACATGATAACAAATCTTCTTGGTTGTCTAAGGATGGCAAACCACCAGAAGGGTGACAAGTTCTATGACTCATCACACACTCTCTCATGATGGCCAAATGATTGTATTGTATTTTACTATTTTGATACAAGAGGCCACCTCAAATGTACACGAGAGAGTGATGAGGAGTTTGAAACTTCTCAATCTAGAACTTAGTGCCTAAGACCAATTGGCGGATACATGGTTATATGATCTGAACTTTGAGACACATATAAAACTCTGGCTTGCTCCTGATTTGTGCAATAAATGCAGTCTGCCTTCTTGGCTGGCCATGATGACAACTACCCCCTGATACTAAATCTGATCCTTTGATTTTTGCACTCTGGAGTGTAATCATAGTACAAGGATGAAGTGATACCCAACATTGCAAGGCGATGAAGCGCAGTGATTGTTGTGGTAATGTGCTTCTTGGCAAAGTCCAACTTCTTGATATCACGACAAATCTCCTGCACCATTACTTCACTTTGCTCAGCTTTTCCTTTTATTTCTTTTATCCTCTGTGTGAGTTCCTGCAGACAATAAGCCCTACCATAGTCAGCCACTTAACCTTATAAAAAAAGCTTCCTACAAAATCAAGCTGGCCATCACCTTACCTGAATGGCTTGCATTGCAGCTGCCAAGTCTTCCTTCGCTTTTGTTCCTGAAGAGCTCTAAACAGCCAAAAAAATGACAAAACTAACGCCTTGTAGAAGGGATGAGGTTTTCAACTGCAAGTTTAGTGGCATAGAAGCAGAATGTTACTTGTTGACGAACAGCAGCCAGTATCTCCGCATCAACTTGTCGAATCTTGTTCCGTAATTTCTGTATAATTGGCTCTACTGCCACCAGAGATGATTCTGTCCAAAGTAGAAAGAAAAATTCCCCAGTCTTTCAGAGGGTGGATCCACTGCCACCAGATAGAATTAAAAATTCCCATAGGGGATCAAAGGGCCCAGTGAGGGTGCACTGCACACACTTCCTCAGCCCTAAGCTCTATGTGCTTGATGAGCTCATTTTTCTCTTACTACCAGGAATTGATGGCCAAGCAAACAGCTAGTACTTGAGATGGATGCAGCATCTGCGCATTGTCCCATCCACAAAAGATAGACACGGAGGGCAACCAGATCTTCCGATTGGAAGACCATGTCCACAAATTATTAGTCATTGTGTACCTAGAAACATGGTTCCAGTATACAGATATGCATGGGAGGTAGAACAATTGCTGAAGGTTTCTATTTGGCATTATTTTTCTCTGATTCATGCTCTAGTTTGTGTCACTTCAGCTCTAAATCCCATAGAGCAGACAGAAATATTAGTTTCATTTGTAATTATCCTGATATGCCGTAAGTACATTGTGTGCCCAATACAGGAGTATACGTGGGCACATGCAGTGTGCATGTGAGGTGTAGAAACATGTCTTGGGATCTAACTCTTTAACCTCGTGCTGTTGAAATTGATTAAAAGTTACAAAAGCATCAAATCAAGCATCTTCTAATCATACAGATACTAACCATTCGGGAAAGTCTGGTTGATAAAATCCAAAGTCGTGCTCTCCATTGAAGTCGATTTTCTCAAGATCGGCGTGTGTATCAGGATCTGTAGCCAAGACAACCCCACACACACACACACACACACACTCACACACACAAGTGATGGTGTTGAGTTTATTGCATAGCTTCGATACACCTATACATATACGCTGACATGATCAAAGCTTCATTGAGACCCCATCAAAACATGCTGCAATGCTTTCAGACGGATTGATCTGTTGTTTCATGTGCCATCGTGTTTAAAAGCCTTTTCTCTCTGCTGTTTTCTTTTCGGAGACTTACGAGAACTGCTTAATTACGTATAAAAATCATGCGGTAAACACAGACATTACCTGCAGCTGGTTCTGTTTGAGCTCTCGAGCTGCAAAGCTTGTATCCGGACTTGCATGCAGACCTCCCGATTTGATCTGAGAAGAGAGGCGTTTTAACTTTCTTGATTTTTATTTTTTTCGAATAAACTTCAACTCGAATTTTACGAATGCCCGGATTTTTATATTACTCCATAAAATTCTTATTCCCAACTACTAAATTATCATGTTTTTTTTATTTAACGAGTAGCCTCATCCGTTTTTGGACTAGACGGTACAATTTCACTCAAATGCTCAAACAGAGCTCCTAATGTGAATTTTTTCCACATCATCTTCATGGCCCTTTTTATATTGCCCTACATATCTCCCTACCGTCTTCTCATCATTCTCAAGCAACCTTACCATCCAATGCCAATATCTCACCAAAGCTTACACTTTGGGACACTAATGATGGATATCATAACATCAATGATCGCAACTTGACTTACATCACCAAGTTGCAAACAAATTATGCAACGTGTTCACTCTAGTGTAGCAAAACTACTAGCTAGTTGGGTTCATCCCAAGATGATAGGTTGAACATAGGCACAAATCCACTCCAATTTAACAGGTAATCCACTCTCTTTCGTAGATTTCATCGTCTCCTATAATCTCTTTTTTTTCGTAATAGAAGATCTATTACCAAAAATTACTTTATAAATGGCCACATGGCCGCCATGTGATGTACTAGCTTTGCCTCACTAATTACTCCGAACCACAGGTGTAGCTCGGAGTACCCTCATCCAATATATAGTCGTGTCATTCTCCACCAAATGAGCTGACCACAAGGAAGAGACTAGCCACAATAGTAGCACTTATATACAACCTATGTGAGCTGTAATACCCACTTTTGCATCAAATATGAAGGCATTCCTAGTTAACTAGATATGCCACAAACTTGTCCAGGTAAAAAAATGAAAGAAAACTGAATGTTCTGGGTTATCTGGACCATTCAAAATCTTGCCAAAAATCCAATCTTTAACCTTAACGAGCCTATCTTTCAATGCAATTCATACGCGAGAAAAGAAATCCCATACCTTCTTTGCCCCACTGAACATGAAATGAAAAGATGCGGGCATGTTTCCAAGCATGTAATACAAAACACACAATTACCAAAAGCAATCCGTCACTTTCACAATTGGTCCCCCAATGGTAAGCCTCCACCTAGCATGCGCCATAGGAACACCTTCCCTTGATATGGAATCTTAGACTACCAGCCCTGTAAGATTACTTCCTTCCACCATGCCCTACCTTTCCTGATGTTCCATACCCTATTAACCTTCTCAATGATCAAGCACTTATCTTCCACCATCATATGGTACACTTGATTGTTGTACGCTAGACAATGTCCTGAAGCTTTCTAAATGCCCAATCTAACCAAGGTTGCTGATCCTCCAACTGAGGAATATCACCAAACGGTGTAAGGCTTGCCCTCACCTTCTCCCATAATTGTACATATCCATGTGGAACCCGAAAATATTGATAGATTTTTTGAAAAGACAATAAGAGACCTTTACGTGGCAAGAAAGCATCCATAATTCTCACTAGTACCAACCGAGCCATTCTATTGAATTTTGGCCGCTCAACAAGTTTGTCACGCCACTCTATAAGTCATGAAGTAGCCCTAACACCTCACCTGCCATAGTATTCAACTGCAACCACTGATCTGAAGGCTTCCATGAGATCATCAAATGAGAAAGGAGAGGTGAAGCCACCACTTGAACTTGTTGGGAACCATTCACTACATCCCACCAATGTATCATCAATTCTGGTATTACCATGCACAAGTGCGACCTCCTCTATGAGGGCCTTAGCCCATTACCACCCATGGCTCTTGAGATACACACATATCTTGCAATAAAGGCCATCTCCTAACGACAATATGTAATCTGACATGTAATAGGGCTGCCCCTCCACTCCTCTTCGGAGTAGTAACATGTTCCCAAGAAATCCACGTCTGCCCTGGCTTATTTCTTGCTCTTTTCCATAGCATAAATCTAATTGGCTGTTGTATCTAATGCAAAGCTTTGCCCATTCATGGCAATAAAGGCAAGAAAAAAGATACCATACTAATCATAATGGATTATGCCACTTTGAGCCGAACATGCATAGGCCAACCCTGAGATTTCCAATACATAAACTTATCATTTATCCTTGTATAAATCCATGCCAACAAAGCCTGTGAATCAACATTGACTCCAATCGGATAACTCAAGTGGCGTGTGATGCATCCCCTTTGTATGACCTGCCCATTCCATCCCAAACTAAGCAAATCGCTCTCGGTACAGCTTATCAGAGCAGATTTCTACATATTAATGTATAACCCTAAAGCAAGACCAAAAGTATCCCAAACAGCAATAGCCTTCTGAACATTATCTCTTTGACCTTAAAGAATCATATGCCAATGCCTGGCCGACCATCTGCTCTCCACTTGGAAGAATAAGCCCTACAACTTTATCAGAGCATATTTCTACATATTAATGTATAACCACCATGAAGCAAGACCAAAAGTATCCCAAACAGCCATAGCCTTCTGAACATTATCTCTTTGAGCCTTAAGGAACATGAAAGAATCATCTGCCACCAATGCCTGGCCGACCATTTGCTCTTCACTTGGAAGAGTAAGCCCTACAACTTCATCGTCCTCCACCACTAGCTTATCCAGTCGAGATAAGATTGGATGTGTAACAATTGCAAACAAGAGAGAGCTAAGTGGGTATCCTTGCCTGACCGATCTCATCAAATGAACGGTCTCAGTCACACCACCATTAATCATAAGACTAGCCACTGTGAATGTTGGCTAATAGTATAAATCAAAGAAGACATGCGAGGGCCAAATCCCATAGCCTGCATATGCTGTGAACGAAAAGACCAACTAACGTGATCATAAGCCTTTTCAATATCTAGTTAAATCATAACTACCTCTTGCCTTGAAGCCCTTGCATAATCAATTCCAATTTGTACATTCAGTATATTATGCAAAATATTCCAATCTTTAATAAATCCATATTACCTTGGATGAATCAAAGTAGGAAGAAATCGTTGCAACCTGTTGGCCAAAACCTTTGCAAATATCTTATACATGGCCCTCATCAATGTGATTGGTCTCCATTGATGTAGATTAACTGGGGATGGAACTTTAGGCAATAAAACGTAAAAGCCCAATCTTCCAACTCGCAGGCATGATACCCTGTATTCCACACCTCTTGAAAAATAGAAGCGAGAGGAACCTTCAACTCATCAGCATACTTTGTGAAAAGCTCATTACGAAGCCCGTCCCATCCTAGACTTTTCCCTTTAGGCAAATGGTTCAACACATCTTCCACCTCATCCACATAAATATCTCTTTCCAATTCATTTATAGAAATGTTTGATACTTGGTGACGAACCAAGTGAAACAAAGACTCTCTAGCTGCAATGACATCAGGATATGACCTCTTGTGGACCCAACAAATGGCAATAAAAGTCCATACACACATCTAGAACACAAGTAGGATCAGTAATCAATACTCCTCTCTCTCTCTCTCTCTCTCTCTCTCTCTCTCTCTCTCTCTCAAAACTTGAAATTTTTAAATGACCAAAACAATAATTAGAATCATAAATAAACATTATACATAAAAAACAATACCTTTAAAAACTATGCGAAAATGTTGTGCCTGGAACAAAAGTCCCCATAAGCCATATTGGGGTCACCAAAAAATCTTATGAATATAATAGACTATATTGATAAGGACCACCAAAAAACCTTATACACATCTAAGTAGAATCAGATGGTGCCACAGAATCTTGGTGTGCTATAGACGTAGAGCATGCTTCATAAAAAAGGCACCGTCTACATGATGTCCTACGTATGCTATGATGATTCCTATACTCAAAACTGCAAGCTCTATTCTCATATTAACTTGTACCTAGGTAATACATAAAAACATTAAAAACTTTGGATTTTTAACACAAAAGAACTTTTCAATATTACAATCATAATATTTAACATACCCTGGTCAATAGACGATGTACTTTCATAGACAGGCATATACTATATATATAGTCATCATTATGACCATGCCCAATAGCTTGCCAATCAATAGGCCTACGTAAGACAATGATGCAATTTGGACTGCAAGAGCTTGAAACCCTATGAAGATCTACTTTATAAAACCCAAGCAACATGTATTCTCCATCGAAGAACCAATCATGTATAGAGAGTTTCAATATAAACATAACCAATCATGTATAGAGAGTTTCAATATAAACATAACCACATTAGGAATGAACTATCCCTTAAGGAAACTCACATCATGCATGAACCAAACAACGCTCTCTTCTTCACAAAGAATAATTAGTAATAAAGATTAGAATATGTACCCTCACAAAGACTTACCATCTCAAGGAGGTCAACCAACAATTGAGCACATACAAGAGCTCTCCATAGAAAGGGATTTGCATATTTCTTAGGTAAATAAATTTAGTATTATTATTATTAAAAACACATAAGCTAAATGCTTGTAGCACTTGCACATTTGTGTACCTTCAACTTGAGCAGCAGAGTTGGTGACAAATGTAAAAAGATCATATCATCCTAATCATATTTAAAGTACATACATGTCAATGTGTATGCAAAGGGTAAAATAGAAAGCTTTGTAAGCACACAAAAATTCTCAAACTTAATCTACATCACACAAATAGCCAACAAAAATAGACTACCTATACTCTAGACTTGACATGTACCTAGTTAATACATACAACCCATACAAACTTTGGATTTTCAAAGACAAAGAGCTTTACAATCATACAATCACGATATTCAACCAACCTTGGTCAATAGATGCCGCATCTTCTTCAGGAATATAGGTTAACCTCAAAAAAAGCTATACAAATGGTTCTCAGTATAATCATGCCCCATAGGGTCCCAATTAACAGGTTTTTGGTATCCAAAAAGAACATATCAATACAAAATGGTCTCTTAGAGCCTACAATCTTATCAAACTAAAACAAAACACTCACTCAAAACTAGTAAGGATCATGTCCAAAAAGTCAAACTAAACAAAGATACATCAAGAATGTACTTGTTATAATAACATTATCCCTTATACTCATGCATGTACCAGAGAACATTGTCTCCTTTACAAAGAATAATAAAAAAAGGTTTGGAATATTAACCCGCAAATTTTGCCTTATATTATCCCTTATACTCATGCATGTGCCAGAGATACAATATCCCTTATACTCTGAATGCATGTACCAGAGAACACTATCTCCTTCACAAAGAATAATTAGTAAAAAATGATTAAAATATTAACTCGCAAATTTTGCCATGTCCAAGAACTCAACCAGTAATAACTGAGTAGGGATAGGAGCTCTTCATAGAAAGGAATTTACATAATTTCTTAGGCAAAGAACTTTAGTGTTGTTATTGAAGACACATAAGCAACACCCTTAGTACATATAAACCTAGAACTGATAGTGTTTGTCCTTGTGATTTATTGATGGTCATGGCAAATGCAAGCTTCACGAGAAATTACCTTCGTCAAAAGGAATCTGCAAAGTACTTTGTATGAGAGTTATTCTAGGGATGAAAACCATATACACCCATTCAATGAGTTGTTGCATAGACCCTATCTAAAGACCCATTACCAATGTCTAGGGTCCACGTGCAAATTCTCGCATTCCATCAAGTTACTTTCATTCTGAAGAACACACATGTTCTACATAAGCTTTAACACTTTGGTCTCTCTCTAGAATTTTGAATGACACAATATTGAATTAACAATGTCCTCTCTTCTTCCCTTCAAAAAAAATAAATTTTTAAATCTAAAATACCCACCAAAAAGCATGACCTTTCCACCAAAGATCTTGTCATTAGATATTATGTCTTGTAGTGTTCTATCTAACACTTCAAAGGCATATCGATGTGTCATTAGTGCCACGTCCAAAATTATCAATCTAGCCAATCTCAACACCTCTGCAAGTTGACTCTATGATCTAGGCCCTTGGTCGACCCCAAAGGGGTGACCTCTGGCCCTTTTCTACATGCTAGATACTGAATTCTACTTCTTCAACTGATGAATGATTGAATGTGTATGATGTAACTGCGAGAAATGCAAGCTCACAAAAGACCAAAATTGTTGTAAATAATTATTTAAATTGTCCGACACTTTGATGAAATATGGCCACTTGCATACATGTAAACCACTCTTCATCACTTTCCAATAGACCTCTAGCGATGCAAGTAGCCGTGAAAGTCGGATAAAGTTGACCATTAATAGTACGCAAGTCATCAAAAGACTTACAACATCTACAAATAGTAAGACAGATACGTAAAAAATAGTATTGCTCTCGCTAGTAGATGGAGAAACATTGTACATGCGGCCAATTGTATTACCCGCCTTTCTTATAGTCAACTTCTTTGTGCATTTGTTCTAAACCCAATTGCAAGGGAGTCACTATATGTCAAATTGTTTGCATCGACATGATGCTTCATTAGTTACAAACCATTCTGTAAATAAGAGTAGTTTTCTTATTGTTGTCCTCCTCAACTACATCTCGTAAGTCATCAATGTCTCAAAACATCATGTTATTTTACAACGATAGATAAACTTGCAATCTCTATATATCCGACTTCTCCTCATGTAAATCATATTCATAGATTCTCCATCATGCCTCTGATGTTGATACATAGCGTGCATCCAAGTATGCACATCCACTACACCACTATGATCATCCATCCTTATCGTTGCTCTATCAACTTCCTTATACACTCTAAAATGACATCATAGGAGCTATCATCATCATGTAATACACACACTTGGCAATTCGAGCATGGAGCAGGTGGTTCAGTGCTATGATCGTTTGGAAGATGTAGAGACACTTAAAGAGGTAATAAATGAGCCTTGTGCCAATGAAAACCTATTCAATTTGTTAAGGAGAGCTGGGCACGATGAACGTCTTCCAAATGTTGAGCCTATATTCAATGTGCCCTTTAATTTACAACAAATTGTTAAGGACATGGCAAGCTCTATGTTAGGGGAGGAGTGGGAGGCATATAGTAAATTGGTTAGTATAAGAATTATAAATGAGGGATCATCACAATATGTTCACATGTCTAGCTTTGCCCTATCCTCATCTGAAAAGAAGAGCATGTCAGGAAGGTGGGATGCCTATTCAGAATATAAGAGGATAAAGATTTCTCTTGAACAATGCCCTATGCAAAAGGAAAAGTGCAAAGTTCTTGAGTACTACTTTGGATTTATTACTTATCTATTTCTTCATGCAGACAAAGAGGACTACACAAAGGATGAACTAGAAGTTCAGAAGGGTCAAAAGGTTTCACAAGCTTCATTTGTCACACAGAGATTGAATCTAATGGTGATGAGGTTATGGACCTAGTTTCTAGTGATGAGGAGTGCCTTCTAAGCATAGGGTTTGATGTGGCAAAGTTTAAGGCATCCAGTGTTATTGATAATGAGGGATCATCTATGCATGGAGAACACTTGAAATCAAACTTCGTCATCCCTGGGATGCCCTCCTTTCTTATAAATGGCAAGAATTTTATTCTTCTCTCCCACATTCAAAAGCTTTATAATTTAAGGGAGGATTATTGCCTTGCAATTATAGCAGATGGTTATGAAGCTGCCAGGGGTATACTCCATGTGGAAAATGAACATAAAGAGGAGTTTCTGAAGTTGGACACTGAGGTGACAGAGAACTTCATTGAAGCCCCTAGAGCCATGTCATTGTGCTTTGAAAAAGCCAAGGAGACTGAATCTTCTCTTCCCACAGAGCTAGAATTTCAAAGTCTTGAGAGGAGTTAGGAATTACTGAAATGGGAAGAGAGCCCTTGCCCACCCTTGATCAAGGAAATGAAGAAGGCTCCATCAACCTTTGGGATGCATCCAAGTTGGAAGAGGATGAGAACTAGAAGGTAATTTATTTGTTATTGAGTGAGTGAATTTATGTGATTTATGGTATTGACTGAATTTATGTGAAAGCCAAATTTTTTGCTTAATACAGATTAAGCTTGATGATGCTGATGGTTTCCTTGGACGTGGAGGTGGTGCCTGTGCAAGAGTTGGCCAAGATGCTTCTCTTGCATACTACATCCCGTCTATTGACAAAGAAATATTTATTGTCTACCACAGCAAATATTCTAGTGATGCTGAAATTCCACTTCTCACACTCAAGGCATTATCTAGATATACGGGCTATTCTTTTATCCCTTATAATACACATAAGGTCATGCTGATAGAGAAGCATGCTACTATTCGTATCTTTGGATACGGTACAAGATTTTGGTCTTCCAGAACCGGATACTTCCTCAATTATGCTAGCTATGCTCTAGGTGCTGGACTAGAAGATGTAAATGCACTCAAGGGTTATAGTTGCAAGAAGTTTTTGCGTTATAGAGGAAAAATGCCTAGTGAGAGAGGAAGAGCAAGTATAGAAGAGACTCAAGAGTAATTAATTATCTTGTCATTGTAAATATTTTATTATATCTTTTATGTAATGAAATGATATGATTAAGTTTTAATTACAAGTCTGTAGTATTAAGCAAAAATGTTTACAACACTTCAAAATGCTATAAATTTTGCATACAAAATTTCGTTACACTAAATCCAAATTCTTCGTTCTTGTCTTCTTGATAATCTCCATGCCGCATGATGTGTTGGTCCTGTGCCAACTTTCCACTTCAGTGATCTTCTCATTTTGCCTTTATTTTGTGTTGCCTTTGCTAAATCACTCATACGAGCCTTTTCCATTAGATAGTTTTTGCCCAAACGTATATCAGTAGAACCAATTGAACATTTCTTTGAGGTAATTTGTATGATTCTTTCCTCCTCCATGTCGGGTGTTTTTGTATGATTCTTTCGTCCTCCGGGTATTTTTGAAATATACTCCTCTAGCTCGGTAGTGAGATTTTTCCATTCCTTGGGTACTCCACATGTCAAGAGAACCATATTCATTCATAAAGTATGCACCATATGCATACAAAATGCGCTGTAGAAGAAAACATGACCAATTCAGAAGCTATACTTCATAATCATTTCAAATTGATGATGAGTAGAAAGAAACTCATGTTTACCATGTAATGCGTAATGTTGGTATCACCCCATGTATCGACTATGGTTTTTATAAAATTTTGAAGCTCTTCGTGAAATTTTTGGCGCTCCTCTACAGTCGTCCTGTTTTTGCTCATTAATTTAACCATCTTATTGAAGTTTGACTAAACCTTCTCATGTAGAACTACAAGGCTTGGATTGGTGCAGTCAAACATTGTACATTTACACAAATCCTTCCACAAGTCCCAGGACTTTGAGTTCTTTACTTTTTCTGGCCTCTCTAGAAAATGTCTTGTCTTATATCCACTCATTGACACCTGTTGGGCCACTTCATGATTTATGCTAGAGGTTTTCTTGTTAACAGTAATCTGCACATTGCCGCCATGGCACCCAATTGAGTTGAGTAGTTCCTCTACTTTTTGAAGAGCTTCATGTTGTCTTTCCTTGCCTTGCATAGTAAATGCATAATCAACGTGACACTTGAGCAGACGATCAAACACACACATGAATGCATGCAAAGTATAAAAGTGGACATTCTTGAGTTCGAATGGAATTACATGATTCCATTCGGGGTCTCTCAAATGCATGTTTGGCTCAGCTAGCGTGTTACCAGACAAGACACCACCAACCCAATTGCCAGCATTATCATCCACTGTGTCATTCTCATCATCTTGATTATCTAGCTTCCTCTTCCTTCTTGCCTTCTTCTATTTCTTTTCTCTCACCATTCTTATGCACCATGGACAAGGATTTGTGTTAGCACCTTGTGGACACCCAAGAAGGCACTTTATTGTCTTCAAGTCACCTCCTAAATGCCAATCTATTGTATAAGTGCCCGTACCCTCCACTTCTAATTTTCCCCCCTGAATTTATGCTTTAATGACATTGGTAATCCATGGTATCCTATCAAAAATCCAAGCCAGCACTCCTTCGGTACTTCAAATGCCCCAAGCCACCATATCTCTCTCTCAGATTGGATACTAAAAGAGGGAAAACTTAACTTGCAAACCCTCTCCCTATTGCTCGTTTGTTGTCTGGGTTTTCATTAGAACATTCCAAAGGTAACTCAGTCTCCTCAGTCATGTTGATCTCACTCTTTGCATATACCATTGCCTCATTCATAATGTGATACTCATTCGTTTCTAACCTCTTTCCTTTCATAATCTGCTACTCATCCACTTTTAATACAAAACTTACCTTGTCACCTTGCATGACAAACAAAAGTAGATAAGTTTTAGTACTTAAAATATTTTTCTATTATCTCGCAAAGAATGTAAAAATTTACTTACATTGTTTAGGCAGTCCATAGAATAAGATCATAGCTCTGTGAAGACATTGTAGATCAACAAATATATTGTTGAACTCATTATAGGGATACATAATCTTACCATTTGTGCCTTGCTTTTTCCCCCAAGCTCCAATGGTTAATGTATCATTGATGCAATAGTATTCTCCAATTTTGCGTTGCACATCATCATTGCATGTCCTCTTTGCTAATCTTATCTTTCTAGGGACAGGAAAAATATTCCTTGTGATTCCTTGTTTGCAGAGTGTATCTTTTAGCAATTGATGGAGGGCTTGATATCCTTTTGTGCTAATGCCCACCTCATCGCTTGCATTCTGAACCTCCTCAATGCTTAGAAGATTAGTAATGTCATCCATTATCTCATTTGCGAGTACCTGACGTATCTTCTTGTGGCGTGGGTCTCGAATGATGGAAAGAATGTCACGTCTCCTCACACAACTACGTAATATTTCTCCAAAATCTTGAGGACCATTATCACCACATGTTTCTCTCAAAAATTTCTTGTCACAAACCAATAAAGATTACTAAAAACACCTTAATCTATTGCTTATAACAACCACAACAACCAAAAATACCTTAATCAAAATTATTTGCAATAATAATAGCCAAAGAACAAAAAATAAACCTTGCTGCATGGATTCTTCACTTGCAAGCACCACCACCAACTATGAGTTTTTGAATGTTATTGATTGTCCTCTTTCGCTCTCTTGCTCCCACAGGGGTGCTCTTCATGCGAGAGATTGTATCTTGTAGCTTCATAATGCGAGCCTCTTTCTCTTTGTCTCTTTTCTCTAGCTCTACAATATTATTTTGTGCATATTGTAGTGCATGTATCAAAGTCCTTTGTAAGCTTTGTGTTTGTGACTGGAGGAATTGGACTCTCCGTGCATCGTTCATGCTTAACCTTCTACGATACCCAAGCAGCCCAACCTCACCCTCTCCAACAAACTGAATAAATGAAGGAAGATTAGTGAAGGGTGGTGGAGGACAATGCGAAGAAGGATCATTAGGATATAAATATCTATCAACCTAAAGATCCAAATTAGTCCAACCCTATTGTCTTCTTGCATGCTTCTCATGTGCATTCAGACCTTCTTTCTTGATTGGTGCATATTCATTCAATATGCGAATATGCAAGTCCACCTTCTGCACTCTTATTGAATTTGAAATTTTTGCCATTCAAAAGATGGAAGAGACTATTCTGAAGTGACTTAGGACTGTCCTATTGTATTCACAATAGGGCTATTCTATTGTGAAGAGGGAGATAGATAAATAGATAGATAGAGAGAGAGAGAGAGAGAGAGAGAGAGAGAGAGAGAGAGAGAGAGAGAGAGAGAGAGAGAGAGAGACTCAGGGCTGTCCTATTGTATTCGCAATAGGAGAAGAGAGCTTGGGAAAAAGGGAGAGAGAGAGAGAGAGAGAGAGAGAGAGAGAGAGAGAGAGAGAGAGAGAGAGAGAGAGAGAGAGAGAGAGAGAGAGAGAGAATCTTATTATAGAGGTTGGTAGGAAACGTGATGAATAATAGTAATGATTGAAAGAAACAGAATGTGGGGGGAATTCCAAATATGACTATTAAAGTGGGGTAAATAAGATTGAAAGCGTAGATATCAGTGATCCTAGTAGGGGTAGGCATCATTATGATCTTTGTCTCCTTAAGTCTCAATAAAATTAGTCTTAATTCCTTAAAATTAGGGATCCTTCACCTAGTTGTATCTATTGAAGCCATCTAAAAAGGAGTACATCTCCTTTCCAGCTACCTCATCATTCAACAAGGAGTCCATGAATGGAAGTGGAAAGGGATTTGAGTTACTTGTGACATTCAGCTTGTAGTAGTCCACACAAATTCTGATTTTCATATTCTTTTTAGGGACTACCATGATGGGGGATATCCAGGCAGTTTTTCCACTGCACTATGAAACCCACTCTCAGTAATTTGTCAATTTCTTCTTTAACTTGTTTTTCATAGTTTGGGATCATTATTATGTACCTTTATTGTCTAATAGGAATAGCTCCCTCTTTCAAGTTGATGCTGTGGTGGAAGAATTTAGGGTCAATGCCCTCCATGTCTTTGTATGACCAAGCAAAGACATCTTGGTATTCCTTTGGCAAAGGATCCCAACTCTTGTTTGAATTCATCTTCCAATTCAAGGCTAATCTTTACATGCTTTTCTTCTTTTCCATCCCCTAGATTTATCTCTTGTAGTTTATCCGGGCTTACTTTTGTGGCATTGTTTTCCTGGTTCTCCTTTTTCTTTTACACCCAGTCTCGGATCTCCTAGATCTCTTCTTCTTGCTCCAGATTTTGGGCCCATTTGATTTCTTTTGAGGCTTTTTCCTGCAAGGTTTTGCTCAATTTTGAGCCCTCTATCTTTTCAAAATCTACTTCTTTCTTCATTTAATTGTCTAGTGCCTCCTTATTTTCACCCTTTGCTTTTGCATAATGCCATATTACTTCATCCACATTCAACATGTACAAGGGAGCCATGTCTGGGTGTTCATGGAGTATTATGTTCTCTGACTGCACTCTCCTGTGGTAATCCCCAATACTCCGAAAAATCCTGAGCCATTTCCAAAATTTTCTTCACACAAACCCTTGTTCTCTTTCACAAACCAGAGAAAATTTTCTTCCTCTGTGGAGGCACCAAAAAGTGATGGCACAGAAGCGGTAAAGCTGTTTACGCCCTTATAGGGTGCCACACTTCCACACACGCATATAAACACACCAGAACACAGACCCAAGTTGCATGAACAAGATTTATATTTTAGGACAGATCCTTAACTTTACAGAATTGTATATTTCAAACACCAGCCCCACTGCTAATCAACAGAAAGCAACACCCCTGACCTGAAACTCCAGGAGATAGAAATCCACAAAAAACCACACACACACCCTCTCTCTCTGGCTCTCTGTGCTGATCCTCTGTCACCTGCAGCTCCTCTGCAGTGCTACCGACCCCACCAGCCTCTGCACATCCCTTGTCTACGGCCACACGTGCCCTCTCTTTTCTTCACAGCAGCGAACCTCCACTTGTCGAAAGCCCTCCTGGGCATCCAGCCTCTCTCTGTTCACCAGCCACCTGTCTCTTCACTTAAGTGGCTCCCTAGCCCATTCTCTCTACCCACCTGTGTTCAGCAGCAGTCATCCAGGTGCTGTCACCTCAAGGGCGGCCTCTGCTCTCCACGCGTCTGCTAGCTTCAGCTGCAGCCACCAAAGGCGGCCTTTCTACAAGTCGCCAGCCCGTCAATAAGACCAATAGAGTCTCACCAGCCTCTCTTCCTCTAGCGGACCTTTTGCTCTCACCTGCAGCTTCCACACTCGCCGATGACCATCACTTCCTCTGTCCTCTTCGCCAAAACCTTTTGTCGCCAGTGGGTCTTCACGGCTCCTCTTCACTAGCTCTCCCACACACGGCCACACCACCTTGCTCTAGTCAACTGCAGCGCCAGAGAGCCCCCCACCTTCGTACAAGGTGGCCACCCAGCCACTCTCACCTCTACGCAGCCATAATACCCGCCAGGCCTCTCAGTCGTTGGTGGCCACCTCCTTTTCCAGCACTGCACCTTCAAGCGTCTCTTCGCATCCCTTTGCCGCGCCTCAGCAAGCCCTCCCTTCTACTCGGCGGCCACACCTTCACTCTGTACCTTGCCTCAGCACCCGGTGCTTCACACACACAGCTTTGCCAGCTTCGCCAAGAAAAAAAACGGCCACCTCCTGTGCTTGCTCTGTCCTGCTTCCGTCTGCACACGCTCGGTAGCCCCCTCCTAAACACAAGGCGAACCTTCACCTTTTCAGTCCTCGCCAGCTTCCAGAACTCGCACGCTGGCATCTACGCTGGTTGCAAAGCAAACAGCCAAGTGGCGATTCTCAAATTGGCCACGTTAATATCATTTTACTCTTTCCTTTTCCCTAAGGCCTCAAGGATGGTTATATCACTCTTCATTTCACACCATGCTCTTGCATACATTGGCCCTTTCTTTCCTAATTGCCCATGCCTCCACACACACTTCACATACAACTTCGAGTGCCCATGGATACTTGGGACGCCCACACATTCAGAGCAGCCAAACAGCTAACATCATCCCCAACCGACCACATTCCGGACAAGCCTGTACATGCTCACATCAAAACCATCTACTCTGTACACCTGGCAATGCTCTCAAAAGCAAAACCTTCACACACGCCATGCACACGTATGTACACATTACCAACTCCTATTTTGTCCACACATATTTAGCAACCCCCCACTTCTGCTGAGACATTCATGTCCAGCAGCTGTACAAACAGGGATGAAATATTCAGATTTTCCTTTGTATCTTTCACAACCTCCTGACATGTATCACAAGCTTCCTGATCTTCTTCTTTTACGGCTAACATCAATCGAGCAAAATATTTTTTCAGTCGTAAACCGTTCACTCTCCTTTTATGCTTCTTTCCATTCAAATCAGCATGCTGATAACTCCCATTATCAAATTTTCTCTCAATTTTATACGGACCTTCCCACTTTGTCTGGAATGCAGTATGAAAAGTACTATCTAGCTTGCTATTATACCTGAGAACCAGATCACCCTCTTCAATTTCTTTTTGCTCCATCTTCTCATTCTCTCTCTCTTGTCTTTTCAATTGCATAGCCACATAATGATCAAATGCTAGCTCTCTGTCCAACTGGACTATTTACAAGGCCAATAATCTTTCTCTGTAACAATTAATAGGCTCATGCCCTTCTTCAACCAGGAACTTCAAAGCTGGAATTTCCACATCAATAGGCATGAGTGCTTCTTTCCCATAAACTAAATGAAAGGGTGAGAATTGTGTACTAGATTTTACTGCAACCCTGTATACCCATAATACACGATTCATCTCTATATCCCAATTCTTGATATGTCCTTCTGTCATTTTGGTTATCATCAGCTTAAATTCACCATTGAATCTTTCATTCAAGCCATTGCATTGAGGGTGATAAGGAGTGGAGTACTTGTGGTTGATATTCAATCTTCTACATAAATGGTCAACTACCTCTCCTCGAAATTCAGGACCATTATCTGATAATATCTCCAGAGGAATACCAAATCTGCAGCATATATGTTCATACACAAAATCAGCCACCTCTTTACTATCCACTCTCTTCACTGCCTTCACTTCTGCCCATTTTGATAGGTAATCCACCGCAGTAAGCACATAACACTTTCCTCTGGCCGTCCTGGGAAGTGGTCCAACTGCATCCACTCCCCATCTTTCAAAAATGTCATATACCAGCATGATATTTCTCGGCTCCATTTTTAAGATTCTCTTCCCCATTCTCTGGCACTCATGGGTGGCAAGACCTGCACCAGTGCTGAATATCCTTCTGGATGGAAGGCCATACATAACCCTCCAGTAATACCTTCTGCAAGGTGATCTTAAATGCATAATGACCCCCACATGCTCCCTCATGATTTGAAGATAGAATATAATAAATTTCTTCCCTCTAGGGAATTCTTTTTAATACCTGATCAGCTCCTTGCATGTATAATTCATCTCCAATCATGACATAATGCTTACTTTTCTTGATAAAATGATACTTTTGGCCTTTTTTGAGCTCTTCAGGCAAGCGACCTGAGAGTAAGTAATCCACCACTCTGGGACAGGTATTCCCTCCCTTTGTATAATGGCTCTTCGATTTTTGCAATTACTGGATCCTGATTAATTGCCTCCTGAGCCAACTCATGTGCCATATGATTTTCCTCCCGCCGCACATGTTGAATACTCCATGCTGTAAATTGATGTAGTAGCCTTCTAACATCAGCCAGACATTCTTTTAATCTCGGATTCTTTGCTCGCCAGCTACCCAAGACCTGCTTTACTACTAATAGAGAATCTCCCTTTATGATTAGCTTTTGAATTTTCTGTTTTAAAGCAGCCTGCAGCCCTTGAAACAATGTTGTGTATTCAGCCTCATTGTTACTTTCAGCTTCCAGATGTATTCCATTCTTTAGAATTAGCCCGCCTTCTGAATTCTGGATTATATAACCCCCGGTGGCTTGATGTATACTCCTCTTATATGAATCGTCAAAGAATAAAACATGAGCTCCAGGAATGATAATTTGTTCCTCTTTTTCTATCTTTGAATCTACTTCCTTCACCAAGATCGGGCCGTCTTTATATGTTAGAAGATCTGCCAGAGTTGCCTTGCAAGTATCTTCAATCAAAAATGAGAAATCATACTCTTGAAGCTCCACTAACCATCGCATCATACCTTTTGAGAGTGAAGTACCATTCACCAGCTGAGGGAGTAGAGTATAATTTGTCAGCACCACAAATGGTCTCATCAGGAGATATGACCTGAATTTCCTGCAAGCATACACCAGACTTGACAAAACCAATTCAGCATACACCAGACTTGACAAAACCAATTCAGCCTCAGTATATTTCCTCTCTACTTCCGTTTTCACTCTGCTTGCATAATACACAGGTTTCATATATCTGGATTTATCTCCTCTCTGCATTAAGATTGCTACATCCGGACCAAAAGATGGATTCACATAAAAGACCTGAGAGAAATCCGGAGTTTTTACACTGGAAATACTTCCCAATACTTCTTTCACTTTCTCAAACAGTTCCTCGCATTCTTCATTCCATTGCAATGGTTCTTTCTTCATAGCCTGCTGAAGAGGGTAAAGCAATTGAGATATTAAAGGAACAAATCTTGCCATATATTTTACCTTCTGGACAAAAGTCTGCAGCTGCCTAGATGTTGATGGTGCAGATAATAAGACAAGAGCTTTTATCTTCTCTGGATCAGGTTCAATTCCATTCTGAGATATCATATGCCCCAACAGCTTCACCTTTGAATATCCTAAATGACACTTCTTTGGATTCAGCTGTCCACCTGCATCATCCATTTTAGAAAATACTTGCTCCAATTTGTTACCATGCTCCTTTTGAGAACTATATATACATATATCATCTAAAAAAGCTCTCACAAAATGATTTGTAAGAGGTGCAAGTACTCTATCAGTGTTTCTCTGATACCACGAGGGTGCATTTTTCAAACCAAATGGTACTACTCGGTAACAGAAGCAACCCCACGGTGTAATGATAGTGGTTTTAGCCTGGTCTTCCTCAGCAATTGAGATCTGAAAATACCCAGAGAAGCCATCGCATACACTATACCTCTCATATCCAGCTACCCTGTCCAAAATATCATCAATGAACAGCAGAGGATAGTGATTGCTTTTTGTTGCAGCATTCAGAGGCTTGTAATCAATATAGACTCTCCACCCACCTGTATGCTTTGGAGTAAAGACCACTGGATTTGCCCAATCTGAGTGATCTACTGGATAAAGTAACCCTGCTTTTAACAACTTACTCAACTCCTCTCTTAATATAGGCAATAGCTCTCTATTTATCCTCCTTAGTTTCTGAAACACTGGCCTCACACCCTCTTTCAATACTATAGGCATTGGTTCACATTTGAATCCTCGGATCTCTTCATATGAAGTAATGAACAAATGAGGGAATTTATGTATTACCTTCATATACTCTTCTTTCTCCACTGGCTGCAATCTAGGATTCAGCATGCCCTGTAACAGCTTCTCTTTCTCTGTACTGGGTGATGGAGGCTGCATCAGACTATCCATATCTTCAAGTCTGCTCTCTTCTTCCTCTCTTAACTCCTCTTTAGCTTGCATCACCACATGCTCATTTTCTTCCTTCATTATAAATGATACCCTGGCTCTCATCATCAGAAGTAGAACTCTCTTCTTCAGTTTCACTATCTGTATACTCATCAGCACTTGTTTCTTCAGGCTCACTCTACATTTCCCGCTTACTACTCATATTGAACTTCCTGGCTCTTCCTCTCTTATTATGTACTGTTATAGTTCCCCTTTATGGCACCCACCTGTCTGAGCCAAGGTCTGCCCAAAATTAGTGGATAAGCTCCCAAACCAGCTTGCATAATATGGCAATTTATGTTGCAAATCACACCAAAAGCAGTCACTGGCACTTCTGTACATATACCCAGACACTTCACTTTTGCATGATTTGCCAAACGGAGTCTAAAATCTGAACTAGCATTCAGCTTTAACCCCAATCTCTCCATACAGGACTGAGTCATTACACTGATTTGTGCACCGCCATCAACATATGCTTCTCCAACACTCACACTTCCACACCAAGCATCAACCGATGGACAAATATCAGGAAGGTCTTCCACAGACATCAGCTCCATTTCGCCTTGTGTGGGCTCCTGCTCATTTACTTTCCTCGGATTTGCCAACTTCTTCCACTCTCTCTTAAGCTTCGGACACAATCCAAGCAATTGGGCAAAAGTTATATTGGCTACCCTTCCCTTTAAATCTCCCATCAATGTATACTCCTCCTGACCTCGACCAATATGCAAATCTGAAGTTTTATAATGTCTCCTCAACACTCAACTTGCCACCTGTCTTGCCTGCCTCCGCTTTCTGGTCTGGAGTAAGCTTAGAGGCATTGTTCGAGTTCTTGGAGCCAGAGGCTCCCCGGCTCTGTCTTGGGGAAGACCCCGTCTGGTTCTGGCTTTTGCCCCCTGAGCCTCTTGTTCAGGAACAACAGCAGCTTCCCTTTCAGGATGTATGCTCTCAATTTCTGGCATCTTCACAAACTTCCTCGGCTCTTCCTGTATTCCCATCTGCCTCAGACGCTTCACTTTCCACTCCTTCTCTCGAGCTACTCTGACAGCCTCCTCAAAGCTATCCAGGTTCTTCAGCTCCACCTTTAGACGGAGGGTTGGCTCCAGACCAGCCACAAACCGGTCTCTCTTTATCATGTGCGGGGGTACTTTAGGAATCAAAGCTTCACACCATAGACTCCACAGTCTACCAAACTCTATCAGATACTGATCCACATCCTGAGCGTCCTTCTGCTGAATGTTACACAACTCCTTCCATACTTCATTTGGACTCCTCACTCGAGCAAACTGTGCCAAAAATGCAGCTCTGACTACACGGTACTCAGGATCCTGTTGATGAATGTTCCTGTGTGTAGTCACAAACATCTGTAGCCATGTTTTTGCATCGCCCTGCAAGCAATAAGTCAAAATTTGAGAAAGGATCTCCGGGGTTGCCCTGTCTTTCATCAAGGCTGTAAACTCCATCTTCTCCAGAAACCTGACTGCACTCTCCTGTGGTAATCCCCAATACTCCGAAAAATCCTGAGCCATTTCCAAAATTTTCTTCACACAAACCCTTGTTCTCTTTCACAAACCAGAGAAAATTTTCTTCCTCTGTGGAGGCACCAAAAAGTGATGGCACAGAAGCGGTAAAGCTGTTTACGCCCTTATAGGGTGCCACACTTCCACATACGCATATAAACACACCAGAACACAGACCCAAGTTGCATGAACAAGATTTATATTTTAGGACAGATCCTTAACTTTACAGAATTGTATATTTCAAACACCAGCCCCATTGCTAATCAACAGAAAGCAACACCCCTGACCTGAAACTCCAGGAGATAGAAATCCACAAAACACCACACACACACCCTCTCTCTCTGGCTCTCTGTGCTGATCCTCTGTCACCTGCAGCTTCTCTGCAGTGCTACCGGCCCCACCAGCCTCTGCACATCCCTTGTCTACGGCCACACGTGCCCTCTCTTTTCTTCACAGCGAACCTCCACTTGTCGAAAGCCCTCCTGGGCATCCAGCCTCTCTCTGTTCACCAGCCACCTGTCTCTTCACTTAAGTGGCTCCCTAGCCCATTTTCTCTGCCCACCTGTGTTCAGCAGCAGCAGTCATCCAGGCACTGTCACCTCAAGGGGGCCTCTGCTCTCCCGTCTGCTAGCTTCAGCTGTGCTGCAGCCACCAAAGGCGGCCTTTCTGCAAGTCGCCAGCCCGTCAATAAGGCCAATAGAGTCTCACCAGCCTCTCTTCCTCTAGCGGACCTTTTGCTCTCACCTGCAGCTTCCACACTCGCCGCCGATGACCATCACTTCCTCTGTCCTCTTCGCCAAAACCTTTTGTTGCCAGTGGGTCTTCACGGCTCCTCTTCACTAGCTCTCCCACACACGGCCACACCACCTTGCTCTAGTCAACTGTGTTGGATATTACACCCAAATCCATTCAAAGGTTGAAAGGGGCTATGTAACCTTGATTTCTTCACTCAAGACACCTCCACAAAAGGGCGCCTACATCAAATATAGCCTAGAGGGAATATTTCTCATTTAAGGCATACCCACATGGGGGAGATGGCATACCCACATGGGGGAGATGGCCTTTTATGCTTGTAAGACATCATAGATGATGTCATGTGGACATGTACTACTTGCCTATATAAGAGGCCTTTGCTAATGAAGAAGTACTCGTGTATTTTCATGATAATGCCCAAGCTATGTCTCATTAGTGTCTCTTAATCCACTCTTAATCATGGTTCTAATCATGACCTAATCATGACTATAACCATGTTTGATCCTCCTTAGCTCTTGCTAATCCACTCTCAAAACCAAGATTTGGTATCAGAGCAGGTTTTACATCATCCAAAGCTCACTTATTAGGGATTAATTAGCAATTTATTAACTTAATCATATCTTATCCTCTCCTATTATCTAGGCTGAAAGACAGGCAGTCCATGGAGCTTCAATATCTCACTACCCACTTCAAGATTCACCACAAGCTTTCAGCTGCCCATTCTCAACTCAAACACGAAGGTGCTGACGGGCGGAATTAGCCAGAAGTTGCCTGGAGCCATCGGCATTGCAGCAGAAACCGGCGCCTTTTTATTTGGGGGAAAACGCTGCCCCATCGCCATCGCGTCACCAAGCTCTAATTCCTCAGAGCCTCAAGGGTTTTCGTAGGCTGCGAACACGCTGATCTGGTCAGAATCACGAATGGCTGCGTGGTTTGGTGGCTGTAGGACTGACAGAGCTTCTGAAGCTTCAGTTCTTAACAGTAAATTAATGGGTGATTATTCAACTTAATCACCAATGTTTTGTGCTTAAAATAGTCTCAAATCTCTGATATTTAAAGCACTTAAAGCATTAGATGCTTTGACCTAGGCTTCTACCTCCTTCAAGTACTCCAAGTGACCCAATTTTTGGAAGTTGTTTTGAAAGCATTTATCACATTGGTCACCATATACTTGATGATATTAATATATTGTGATGATGATATTGTTTACATCATTTTTTGAATCACAATGGCTGAACCATCTGATGCTGAATCATCGAACATTCAACATTTGAGGCCTAAGAAGAAAAGCAGAAAGCCGAGGAGACGGGTAAGAAACAATGTCTACAACTCAAGAGCAAACAATGTTTTAGGAGGGCATGATTGGTCTGAATTTTTCATAAATAACCTTCATCTATTTGGTGAAGGTATCTAATCTTGTAAAAGCATTAGACACTGCCCTTGAGGGATACTCAAGTGGTAAGACCTTGCTTTATCATCATGTCTACATCCTCATTCCATGTTGATAAGTTTAATGGGGTAGGCTTTCATACCTGGCAAGTTAGAGTAAGATTTATTCTCATGAAGAAAGGTCTGTGGGGAGTTGCTAGTGGAAAGGAGAAAAAACCTACCACTAGAGATGGTGAACAAGGATGGTTACCTAGAGATGAGAAAGCTTTTGCCATAATTGCATTAGGTCTAAGTGACAACTACATACATCATATCTCTAATGCAAACAACTCAGCTGAAGCATGGGAAATCTTAGAGAAATTATTTGGGGCAAAAGGGAAGCATTCCAAGATAGGGCTGAAAATCCAATTCTTTAAACTTGAAAAGAAAGCTTCTGAGTCTTTACCTACTCATCTTAATTATATGAAAAGCCTAATGTCACAACTTGCAACAATAGGAGCACCAATAGATGAAGAAGATGCCATTGCAGTTTTATTGAAAAGCATGCCTTATGATGAATATGGGCACTTAGTGTCAACTCTCATGAATCTTCCGGATCCTACTTTAGAAGCCATTGAAGCTGCACTCCTTGAGGAGTACAAGAAGAAGCAAGAGAATATAGGGATAATGGAAGGGGCATACTTCTCCAACAACAAGTCACACTTCAAGAAGAAGAACTTCATCGACACAAAAGGAAAGAAGAAGACTTGTGGATTCTGCGGCAAGGACAATCATATTGAAGAAAATTGTTTCTTCAAACAAAAGGCACAAAAGGCATTTCTCGCAAGTCAAGACAAAGAAGAGCTGCAAGAAGAGGCCTCCGAAGAGGCCAATTTTATCGAAGAAGATTGGGCCTTTTGAGTAAAATCAAGGGATAGCCCATACCATGTTTAAAAACCTCTCCATCCTAAACATAACTATCTCATTGTAAGCTTTACTATGGTATTCTAGCATCATCCATCATTGCTAGCATTGTAAACCTAACTGGAATAAGACCTACGGGCACCAGCATGGTCATCATAACTAGTTTTTGTATGTTGTAACTAGAACCTAGAATTGCCATCATAAAGGTAGCATTGTCATGGATTTGGTTGAAGGAGGGTTTGTTGGATATTACACCCAAATCCATTCAAAGGTTGAAAGGGGCTATGTAACCTTGATTTCTTCACTCAAGACACCTCCACAAAAGGGCGCCTACATCAAATATAGCCTAGAGGGAATATTTCTCATTTAAGGCATACCCACATGGGGGAGATGGCATACCCACATGGGGGAGATGGCCTTTTATGCTTGTAAGACATCATAGATGATGTCATGTGGACATGTACTACTTGCCTATATAAGAGGCCTTTGCTAATGAAGAAGTACTCGTGTATTTTCATGATAATGCCCAAGCTATGTCTCATTAGTGTCTCTTAATCCACTCTTAATCATGGTTCTAATCATGACCTAATCATGACTATAACCATGTTTGATCCTCCTTAGCTCTTGCTAATCCACTCTCAAAACCAAGAAACTGCAGCGCCAGAGAGCCCCCCACCTTCGTACAAGGTGGCCACCCAGCCACTCTCACCTCTACGCAGCCATAATACCCGCCAGGCCTCTCAGTCGTTGGCGGCCACCTCCTTTTCCAGCACTGCGTCTTCAAGCGTCTCTTCGCATCCCTTTGCCACGCCTCAGCAAGCCCTCCCTTCTACTCGGCGGCCACACCTTCACTCTGTACCTTGCCTCAGCACCCGGTGCTTCACACACACAGCTTTGCCAGCTTCGCCAAGAAAAAAAATGGCCACCTCCTGTGCTTGCTCTGTCCTGCTTCCGTCTGCACACGCTCAGTAGCCCCCTCCTAAACACAAGGCGAACCTTCACCTTTTCAGTCCTCGCCACCTTCCAGAACTCGCACGCTGGCATCTACGCTGGTTGCAAAGCAAACAGCCAAGTGGCGATTCTCAAATTGGCCACGTTAATATCATTTTACTCTTTCCTTTTCCCTAAGGCCTCAAGGATGGTTATATCACTCTTCATTTCACACCATGCTCTTGCATACATTGGCCCTTTCTTTCCTAATTGCCCATGCCTCCACACACACTTCACATACAACTTCGAGTGCCCATGGATACTTGGGACGTCCACACATTCAGAGCAGCCAAACAGCTAACATCATCCCCAGCCGACCACATTCCGGACAAGCCTGTACATGCTCACATCAAAACCATCTACTCTGTACACCTGGCAATGCTCTCAAAAGCAAAACCTTCACACACACCATGCACATGTATGTACACATTACCAACTCCTATTTTGTCCACACATTGTCATCATCAAAGCCTTCTTACATGTTGAATGTTTCTCCATGGACTGGTCTCTGAGTAGGCTTCACCTCCTTGCATCAGAGAGATCATCCTGCACTTTCCGCTTTCCTTTTCTGATGGTGATTTTATTCTTGCCCTAGTCCTGCAGCACCTTGCCATGTCTCAACCAGGGCGTTCTCAATAACACCTAGTAAGACCCGATGTGGTTTTCTGGTAATAACCACCACGTTGACCTTGAAGTCAATCTATCTGATTTTCATTGGGACATTCTTGATGATTCCTTTAGGTACTACTAGCTCTGTTATCTACCGTTCTTATGTTGAATGATGGAATGGGCTCCCACTTGAGACCCAATCCCAATGCAGTTTCCTCGGTGATGACATTCACACCAGATCCTTCATCTAGCACTGCATCATTGATGAGTACATTGTTCAATTGAATTGTGACTTTGGCCACTTCATCATCTTTGGATACTAGCGGTTCTTCGACTTGCATATTGCTACATTCCGGAGTTTCTTCTTCTATTGAGTTCTTCAATTCCTTGCTCAATCCTTTAATGCATGCCATTAGGATTTTGGCCTTGAATCTTGGACATAAATCCAACACTTGTCTCAGTTGAACCTATCTATCTAGCAACATTGATATTACATTGGTTTGTAACCAGTCAGCATTCTTCTGGATTTCTTCCAAGCATTCCTTATTGAAGTTCTCTACATGCTTGCTTCCACTTGTTTCCAGGAGATCCACTTGGTTCCAGGAGAGATCCACTTGTTTCCAGGAGATCCACAATGATTTTGTGTAAGCCATCCTCCTTTTTGCTTTCCTTGCCTTCTCTCGATTTCCTTAGTAGTTTGAATTCTCACCTTTTCCTGACGATCCGAGTCCCATAGATGCCTTCTTGCGGGCTTGGGTTGTTGATAATAATAGCGTGTGAATGTTGTAGAACCACCTGCTCGTCCTTGGTTTCTCCTTCCTGAATAATTTTTATGGCTTCTATTTCCATACCTTTCCATTCCTGGAGGTCTTCTTTCCACTCCTTCCATGTTGTTCACCATGGGAGCTCTATTTTTCATGTTGTACCTGCAGTTCCATGTGCTATGATTGTACATATTACAAATGGTGCAAGTTGGTGGGATAGTGCATTCTTCCTTGAGGTGACCTTCCTGCTTGCATTAGCAACAGAATACATTCTTACGGAAATCTGATCCCTTGCTCTTCTTCATTTCTTACATCAGCTGCTTTACCTGTAGCATCAATTCTTCGGAGCTTGTTTGTGCCTTCCCGATTTTCTTCTTTTTATCTTTCTTCTTTTTCACTGTCTCACTGGAGAGTCCTGCGAGAAGTCGCTTGAATCATCCTCTTCAGTGGGGGTGACACTCTTCCTGGGCTTCTTCTTTTGTCTCCTTTCTCGACTTCTTTTTTTAGCCATTTTGGCCAGCTCCACTAGTTCCTCGAACTCCTCTTCAGTTTCTGCTTGTTTTGTGCTGGCTGTTGTGTGGATATCCGGCTTAAGCCCTTGGACAAACCAATCAGCAACAATTTTCATAGAGGGTCAGGTTTGTTCCGCCACTCTCTGCCCCTCAAGCTTAGCAGTTTTTTTGCATAAGCTTCCACATCCATATCCTCTTGTCGTCGGAGCTCTCTCATTTGATCACAGAGTTGAGTTGCAGACTTTATTTTGCGAAATCTTCCCAGAAAACCAATCATGACCTCCTCATAGGTTTGGAAATGGTTGTCTTGATATCTTGACACCACCCACTCCATGGCTCTGTCTTTAAATGTATTTATGAAAGTATCTCTGCAAATTTTACTCAGCTTTGGCTCTTCCACATCCCGAGGTCTAGCCACTTTCTAGTATTGCTCAAACCTCCTCACATGCAAATCTGCATCTTTTCCTTTTTCTCCTAAGAACACAAGAAAATTTTTGGCTAATGATGCCATGGATCCCTTGAACCTTTTCCCCAGGGGTTTTGTTGTGGTTGTTCTTTCTGGTTTTGCTGCTTCACCCTTCTTGGGCCTTTCGGACCTAGACTATGCCGGGCTTCTCTCACTTGCCACTCCTTTTCTTGGTCCAAGTTGTGCCTGAATTCTGACACTTCTTCTTGCTCATGTAGGGTTACAGAAGTTTCAGCACTGCCTTCTTGATTGTAACGATGCGAGGCACTCCCAGCTGCGAGCTTCCTAGAGGGTCTCTTGGAAGGCATTACTTTCCACCATCCTTAGATCCAAGAACATGCATGAAGCATGCCTGAAGCTAGCTGAGTTGTGTGTGGTGTGAAGCTCTCTGTATTGTCTTCTCTAGAAAGTTCCTTCCATGCTATGGTTTCTCCTTAGACTTGTTCTAAGCGGTCCTACACTTTCCTTTGGCTGTTGGTGCAGAATGCTACTCCACGGATGTTTACCTTAGCAACATGCTTGTTGTTTCCCCAGCATGATCGCCAGGTGTTTCTTGTTGATTTCCCTCTCAGCGGAATGTCAAGACAGTAGTCTGTGGTGATAGACCAGTCAGGCAATGCCGTGGGAGACGTACAATCACCCACCAGAGGTTTTGGGTACGAACAGTGACTCTCATATGGTCATGGGGACACACAGAACTCCACTCTACTAAGCAAACCTTCACTCTCACTCAGTTCTCAGTCTACATATATCCACTCACTCTCACGTCGCACTCAGTTCTCAGTCTACATCTATCCACTAACTATCTCACTCACTCTCTCATACAAAGAGCATATTTAGTAGAATAGAGATACTGCAGACTCAATCCACACAATGTAAAGAACAACAATGAGATGGCAAGCTTGTTCTTAGTTATATTCCAGAAGCATTATAGACTAGTACAGAGAAATTACCCATTACAGACTAACATTCCCTGAGTATTATCATTATAACAAGCTTCATGACACAACTATCAACTATCTGTTGAGAGCATACAACTACTGCACCCTTCATACATTTCTTCTATTTGAGCATACATCTCTACTCCTGCCTAACACAGCATTAACCCTCGTCACCATCTGTAGAGACCATTTATCCTTTTATGCTGAGTCTTCTTGTTCTTGACAATGGCTCTCTGGTGGTGGTTATAGTTTGCCACCTCCAGACGTGTGATATTGAGGTGGTGCTCACGACGTGGGGAGTGGGTTACCAACGCCTTCTGCCACTACTGAGTTGTTGGGTGCAATAGGGATGGAATGGGCAGGTCATACAAAGGGAATGCATCACACGCCACTTGGGGTATCCAATTAGAGTTGATGTTGATTCATAGGCTTTTATTGGCATGGATTTTTGCAAGGATAAATAATAAGATTATGTATTGTAAATCTCAGGGTTGGCCTATTCATATTTGGCTCATAGTGACACAATCCAAGCATGATATCTTTTTTCTTGCCTTTATTGCCATAGACGGGCAAAGCTTTGCATCAGATACAACAACCAATTAGATTTATGCTATGGAAAAGAGCAGGAAATGAGCTAGGGCAAACGTGGATTTCTTGGGAACATGTTACTACTTCGAAGAGGAGTGGAGGGGCAGCACTATTAGATGTCAGATTACATATGGTCACTAGGAGATGGCCTTTATTTTGCAAGATATGTGTGTATCTCAAGAGCCATGGGTGGTAATGGCTAAGGCCCTCATAGAGGAGGTCGCACTTGTGCATGGTAATACCATGATTGATGATGGTACATGGTGGGATGTAGTGAATGGTTCCCAACAGGTTCGAGTGGTGGCTTCACCTCTCCTTTCTCATTTGATGATCTCATGGAAGGAGGTGTTGGCACACACTAAATGGAAGCCTTTAGATAATCAGCAGTTGTAGTTGAATTCTATGACAAGTGAGGTGTTGGCTACTTCATGACTTCTAGAGTGGCCTGACAAACTTGTTGAGTGACCAAAATTCAATAGAATGGCCGGATTGGGACTAGTGAGAATTATGGATGCTTTGTTGCCATGTAAAGGTTGCTTACTTTCTTTTCAAAAATTTCGTCAATATTTTCGGGTTCCATGTGGATATGTATAGTTATGGGAGAAGGTGAGGGCAAGCCTTATACCGTTTGGTGATATTCCTCAGTAGGAGGATCGACAACCTTGGTTAGATTGGGCATTTAGAAAGCCTCGGGACATTGTCCCCCCAACGTACAACAAATCATGTGTACCATATGATGGTGGAAGATAAGCGTTGGTTCACTGAGAAGGCTAACAGGGTATGGAACATCAGGAAAAGTAGGGCCTAGTGGAAGGAAGTAATCTTACAGGGCTGGTGGTCTAAGATTCCATATTAAGGGAAGGTGTTCCTATGACGCATGCTAGTTGGAGGCCTACCATTGGGGAACCAGTTGGTGAAAGCAGTGGATTGCTTCTGGTAATTGTGTGTTTTATACTACATGCTTGGAAACATGCCCGCATCTTTTCATTTCATGTCTAGTGGCAAAGAAGGTGTGGGATTTCCTTTCTCACACGTATGGATTCCGTTGACAAATAGGCCTGTAAAGGTTAAAGATTGGATCTTTGGCACTATTCTGAATGGGCCAGATAACCCAAAACATTCAGTTTTCTTTTATTTTTTCAGGTGGAAAGGTATGTGGCATATCTGGTTAACTAGGAATGCCTTCATATTTGATGCAAACGTTGGTATTATAGCTCACATAGGTTGTACAAAAGGGCTACTATTGTGGCAAGTCTCTTCCTTGTGGTCAACTCATTTGGTGGAGAATGACACGGCTATATATTGGTGGATGAGGGTACTCCGAGCTACACCTGTGGTTCAGAGTAATTAGTGAGGGCAAGCTAGTACAAAACATGGCGGCCATGTGGCCATTTGTAAAGTAATTTTTGGTATTAAATCTTCTATTACGAGAGAGAGAGAGAGAGAGAGAGAGAGAGAGAGAGAGAGAGAGAGAGAGAGGAAACCTATGGATTTTATATCTCCACAAAAATTATTTGCGAGAAAAATAAATATTCAAAGAACTTGAAGCTCAAACTTGAAAATAATGTAGAAAACATGTTATGAAATTGTGGCAAGTGCTATTTCCATTATCAAAAACCACAGTTGCAAATGTTTGTCTTGATATCCATAACTAAGGCAATTGGTAGCCCAAATAACCATAAACATCCAAAACTAGCCTTATAGTATCACACATAGTGGGCCAAACTTGGGTAGGAGCCAAAGTACTTCACACTCATCTATACAAATGAAGGAAAATATGTATGCATGAAGTCTTGCTTCATCACCTCTACTGACCATATAGAAGTATATGTGTATAGTTGCCTTTAAAAACATCATAAAGAGTGCTTAACACTCATGATCTACTTCCTCTTACTATCATTGGCATAGGTAGTATCTGCAATCTCCAAACTTTCTTGGCCTTTGAGATGATTGTTTTTGGAATCTTTATCTTATCTAGCTTTTGTCCCTTCCTTTTGGTATCTAACTCTAGATAATGCTAGTAACATGTTTCCAACGTTGAGGATCATTTTCATTGCACTTCCAATGTTTTTTCCAATAATCTTCATATGATTCTACATCAGTCACGTTCTTTTTTCTTGTGCTAGGGGCCTGATGTTGAATCTTAACTCTCATATAGTTTATCGATGGTGTTTCTCCATATCAACATCTGAAACTAGAACCACTAGCCATACTAGATATATATTGTCACTTGGCCTCACAACAAGAACAAAGTTGCCTTTTGTGACATTAACTTTTGGTTTGAACTCCTCCCTCATCTTATGACGTGCTGGCCCACAATAGTGCCCTTGATTCTCCCCTAGTCCAATTGTATCATCATCGTAGTGGGGCTTATTAAAGTTGAGTTTGAGGCAAATAATCTCATTATGTATTCTTGTGATCCCATACCCAAGCCATATTTTGGGATTGTGCATAAGCTTGAGGCAAATAATCTAACTTTGTCTTCTTGTGATCCCATAGTTGAGCGATTGTGCACAAGCTTGAGACCCAAGAATGACATTGAGCCTCAAACTTGAGATTGAGCCTGAGTTTTCGGCTCCAACTTGAGATCAAGCCTCAAACCTAAGATTGAGCCTAAGGAAGACACTAAAACTTGAGATCAAGCCTCAAACCTGAGATTGAGCCAAAGCTTAGGGCCCAAGCATGAAGCAGAGGCTTAAAACTAATGTTTGGCATAGAAAAATAAAACACATAACAAGAAGATATGTTATTGAGAGAAGCATCAGTAGAGTGAGTCGTCTCTAGAATCGGTTGGATCAATATCTGTTTGAATAGTCCCCCAATCGGATTGTCCGTTAGTGGTTCTATTGTTGAAGGGTCTATTAATTGGAGGACCTGACTACATGAACGCCTGTCTGTCCATCACCCAAACTCTAGATGTGCACGTGCCCTTTATACTGGAGTCCACTTTTTGGTAGCCTCAAACCTGAGATTAAGCCTAAGGGAGAGGCTAAAACTTGAGATGAAGTCTCAAACCTGATATTGAACCTAAGATTGAGTCTAAAACTTGAGATCAAGCCTCAAACCTCAGATTGAGCCGCCCAAGCTTAAGGCCTAAACATGAAATAAATGCTTGAAACTAAGGTTTAGTGTAGAAAAAAACACGCAACAAGAAGCTATGTTTTTGAGAATCTACTTTTTTGTACACATTATGATGTTGGATATGAAAAGCAAGTTTAGAGCAAGTAGATGTGGACTTTTAGCTTCTTTGGATTTCTTTTATGATGAATACACTTAGAGTTTGAGCATGGCTATTGTACAAAGTTTGAGATCAGCATCCCTCATCCTCTGGAATCAAAAGTGGTCAAGAATTTGTAAAGGGCAAGGGCTTGGGGGGCCTTAGGCCCCCTAGGGGCAGGGTGTTTGGGGGGCCGACAAGTCCCCCAAAGGTGGGGGGGTTCGGGTGCCTTATCTTCTGAGGGCATCAATATCAAACTGCTCACTGAGTTCCCTCGTGGCCAAGTCTATCTCCTCTGAAACCTCGTGAACCTCATCATCTTCTGCTCTTAAAGGTTCCTCTAACCTTTCCTTATCTCCTTTTGTTAAACCTTTCTCATCCTCAAGCAGCAGATGCAAATAGTAAATAAACTCGTAGTGGTAGTCAACAAGACGACATTTGCACTTGTGTACTGGGCACTTATGTGTCTTTAAAAGAACTCCAACATATCGTGTTATATTGCATTCACAATCAAAGGAACTCCAACACGTACAATAGGCTTAAAGGACCACTAAGGAAAAAAATTTAACAAAACTCACTACAACGTAACAAGAGGACTTCAAACACAACAAATCCCCCATATCGCGTTGTACTGCATTAACAATGAAAGGACCTCCAACACGCAAAATAGGCTTAAAGGACCACGAAGCATAAATTTTTTAACAAAACTCACTACAATGTGATAAGAGGAATTCAAACACACTGAATCCCCCATATCACGTTGTATTGCATCATAAACACTTAAAGGAACTCCAACATGCAAAATAGGCTTAAAGGACCACTAAGGATAAATTTTTAACAAAACTCACTACAACGTAATAAGAGGACTTCAAACACATTGAATCCCTCGTATTGCGTTGTACTGCATTCACAATCAAAGAAACTCCGACACGCAAAAAAGGGTCAAGTGACAAACAATGCAAATATATTCGATAAAATTCACTACAACGTAGTAAGAGGACATCCAACACGTAGAATGTTCCATATCGTGTTGTATTAAATCAACAATGAAGCAAACTCAAACACGAAAAATTGGCCTAAATACAATGCGATATGCAAACAAACAACATATTCAAACCAGTAAATCGCGTTGTGTTGCATTCAAAATCAAAGAAACGTAACAACATATTTGGATTCAATGCACTACAATGCGATGGGAAGAGTTCCAACAAATTGAAACCCCTATATCACGTTGTATTGACTTCATAATGAAGGAAACTCGCCTGAGAGTCCACATAGAAAAGGAAGACGAAGACATGGTGCAAGTCAATAAACATTGTATTGAGAAATGGACACTTACTCCTAACAGGATGTCGTCCATGAAGGGATGAAATGGTGTAGATGACGGAGAGCAGATCACAGTGACGAAGATTGATCAAAAGACGCTGCTGTTTACGCAGAGCTTGAGGCTTAATTCGATGATTTAGAGTTTAACAGAAGGGGTCCCACCTTAAGTAGATGTGACATTACATGATGACATTGGCATTAAGTGCACCTGACAGGTAATGATGACGATTGAACGCATGAGTGACACGTGTCTATCACTCGTGTGAATGAATATGGATAACTACCAATGAAATCTTGCCACGTGTAAAGACCGTCGGGCGGTCGGGTAACACACGCACTCCCACATGCATTATTTATAGTGTGAGTTTCAAGCACACTTGGATTTTTTTTTGTGCAACTATTTTCTCACTCTTGCTTGCTCCTCTCTAATGGTACGATCAGTGTTGGCAATTCTCCTGACCTTCCCACAGCACTGATCCGTGACATCTCCAAGCCTATGGCAATTTTAAGGTCAATTGAGTTCTCAAGTCTTATCAATCTTAATTTTTTTTTTCGTATGATTGTGAGCGCCATTCCTTCTTTTCCTATGTAAATCATGTATAATTGAGATAAATAATTTTGAGTTTCATTATAATGCGATGTAGGGCTTCACTCAAGAACATCCACCCAAAATTGCGCTGCACTGACTTGTGTTATACAAGTTCAGTGTAGCTCGAATTCGGGAAAATATGGGTGATCTCTAGCCCATACTCTCATTTTTCATAGAAATTACTTTGAGCTTCAGTACAATGCAATGTAGGGATTTACTCAAGAACATCCACCCTAAATCGCGCTATACTGATTTATGTTATACAAGGTTAGTATAACATGAATTCGAAACCATATGGGAGATCGCCAGCCCATACTCTCATTCTTAGAAGCTACTTTTTAGTATTCTCTACATATTTGCTCAGTATAGACCTTGTATATTATAACTCAGAACAATGCGATAGAAGGCTTCACTCGCTAACATCCACCCTATATCACGTTGTACTAACTTGCAATATACGCTCTCATTATAGGGCGAATATGGAAGCCTACTTCTGATCGGCTACATTGCATACTTGTGCAACATGAAATTATACGGTCCTTGTATACAACGGAAAACTGAGTATCATGAACTTTAGAGGTCCATTTGTTAAATATTAGTGTAATATAGACCTTGTATAGTGCAAGTCAGTACAATGCGATATAAGGCCACTCCTCATTAGCATCCAATGTAAATTGCATTGTAGGTGACTTGCAATATACAAGGTCTTTTTAGCTCGAATATGGAACCCTTTTCCATATCTCTGTCTCATAGTGGTGTTTGCTGATATTTTAGCAATGCAAACTTAATATAACTAAAATTCGAAACCCCCATAGTTTGTGTTGTAATGAAAAGTTGTTGTAGTATCGCTAGCATTTGATGCATATAGGTGCAACCTAGACCGTGTATATTTCAGTTTAGCACAATGCGATATCATGCTGCTTCACTCGCCAACATCCACTGTGAATCGCCTTGTAATGACGTTTGTTACATATTAGTGTAATATATATAGACCTTGTATAGTGAAAGTCAATACAACGTGATATAAGGCCTCCCCTTGTCAACGTCCAATGTTAATCTCGTTGTAGTAGTGACTTGCAATATAGAAGGTCTTTTTAGCTCAAATATGGAATCATTTTCCATATCTCTATCTCATAGGGGTGTTTGCTGAAATTTTAGCAATGCAAACTTAGTATGGCTAGAATTTGAAAACCTCATAGTTTGTGTTGTAATGAATTGTAGTATCACTAGCTTTTGATGCATATATGTACAACGTAGACCGTGTGTATTTTGGTTCAGCACAACGCGATATCAAGCTTCACTCGCCAACATCCACCATGAATCATGTTATAATGATGTTTACACTATAACTGCAGATCTCCATTATTCTCTCATTGCTGTGTAGTCATTTTGCCAATCTTTTTTTGCTTGTAGATGCATTCTTTTAAGATCAGGTCGAACCCGATATTGGGTTTGAAGAAACCCCTAATGAGAAATTGTTTGATTTTCTTCACAAAGTCAGCCAGCACCATCTCTAACCTTAGATTTCACGTATGTTTTCTTGAAAAATCTCCATCAAGAGTATGATCTTGTCTAGACGCACATATCTCCAAGAGAAAGAGGAACAATGCCAGGGGACAACTTCGAATGATGCAGTCATTCTGGACAATATTTAGTACGTGCATGTGGAGGATCTTATTTCTGCCACTCACATCCTCAAGAGATAAAGTGAACAGGGATATTTCAAAGGTGATGGGCAGTATAACGCGATATGTTGGAGTTCCTTTGATTGTGAATGCAGTTTAACGCGATATGGGGTATTCAGTGTGTCGGAAGTTCCCTTATCGCGTTGTAGTGAGTTTTGTTCAAAATCTGTCCTTATTGTACCTTTGAGCTAATTTTATGTGTGCTACAACGCCATGTTGCTGCTACATGCAATGTTGGCACTGCCCTTAGAAAATGTAAGCATGCACTTCTTCTTCTAATGATACCTCAGTTTCTTTGTACATTCACTGATAGCACATGTAAATTTTTGTATGTGTAGAATCTACGACTATCGGATTATATAGACTTGGATGTATGACTATATAGAACCACAACAATTGAGACTCTAATTAACAATATTATGAGAGCTTGATATGCCATATGTAATTTGTGCCTCCTCCACAATGGCCAAAGCCAATGCCGCCACCGCGCGACAGTATCCATAAACGCCAACTGACAGGGAGTGGAGATAATATTATGCATCAACCCATTCACTTTTTTGACACAATGTGTAAATTTATATTGACAATGTGTAAATTCTTTGTATTAACTACTCTCGACATGTTTAAAATTTTGGCATGCCAAATTTTAACAAGGCATTTTTGTATCTCCATGTTGCAATGATGATCTCTAAGAGAACTCGCTTTACGGTAATGTCTCTACATTAAATGTAACTTTCGTTCTCCACGGTTCTGAATTCAAGCTATACTAAGTTTGCGTTGTTAAAATTTAAGCAAACACAAATATGAGACAAAGATATGGAATAGGGTTCCATATTCGAGCTAAAAAAGACTTTGTATATTGCAAGTCACTACAACGTGATTTACATTGGACACTGACGCGAGGAGAGGCCTTATATCGCGTTGTACTAACTTACACTATACAAGGTTTATATTGCACTAATATGGGCTTATATTATGTGGAATTCAAAGTAACATATGTAAATAATAGCCTATTATGGCTTAATGTTGAAATCTAGACATTTTCAAGGTAGAGGAGCAGGGATGCCCAAGATGTGTGGTTGCCATAGAAAGAAAAAAATGCAAAAAGAAGTAACATTTATACAACATCATGTAGACTAAAGATAACTCTTGAAATTTTATTATAGATGGAAAGTTTACAATCTCAAGGTTTCCACAACCTCTAGGATATGTGGTTCGATACAAAAACAGTGCAGGTTTTGGAAGCTTCATTCGTGCTTTTGATTTTCCTACCATCTAACTTAAAATAGAAATCCCTTAGGACATCACTACACATCAATTGGATCTTTTGTCGAAGAAAGGCCAATGGCCAATGGCTTTCTAGATTGACCACTAACGGGTCTCGACCTTGTAATTGGATGACAACATCGAGCATGGAAGATTGTGTTCCATCACGCATGTCTTGATCCAAGATTTTCCAGACGCCTCTCATAGTTGCCATCTTCTGTAACAAAATCGCATGCATAATGTTTGCCTCTCAATGAAATACGTGGTCATAAAAACAATCAATGCTTAAAAGTAACGGATGTCAGTTTAACAAAATTTGCTACAAACACAAACAAACTTTTATGTTTTGATTTCACCTGAATGTAACATCTGGTATTGTTACTTTACATTTAATGGCATCTTCTACAGAGGTCCTCTTTAAATCCCATCCCTCTCCCAAAAATTGGTTCATCCAATAATTATCAGGGAACCTCACTTGATATGTTAACTTTGCTTTCTTGACACCCTCACATGATGCAAACATTTGTGCAAAAGCGTTAAATGGTATAAACCAACTCAAATGGACGTCCTTAGAACCTGTTGATGGTTTCATTGCTGCATGCATATTTGTTCTTATCTTATTCTTTTATGCTACAAGGATGTCTGTACAGAACAAACCCATTCTTGGCTAGACAGTGGTGGTAGTGGGATAGACTCCAGTCTACCAACATTATCATTTGCATTAGCCAAAACATAGAAGAAGAAGAAGAAGAGAGGAAGCAGATATAGTGGAAATAAGTGACACTGTAAGAGAGGCAGGAAACGAAGAGAATTAAGTTAAAATTGTGGAGAAAGACTTCAATTAGACTAGCTTTCAATCAGTCTGGCCTCTTGACATACATTTTGGTAGGTGGTATTCAGGCCCGATATTCTTCTATTTTTGAGTTTTATGCCAATATATTTTATTCCTCTTTTTTGATCTCAAAATTTTTGGGACCACTCTGACAAAAAAGATCCATGTTACATGGATCTAGAATCCAAGCACTCTCATTGGCTAGCTTTATATTATTTTAATGGGCTCTAAAAGGGCCCATTTGGAGCCCGAATTTCCCCTAGTGTATGCTTGACAAGACGAATGACCATGCATATTTGTTCTTTACAAATTACTGCTCTTAATGATGCGCTTGTTGTGATGATGGCCTCGAGATGTGCACTCACGGCTGCTGTAACTTTACTAGGATTTGCCAGACGGAGGAGTAGGCAATGGGTAAAGCATGGGTAGTGAGTTATACAGCACAACCATGGTGGGCCAACTGGGCTAGATGGCGATATCGTGGCAACAATGAGGGGCCTATAGTGGAGGCGGGCTGGTGGTGGTCGTCAAAGATGATGGCACTGGGGTCCCCTTCTAGGATGGTTGGTGGTGAGGGACAATGTCTGGAATGGTCACACACTCTATTTTGTAGGTGGCCACAAAGACAACAACCACAAGTGGCCACAAATTAAAGGGTCTTTTTGGGACCTTGGGTGGCCACAAATTAAAGGGTCTTTTTGGGACCTTGGGTGGTTTAGGGTTGTGCCAAGCTTTGGAATGTTAGCACAGGTCGCAATTGTGAGCAAACGGATGAGTTGAGAAGCTTCTAAAAAGAGGAGGTAGCTTGAAGATGGAATTTGGCGAATTGCTAATCACCCTAAACACTACATCATGAACAAGAGAGAGTGAAGAAACCCAAAACCATGAGATTTTCCATTTCAATTCAAAATAGGGGTCATATATATATATATTAGGACTCTCCTTCACCCACAATCCCACTTACATATGGGATAAACTCCAACAATACTTATAAATCCCCTTAACCCATCTACATAGGCACAAACTGAAGTTTGAGCCTCATGATATTTGACCTTTCTCTCAACGATTTGAGGAGAGGCTCAAACTTAAGTTTGAACCTCAAGACAGGCTCTCTTAACCATTGAGGCTCAAATTTTAGTTTGAACCCTACATAACACACAAATACACTTATATAGGTTGAAACACAAAAATACACTAATACATCCTCAAACTTAAGTTTGAGGCTCATAAACAAATACACTAATATAGGCTCAAACTCAAGTTTGAGCCTCATGAAACTTGTCCACTCTCGGCCATTGAGGAATCAAACTTGAGTTTAAGCTCTACACACACAAATACACTAAAAAGGCTCAAACTTGTCCACTCTCAACCATTTTAAGAGAGTCTCAAACTTTTTAAAAGAGGCTCAAACTCTGGACACTTGTCTATCCTCTCAACTGTTGAGGCTCAAACAAGAAGTGTTTCAATCCTACACACTATACATTAATATAGACTCAAACTCAAGTTTGAGTCTCATGAAACTTGAGACAGAGCCTCAAGAAAGATAACACTAATACATTATTAAGCTCAGCCTCAAGACACTTTTCCATTCTCTCAACCAATTCAAGAGAGGGGCAAATGTTTTAGGAGAGGCTAAATCTCAAGTTTGAGCCTCAGAACACTTGTCTGTTTGCTCAACCATTGAGGCTCAAAGTTAATTTTGAGCCCTACACACAAAATACACTAATACAAGCTCAACCTCAAGTGTGAGCTTCAAGACACTTGTCCATTCTCTTAATCACTTTAGAAGAGGAATATCTAGGGTCAAGAGACATGGCCTTAAAAACATAAATAGCCTTATAGTGGCTCAAACTTGATTTTGAGCCTCTATAAACATTTACTCCATGTTTCTATATAGTAAGAAAGTCTCAAAAATCATTTTGAGCTTCAAGACACTTAGTCATTGGCTCAAACTTGAGTTTGAACCAATGATATTCATACATAAATAGCTTCAAGTATATACATTTGTTATTTTCATAATGATACTCTAAATATTTACTATTCATGGAGTCCTCATGTTGTTATTTATCTTTTGAAATTGTTTTGAAGTGTAGACATGGAGTCACAACATAAGACCTTTTGCTTAGAGAGTGCTCAAGACTCTTGAAAACAAACCCAAATACAATCCTCCACCCCTCAATATTGGAAAGAAGTATGACATGGTGGGAAATAAAGAAGGTCTCAAGTGGTTCTTTGACACTTACAACCATAAAACTGAGTACAAAGGTGACGTTCATCTATACTTACTTAACAAAAGGTGATGAAGACTATGAAGATATGGTGATCGTGCAAGTGTAGTGTGGAAGATTACAGTGAAGAAGGTACTCCTTGCATCACTTTTAGTGTGATTCAAAATGCCGGAGAGAAGACAGATAACATCATATTGCTTTTGGTCTTGCAGTATTGGATGTCCACCTTCAGAATAAGGCCTCACCATTTTGGATTGCAGACTTTTTCAAAGTTCTTATTGAAGGGTTGAATGACCTTAATGCAAACCTATAATATGTGCTTGTTGTATCTATAGACTTTGTGCACATTGTAACCCTTCTAGAAGCTTTGAGAAAAGTGGTCTCAAAGTTCCATTTTGAGAGGTATGAAGCTATGACTCAAGCAACCCCAACTCTTGGACAAGTGGGACTCTTGGAGTTTTAGTTATGGCACTTTTCATAAGCAAGGTAGACACCTTTGAAAGCATTGGAAAGGTTTGCAACCAAGCTTAGAAAGTGCACATTTCATGGAGTCCATCCTCAAGCCAACAAGAGGAGAAGAAGGTCGAATTTAGTTGTGATATCAAAATCAAGAGTTCATCAGATCTCTCATCATGGTATTTTGCATAGGGCACAAATATTTCATTGACGTATTGATTGGAGGAGTTGTGATTGTGGTATTCCTCCTTACAAAAAGAAAATGTATTGCCATCAATATGTACAATGCTAAGACAAGATCATTGGAGATGACATGCTCCAATTTGGTGGAGCAAGATGCCTCTCTAACTGAGTGGTGTGTAAAAGTTAGGAAAATTGAAGAGAAAATAGAGGCCCTTGACCTTAATGAGGTAGACATTGCAGGTATAGGTACATTAGGGGACGATGATTTAATGTTTGACTATCAAGAAGAAGATGGTAATGAGGATATTGATCAACCCCAAGATGAAGATGAAGGAGAGTCATTGCAAAGAGGAGATGCCAAAACGAAAGTTAGAGGTACTTATATGCATGTTTATCAAGGTTGCGTATTTAAGTTAGTATCCAAGTTAATGTTGCTTATGTTTTTTTATAGGTGTGGCGATGAAGAAATGGTTTATGTAGAGTCAACTTCCCATGCTAAGGAGCAAGTAGATGAAGTCATGATCACCTAGAAGATAAGAAAGTTGATACTATAGCATCAACACCAAAAGGTATTAAATGTGCTTAGCAAACAATGGTCTTCCATAAAGGGAATATCTATGAAGGGGTGTACTAACAATACCTTTTTAGATGAAGACTCAAAAAAGGATCCTAGAAAAATGATATTTGGATCTCATGTATTTCTAGCATGATTGAGCTTAGATCAAAGTCCAATGGGCACATTTTGCAATTAAGCTCATTGTTGACTATCCTCATAGTCAATATCAAAATTGATGAGTTTAAAGCTCAAGCATGCTCCTTTGTGATTTTCCAATATTGAGTATGTTAGCAATTTATTTTCCTTTTGTGAATTTCCAATATTGAGTATGCTAGCAATTTATTTTCCTTTTGTGAATTTCCAATATTGAGTGTGTTGGCAATTTATTTCCTTTGTGAATTTCCAATATTAAGTGTGTTAGCAATTTATTGCAAAGAGGAGATGCCAAAACAAAAGTTAGAGGTACTTATATGCATGTTTATCAAGGTTGTGTATTTAAGTTAGTATCTAAGTTAATGTTGCTTATGTTGTTTTGTAGGTGGCGATGGAGAAATGGTTTATGTAGAGTTAGCTTCCCATGCTAAGGAGGAAGTAGATGAAGGAAGTCATGATCGCCTAGAAGATAAGAAAGTTGATACTATAGCATAACCACCAAAAGGTATTAAATGTGCTTAGCAAACAATGGTCTTCCATAAAGGGAATATCTATGAAGGGGTGTACTAACAATACCTTTTTAGATGAAGACTCAAAAAGGATCCTAGAAAAATGATATTTGGATCTCATGTATTTCTAGCATGATGAGCATATCTCATTCAAACATGTATATCTCTTAAGAGTAGTTACTTATAGATCAAAGTACAATGGGCACATTTTGTAATTAAGCTCATTGTTGACTATCCTCATAGTCAATATCAAAATTGATAAGTCTAAAGCTCAAGCATGCTCCTTTGTGAATTTTCAATATTGAGTGTGTTAGTAGCAATTTATTTCCCTTTTTGTGAATTTCCAATATTGAGTGTGTTAGCAATTTATTTCCTTTGTGAATTTCCAATATTAAGTGTGCTAGCAATTTATTGTAAAGAGGAGATGCCAAGACAAAAGTTAGAGGTACTTATATGCATGTTTATCAAGGTTGTGTATTTAAGTTAGTATCCAAGTTAATTTTGCTTATGTTGTTTTGTAGGTGGCGAGATGAAGAAATGGTTTATGTAGAGTTAGCTTCCCATGCTAAGGAGGAAGTAGATGAAGGAAGTCATGATCACCTAGAAGATAAGAAAGTTGATACTATAGCATCAACACCAAAAGGTATTAAATGTGCTTAGCAAATAATGGTCTTCCATAAAGGGAATATCTATGAAGGGGTGTACTAACAATACCTTTTTAGATGAAGACTCAAAAAGGATCCTAGAAAAATGATATTTGGATCTCATGTATTTCTAGCATGATGAGCATATCTTATTCAAACATGTATATCTCTTAAGAGTAGTTACTTCTAGATCAAAGTACAATGGCCACATTTTGCAATTAAGTTCATTGTTGACTATCCTCGTAGTCAATATTAAAATTGATGAGGTTAAAGCTCAAGCATGCTCCTTTGTGAATTTTCAATATTGAGTGTGTTAGCAATTTATTTCCCTTTTGTGTGACTACCTATTCTAGTTTTAATGAGGATGACTCTTTTTTGTCAACTAGTCAAAATACTTCTAGCATGATCAATATAAAAGTTTTAGTGCCTATTCATTCTATTGCATATTTCTAATGTTGATTTTATATTCTATGGATTAACACCAAGTGGTAGTGCCTTGGTAGATAAACAACTTTCTCTTTTTGTTTTAAAAGTTGGAAATGAATTTGTTAAAATGAAAAACAATCATGTGGGGAGAGAGAAAACAAATGAACTACTAGATGTGCAAGGTGTGTGGATTGTTGTTGTTTCATTAATATTATCAAGACACATTATAAAAGACATTGATGGGATCTATAAAATACATATTTGTAGATGGACCAATTCAAATTTTGGTAGAGACTGAATTAATTTGTAATAATCAAGTGAATGGTGGAGGACAACCATGTAAAGAACAAGGTCTGCATGTGAGGACCTACTTTGTGAAGTTTGACAATCCAGACCATTAGGAAGCTTATATTCTTTTGAGAGAGCTAGAGATAAACTATTGTTTAAATCATATGTGACAAACATGGATATGCAATAGACATTAGGGACTATAGTGATTGATGAGTACGAATGTATAAAATCCAATAATGATGGTTAATCTATGTAGATCATTACATGTAAAAACTAGAGGTTTTAACTTTGAACAATAATTTGTCCTTTTCATGGGAAATCCCAAATTTGAACTAATGTATAGCAAAATCTTTGTGTCTCATCCTTAATGTGTCTATTGATCAAGGGTAGAACAGTCAGTGAGCATTTTGAACTTACAAATGTTCATTGACTCTTCAAACGTTGTTCTATATAGGAAATTTATTAAAGTGAATGTATTATGTTCCTTTTATTCAATATTTACTTGTAAAGTCCTAAACTTTGACCTCCAAACATTCATTTGCTTTCCAGAAAATGGTTTACTTGTAAAGTCCTAAACTTTGACCTCCAAACATTCATTTCCTTTCCAGAAAATGGTTTACAAACAATTTGCAATATCTTGGTATCTTACTATCTAGTTATTCTCTAGAGATGTCATAAACGTTATAATGATTCTTATTTTATAATGATAGGATGAGGCTCAAAGTTAAGTTTGAAAATATCTCTTGGGTTGAATAGTTTAGATTGAGGTCATGCTGGGACACAACCCCAAATGGCTAAAATTTAATTGGAAAGCTTTGCAAAATCATGCAATAGAAACACTCCCTTTGTTTGTGATTTGGAGCCAAGAGGGATGCTATACCTATGGAAGGATGTATATAATTTGATATACTCTAGTCAGTATGGAGAATGGCCTGTGTGTGAGGGTCATGATTTGTACTCTTTGGTCAAAAGATGTGATGTATAAATGGAAGGATAAAAATAAACAATGGTCAAATATGAGGTTCAACACAAGAAGACTTCCTATAGTAGGTCCCCTAAACGAGAATGATAAAGTTGATAATAGAGAGTCATAAGGTGTAAGCTCTAAAACGAGAAATGTCCACACTGGTAGCATTCAACATAGTTCTTCACAAATTAAAAATTTAAGGTCAAAAGCTCCATACATAGTTAAGATGAGGGGTATGGAAGCTATATATGCTACTTGCTCAAAAACTAGGATACAAAGGTAACACGATCAAGCCACATGTCACTAAGGACTTCTTAAAGCACCTCCAAAAAACATATGGTTTCATCTAATTTTTGAAGGTACAAATAAGAAGATTTATTTTTGAACAGTGGCAATTTTTTTATGGAACTTAATTATCATAGTTTCAAGTCTAACAATATCTTTATCCTTTCATGTAGATATGGAGAATTACAAGTCAATTCTTTAAGCGTGCTTGAGTAAATACATGATGGAAGATGATCCTCTTCATACACCAAAGTTCCTTATCCCAATTGATCGATTTTTTAAGATTGGAAATGTGATTTCCCAAGTGAATATCTCAACCATTCCTGGCATTGGCCTAGGACTATTTGGGCATGCTCATATTAACGGCATGCTCATATTCAAAGACATACTACAATCCTACATTACGGAGGTAGCAAGTACTTACACAAAGATTGGAACGAGATGTGTAGATTTTAAAAACTACTCAATTCAAGAGGACCCAAATATCTCTTGTAATAAAGATATGGTGTACATTGTTGGTGATGTATAAGATGGCAATGTGGCAGGATATATTAATAGTTGTAGAAATACAGATATAAGACCAAATGTCTGCTACACTCTTGCCCCATAGTTCTAAAATAGGTACCATTGTAAATAATATCGAATATGGTCACATATGTATTGAAACTATAGAATAGATTTCTAGAGGTGATTAGTTGTTTGCAAACTATGAGTTTGATTAGATGCATTGTAATTATCTATATTGTAGTGTAACATCACTTCATCCCATATTGCTTAATTTTCTATAAGCTATGCTTGTACCTACAAAGTTAATGTTATCACTTTATTACCAATGTCACATGCATGGTGGAATTTTAGCAGACACAATGAATTTGGTTAGATCATTGAAGACATTGAAGATACATGTGTAAGAGATAAGTTTATTTCTGAGTATGACTTTGACTAAACCATGTAGCAATATCAAATGATTTCTTTTCCCCTTCTCAACCTAATAGTATCCTTAGATTTAGACTTATTATTATGGTGTTTATTACCACCACACAATCCATGAGATATGATTGTAATAATTGTTTATTTGAATGATGCAAATTCTCCTAAATCTTTGGAATCCTCTTCACCTATAAAATAACCAACAATAAATTGGTAAACAAATATTTCATAAGTATACAAACCATAACCACACACATGTTTGCTAGGGGTAAGTAACCTAGGAATCACTTTTCCATACAAACCAAATTGTGACAAACATTGGAGGCCCCAACCAAACGTCAATATACACCAAACATATTAATATTTATAATGGCATCACCCATGATATTAACATGATTTGGCTTGACGCAAAGATAATCCAAGCATCCCCGAATTATCTAAGAGAGTAAAATAATATCTTTAAGAGGGCTTAAAATATATTCCCATAATAGTTAATGGCATCGTGAAAGTGTGAAATTTATCATGCGGGACATACCGTCTATGTATCGGGGGTCTATGGTGTACCCCAAACCTAACCATTGAGGGGCCTATCGGTCCCCTAGACCCCTTTTCAACCAAGGGGCTTGCCGGTGTCACGGGACCCTTTTTGTACTTCTTGAAGAAATAATTAAAACTCATAAAATATATCAAAATTAAAACAAAGACTTGAATTGAAATTGATGAATAAATAATTTAGGATAACATAAGGTGAAAGAATTAGAATAACATCACCATCAAAGGTAAAGGATAGAGAATACCACACAGTAAACCAGATTGGGTGCAAATAATCGTACAAAAAATATGTTAAAATATATACCTGTAACAGCGACCCCCCTAGACCTTGTTCCTTCAAGGGGTTTACTAGCCATGTTTTTAATGTCTAAAAGTTTGAAAGTTTGAAAGTATCCTTGGGAGGTGATGAATATAGATAGAGAAGCATAAATTAAAACGAATCAAAATTTTATTCAAGTATTTATAAATTTCAATATCCAAAGCATTAAGCCCTATGAATTCAATGTGTTCTATCCACTTTGGCTTCTTTCTCCTCTATCCTAAATGTAATCCTCCTATACCACCACATGAGTAATTGTCTTAATGACTTCATGGATTCCACCACCACCATGCAAGGCAGCCTTCTGAAATCCATAACGAGCTTGCCAATGTGAGTGATCCATGCCTTGGGTTGACCAGATAGCTAAGCTTCCATGATTTGCAAAGTAGGGGCCATGAGCCTCCAAAATGTGCTGGAATAAAATTGACAATAGCATATGTACATTGCTTATTTTCAATAAGAACCGCCAAAAATTTCAATTTTATGTTCTTCTTAACGATCACAAACCCTAAACCCTAAATCCAAAACCTTATACCCTAAACTCTATAATTTAAACCGTAAACCCTAAAACCAAAACCTAAAACCCTAATTATAAACCCAAAATCCAAAACCCAAAATCCAAAACCCCAAACCATAGACCCGAAATCCTAAGCTCTAAACCCTAAACCTGAAAGCCAAAATTCTAAATCGTAAACCTTCAGCCCTCACTAAACTCTAAACCCTAAACTTGAAATCCAAAATTCTAAAACGTAAACCTTCAACCCTCACTAAACCATAAACCCTAAACCCTAAAGCCAAAATCCTAAACCATAAACCATAAGCCATAAGCCATAAGCCATAAACCTTAAATCATGAATTCCAAACCCTAAATCCTAAACCCTAGACCTTAAAGCCCCACCCTAATCTCTAAAGTCCAAACCATAAATCTTAAAGAATAAATCATAAATCATAGATCCTAGAGCCCAAATTCTAAACCCTGATCCCTGATCCCTAATCCCTTAATCCCAAACTCAAAACCCTAAAGCCCAAGCCCTAAGGCCCAAATCCTAAACCCAAACCCTAATCCCAAACCCAAAAACCAAAAGCCCTACTCATAAACCCAAAACCCAAAACCCAAAATCATAAACCCCAAACCATAGACCCCAAATTCCTAAGCTTTAAACCCTAAACCTTAAAGCCAAAATTCTAAACCATAAACCTTTAACCCTAAATTTGAAACACTAAACCCTAAACCCTAAAACCAAATCCTAAACTTTAAACCCTAAACCATAAACCATAAACCACAAGCCATAAATCTTAAATCATGGATTCTAAACCCTAGACCCGAAAGCCCCATCCTAATCTCTAAAGTCCAAACCATAAACCTTGAACAATAAACCATAAATCATAGATCCTAGAGCCCAAATCCTAAGCCCTAATTCCTAGTCCCTTAATCCTAAACTCAAAACCCTAAAGCCCAAACCCTAATGCCTAAATCCTAAATCCAAACCCTAAGCCCAAACCCTAATGCACAAATCCTAAACCCTAACTTGCACACTTCTAACCCTAAAGTTTGAACCTTAAACCTTGAAGCCCAAAGCTCTAAATCATAAACCCCAAAGCCCATACTGTAAACCCTAAAGCTTAAACCCTAAACCCTAAATCCTATATCCTAAACTCTACATCCCTAAACTTAAATCCTAAACCGGAACATGCAAAATTGGGGATCTTACCATATAATGTGTTATGCTACTTGGTGTCCATGCTTCCACCATATACTTGTAAAACGTAGTCATAGCTTCTTTAAAGTTGTTGGTATCTCCTTCGTTGAATGTTATTTTTTGTAGAAGTGTAGCAACCTTATCAAAGGCAATCCATACATTAGCCTTTGCAATTCTAGTCTCACCATTATCTGGGACAACCATGTGTAACTTCCTCCATGCCTTATACTTCCATGGTTGAAGAACTAATAAATGGCCTTCATGGTTCCTTGGTGGTGACAAAAATTTTCTAGCCTTGGCTTCACCACTACTTGGTTTGCATGGCACATTTCCACTTGCACCTAACCTCTTCTCATCTTTCTTGATTTCCACTTTCCCTTTGTGTAGAACCATGCATGAAAAAACCTCCTCCACTTTCCCTTTGTGTAGAACCATGCATGAAAAAACCTCCTCCACTCCCTTAACACACTGCTTGGGCCTCTGATGTTGGTTGCATCTTAAATGCAAAACATATATATTCATAAACCAATTTTTCCACAATTCTACAAACGGAATGTGGTGTACAAGGATGGACTCGTGTTAAAGGAATGTCAAGTATAGGGTCCCACTTTGGATCCACCCTAACCATTGTTCTACCATCCCATATGAACTGATCACGAGTCGGTGCACCATCCTTCCCATTATTCATATTCCATGCCTTTTTTCCATTCTTCTAGGCCACATACTATACCTTGTGAACTTATATTGGAAGATGCTTGGTAATAAGAAAAATTATTGGTCCTTATCCTAGGACCATAAACTACCTTTGTGAGTCTAAGCCAAGGTCTTCCCAGTAACATTAGGTGAGAAGATTCTTTTTTTTTCAACATAATTAATGAGAGTGAAAAAATTTCCTTGTAAATTTTTTTAGTGATGCCACTTATATATATGTATTTATGTATATGTGTGTGTGTGTGTGTGTGTGTGTGTATATATATGTATGTATGTATATATATATATATATATATATATATATATATATATATATATATATACATGTATATATGTATACATATACATATATATATATATATATATATATATATATATATATATATATATATATATATATATATGTATGTATATATGTACATACATATATATACATATATATATACATATACATATACATATACATATACATATATACATATATATATACATACCTTCACAATATAAAGCTAAAGCTCGACAAAGATGGTCTATATTCAGATAGCCTGACAAAGAGAATATATCATCTTATGTGGATAGGTTTTGGCAAACTTTATTACAAATGCAAGTAATCGAGAAGGTTCGCACCAAGGATAGCAAGTTTGAAACCTACAATTCGATCAGAGGTAAATATGTTTTGACCGCATTCTCTTAGCTTAGCTATTTCATTAGTCTTAAATTGTGAAAAGAAAAATGGTTTTTCTAAGAAACCAATGGCTCACCAAACCTCGACATCAATATTTTTTAAGCCTAAACCCTCTCTGAAATCAATTGATACATCTCTTAATGACCATAACATATGTATTAACACTAAGATAGATGATTCACAACAAGCTAATAAACATGATTCAAAGAAGTGTTACAGGTGTAACGAAATTAGACATATCGCATCAAATTATCCACGGAACTCAAAGTTTATTTCACTAGGACTCAATATGATCGATACGATGATGAAGAACAAGACTACCACGACAGCTACTCCGACTCTTGAGGTAACATATTTATTTCATTTGATTATTTAACACTTTTTGCAAGGAGAGTTTTTATGCATCAAAAGTAGAACTTCTTGAAGAAACTGGCCCTTCCATCTTGAACTATAATTTACGAATTTTTCACTATGTATTAGTCTTATGGTATGGAACACAACATTAACCCTGTGTGAAGGATTCCAATGCATACTTATCTCTAGATCTGTGTGGGATAATTTCTGGTGGTATGGGATACTAGAATTTATTACACATAGAAGTCCTTAATACAATGTCTTTTATTATAATTAGAAAAGATACTTGAATTTTTATATCATACAACAATTGATCTCCTTTGCTCGCAATAAGCAAACACACAACTGAGGTCAACTGCTTATCCAAGAAGGAGGGATATTACATAATGTCCACCTTTTAGTTGTACCGGGACACCCGAACACTAATGTGTCATGCTAGTGAATTGGTATCGTGGGTGATCCCACATTAAATACTAGTTACCTAGTGTTATTGGCATAGCTTGATACCATACTTGATGGGTGTATGTTGTTGAGGTGTAAGAAGTAGTGCCATGCTTGACAATTGTATTGTGGTCAAGTGAAGCAAGTAGTAAATGTTAGATAACTGCACACGATTAAAGCGTAACAAGTGGTTTATGCAATTGATGTGCCATGCTAATTGAAAGTGTAATAAGTGGCAATACACACCATGCTAGATGATGTGTATAATGATACTCTCATCGTAGTGAAACAAGTGGTAAGTGTATGTTGTGTTTGTGCCTATCAATGTTTCATATTGGTAGAGAAGGGCAATTAATTGAAACAACTAATGTGTTTATGTTTGTGAGATAGGTGATGAGAGCAGTGTGCATATCGCACATGGAGGATCTTGTCTATGTAATCTCGGAATATTATTATTTCATATTATTTTGTTGGCCACGTGATATTGTACATATTATTTATGCACACTTATGTGTGGAGTTGCTATATTGCTAGCACATATTTTAGAAGAGTTTTGATTATTTACACTTAGTGCCTGAACAAGCTCTAGTGTTTGAGCTATTTTTGTAAAAGTGAAAAAGCAAGCCCAATTTTGTACGCACAACTATTAATAGCTCCTTGGGCTATTTATTGAATATAATTCTCAATATGCTCATGTCTTGGAAATGGAGCTATACACATGGGAGGGGAGATTGCACCAATCTTGGGTTCTTTAATTTAATGCTCGAGTTATGCTATGGTATCTATGGCTTATTTTTGTTATTTATGAATTTGTGGATTAATCAATTTTCCATGTACCTTGGTCCTGTAACATTTATTTAATTTATTTAGACTCTCTTAGTGTAGTCAATTTATTTGACTCATGCAATACCTTAGCCTAGTAAATATGAGGTCAATAATTGAATTCATGCATGAAGCATGCAACTTTCCTATTCTTAAAGGGAAAGGGAATGGCTTTTCTATTTTTATGAGAAAGGGAATGGTGAAGGCCTAAAGTGTTATGTACGATCATGGCTCATACAAGCAATTCTTGAATATATATAAATACACTTGTTTGAGGAGAGAGCCATCAAAAAAGTGGGGGAGATTTAACCCATTATGGTGTCGTGTATCTCTCTCTCTTTTACTGTCTATTTGTTAATGAAAGCTACATAGTATTTTATGCTATGTTCCATGCTTAGTCTATGTGTTTAATCTTACAAAGAAAGAGAGAGATAGTGATGGCAATCATAGTATTTATTGATGAAAGCTACATAGTATTTTATGCTATGTTCCATTATTAGTCTACGTGTTTAATCTTACAAAGGAAGAGAGTGATGGTGATGGTAATCATTTGGTTGTAGTAGGAGGTTGTTACCATCTTGATAGCCCTCCTTACAATAGTGGTACCAAAGGTAGGCTTACAAAAAGCTGCTTGGAGTATAAAAACCTACAGCACAGCAGACCTCAGGAAACGTGCAACCTGTGGAGCAGCAGCCCTAATGCACACATTAAAAAGTGTGCCAACCGACTGTAAAAGTAGGGCGCTCCATGTGACAGGCTAGTTACACATACCCCAAGGCTCAATCAATTATTTAAGGAATTAGAGAGAAGAGAAGGTAAGCATAAACCCACTCTCATCTCTTAATACTAAAGGTAGTGAATCAATTATTTAAGGAATTAGAGAAGAGAAGGTAAGCATAAACCCACTCTCCCCTCCACTCTCATCTCTTAATACTAAAGGTAGTGAATCACTTTTCCTTATATACCCTCACCCCCTTTTTAAACCTTGTATGTGGGATCTCTCTTACTCTCATCAAATTCACCCTCCCCTTTTGCACAAACCCTCGTGTCCACAAAATTTTACCATTTTTTTTCACTATTTTTTCAATATCTTCTTTTTCTTCCACCCAAATTAAGCTCTATAAATTTCCTCTCATCCTTTGTTTTGACCTTGTCGTGTTTCACACCTACATGACACACACAACCAAAATATCTTTCTCTTCCATCAATTACCTATTTCACTAATTATTAAAAGCACACAAAAAAGATCAAATCAAACTTGTTTTTTTAATTCTTCATTGTATTCCCCCTTTGTTTATGCATTGAGTCACTTGCAAGACGCATGCACAATGCTCTTGCTAGTGTAGGCCTCTACATTACCAATCTTGCCACCCCCATAACCCCCTTGCCCCTAATAAACCCCGCAAGTGCTTCTTCACCATCACCCGTCTACAAATTAAAAGCTTTTGGAATTGACAATACAAATTGTCAGCTCTTATCTACTCCAAAACTGGTGAGCCCCTACCCACCTACGATAAACCTCGTCCTTTCTATCCACCTCCTTGAGATCTTCAATCAACAACAAATCAAGTAATCAACTTTCCCATTTCTCATTCACATCATAATGAATCCTTGATGAGCCTCATCTTCTCCTCAACATAACTCCCACACCACTTTTGATGAAACCAATGGTTTTAATTCAAATTCACTACTCCCTGACCCTTCTTTTGAGCAACGTTACCTTCTACTCCAATAAGAATTTGAAGCAGAAAGAGCATCGTTCGTGAAAGGGACAAGTGTAATTATTAGTACTGAAAGCCTAGTCCCCCTCCCTATAGCTTAGTCTCCCTCCCTATATTCAAAGGAGACCAAATATGCACAATCCTCTATTCCTATTGGTCCGTTGTTGCTAATTACTATTATTAACAAAAGGCCCAAAATATGTTCAAATGCCCCCTAATGTGATTTTGTAGAGTGTGGATGGGGTAGAATTGTGTAGATTGCGGATGGATATCTGTGACAATGGCCTTCTGATTGTGTAGAAGGTATAACTAAATGCATGCCCTTCACGGGGTAGAATTGTGTAGAGTGTGGATGGGGTACAATTGTGTGGTGGGGATGAGGGTATAACTAAACTTAGGCCCTTCATGGATACATGACACCTATCATGCTCGTAAGTGAGTTTGATGACAAGCAAGGAGCTACCAAGCAATCTTGGTCGTCCACACCAGCGCTCGAAAAAACTTATTTTTCAACCTATCAAAATAAGGACAAATCTTAAATTTGTCCAGTTTTTGTTTCAAAATCTCTGCAATATGCCGGTTTTATAACTAAATATATGAAAAACCATTCCTTAAGATAAGGGCTACTTAAATTCTCAGCCGGCATTTCTTAATTCTGGTGAGTGATAAGCGATACCCGAGTTTTTTTACGAGGGGGTATAGAATTTAGATGCCACAAGGGTAGATTAGAACCCACTACAACGAGGATGAGGGCCAACCCAACTTCAAAGATGACTAAATTTGCACAACGCCGGACTTTTGCCAAAATAATAAATAATCCATAATAAAAATAGGCATTGCTGCATGCGTGCAACGCAAAAAGTTTTGCCAACTTTTGAGAACTGTTATAAAAAATGGAGCGATTTTGAGGCCTTTTCGTCTTTCTTCTCCAGTTCGATCAATTCGACGGCGGTGGGCGTTCGGCTGCCTGTCTTTTTTGCTCCAACTCAGAGGCTTATACCCTCAAGGCAGAGCTTTTACTTAGACTCTCTCTCTCTCTCTCTCTCTCTCCAAAATAAAAGAGTGTCTGCATTTCCATAATTATGCCTGCCTGGTTATCTACACCATTGAATCGATTAGCTTCTGATTTTCCCACTCAGAGTGTGCACGAAGCTCTCAACCTTGACTGCATTATGCTAAATCAAGAGGGATATCTTAAGTTTTCATGATAATAACTTCCTGATGCAACATATCTTCTTAACGTTAATGTTGTAGTTCTTTTCTGATTGAGAGCCTATTCACGAAATTCATGATTCTACAACTAATATTGGTTTCCTTGACATAATAGAGTAACATAGGAAGGGCCAGTTTTGGAATGTCTGATGTACAACATGCATGCAGATTTATCTAAACTGCTTGATTTGTCTTATTAAACCAGAATTATCACAATGACCAAGCACATCCTGATTGTGCCAGTTTTGGAATGTCTGATGTACAACATGCATGCAGATTTATCTAAACTGCTTGATTTGTCTTATTAAACCAGAATTATCACAATGACCAAGCACATCCTGATTGTGATCAGCATACTTGGGACTCTATTATACCACATAAGTCTTGCTAATTGCCAGCTCTCTACAAACTTCTATGATGCGACATGTCCGAACCTTCTTTCGATCGTGACATCGACTTTCCAATCATTGGCAGCAAGTGATAATGTTGTTGCTCCATCAACATTGAGGACGATCATCCATGATTGCTTTATTCAGGTAGCATAGTACTTAAGTCCAGTCTGGTTGATGCTAATACATTGAAGTTTTACTACCATGTTCATAGGATGTGTAAGTACATGCATAAATTGTATACTATTGAACAGCCTTCTGTCTGCTTCAGTCATCACTTACCACACCCACTACAAGAGTTTATGCAGCTCCTTTAATGATTGGGTGAGGCACCAGATTGATTCTCCATGACCTACATACATCCCAGAATGTATCTTAAGCATTCCATGATCTAGTCCCTCATAAAGAAAGCATAGAGACACGGTATTTTTATTTACTATTCATAAGCATTGCCACCTGCCTAAAATCCACCCTTTGTTTATTAACCAGGGATTATAAGACAAGCTCAACTCAAAAAAGTTGTTTATGAGAAGGGAGCACTTTAGAAGATAGAGGCCTATGTAGTGGGTATGTATATGTATACGCCAATTCTAGCGACATATAGGGCTGATGGAGCCTTCAGTTGTAACAATTACTGGAGCCAAATTGTCATTATAATCTAAGCTAGACATCACATGAACTCAATAGGGGAGTTGTAAGAAGGACTGGTCAGATCATACCAGCTTCTACTCCTGATTATGCTGAAAATTATACCTCTTGAGAATCGTTTCACTTCAACAAACATACTTTACTCCACAATCTTACAAAAGTACTTTATTGCTTCCTAGAACCTAGGTGATGATATAGTAGTTTTAGCTGATGAAGCTCAAGTGTGCAAGAACTTTGAAGAGGAAACTTTGAGTGAGACTAGATGATGATGATTTCTGACCCCGGCTCGAAAAACAAAAAAAAACTATGATGATGATGCAATGATATATACTCAACGAATTTAGTTTTATATGATTATGAAAGAAAAAGTTCAACAAAAGCATCTCACTTCAATTTTTGTCCAACTCTAGTGGATTTCAAGTATGAGTCTTACACAGGCTCAGCTGAAAAGCATTAGAGTATGCCTGATAATGTGCTATGGCCTTCATCATGGCTGAGTCTTGCCCTCGTCCTGCCCTTTCGAAGTGATAGAAACTCGGTATGGTGTTATATTCAAGAAGATTTGTCCAAGAAGGCATGCACATCTCTTTATGCATGAGCCTGCACCCACTCTTGGGCCCTGATGATGTGAGTGGGGATGTCATAGCACATACTCCATGCTTTGTAAAGTTTGGGAAATAACCTCAATTTTCTATTTTTTCAAGTGAGAGGGATTGATTAACCTTTACATATCAAAGTTCTTTTTAGGTTTGTAAAGAAATCATAGTAATGCTGCTTAAGCATTGTTGTTTTGGTCTAACCAAATTTTGCAGGGGTGTGATGGTTCCATTTTGATCTCATCAACTCCAGGAAATAGGGCAGAAAAAGAGTATGTGGATAATGACTTACCTCAACAAGCTTTTGATACCATCAATTCGATAAAGCAGGCTCTAGAATCATCTTGCCCAGGCGTTGTTTCGTGTGCAGATATTTTAGTTCTTGCTACACGTGAGGCAGTGAGATTTGTAAGTTATTATACCCTTCTGTTATCAACTTTGATGATGAAAATTGTGGATTTGTAAGTTATTATACCCTTCTGTTATCAACTTTGATGATGAAAATTGTGGATTTTTTTGAAGGCAAAAAAACCACATCATTATAAGGTCATGAAAAAGTGAGAAATAATGCAACTTTTCTCTAGTTAAACATTTGTAATTTTGAGAGAGAGAGAGAGAGAGAGAGAGAGAGAGAGAGATGGGTCTCTGATGTGTCTTGTGCTTAGCCAGTAGCCTTTAAATATGGTTTTTTGAATGATCATTTCTCTATGACCATAGAGGAAGATAAGGTAAGGCAAATCAGTCTTCAATGCCCTTGATCTCTTTTACATGTATATTCATAGGAAATCATCAGGCAACTGGAGACCCAGCAAGGATAATATGATGTGGGATACAGATAGTTATATGATTACTGTCCTCTATGCTCGGCATTTCTCACTGATAGACCACGCATAAAGATCTGATCCAAGGTGGAGCAATCACATCTGTATCCTGCCTGATCTGTCGCTTTTTGCTCTTCTGCTCTCAGATCATATGCCTTTATTGCAGCTTCCTAGATTTTGTTCAAGAAGAAGGGTATCCTTGTGGCTGGGCACTCCTGTGTAGTGAATATACCCATGGCAATCATCATCAATGAAGACCTTAGCTAAGACCAATGTTAGGGTCTTCTGGCCATGAAGCAACAAGCTTTCATTGCTGTTATAGATCATTATCAAGATGGTGTCAAAATCTATCATCAGTGGCTTTATCTTGATCTGGTTGCACACTTTATATTTCTGAAAGAATGCTTTGACTCGAGGCTTTGATTCATTTTGGTTAACTGATTCTGATGAACCAAATCAACCACCTCCTTTGAAATTGCAGCTAGGTGGACCTTCTTGGCAAGTTGCCTTAGGAAGAAGAGATAGTCGGACTTCTCTAGAAGCTAATGGGAACATCAACATACCGCAGTCGAACTTGAATGGTGACCAACTTATCTCCCTATTTGAATCAAAAGGCCTTGATGTGCAGGACCTAGTTGCATTGACAGGTATGCCCTCCATGACTGAGTTTTCATTGCATTTGACTCAAGTATATCATGCCATGGATTGCATCTCAAAGATGGAATTTCATGGGTTGCAACTCTAGTATATGATCATGTCATGAGGTGCATTTGACTGAAGTATATCATGTCATGGGTTGTGTTGGACTCTCAGGTATATCCTGTCATGGATTGCATCTCAAGTATGCCATGTATGCTTGAGAGTTGAATGCAACTCTTGGCATGTTGTGCTTGAGAGTCGAACACAACTCATGACATCATATACATGAGGGTCAAATGCAACCCATGACATGACTCGAGTGAGATTTGAACCCAAAACCTCTTGCTTGAACATCCCTTATTGATACACACTCATGAGTGGGTAAGGTAGTGAGATTTGAACGCAAGATCTCATGCTTGAACTAGTGAGATGTGAATTTAAGACCTCTTGCTTGAACAAGATCTCATATATGCACACCCATGAGTGGCTCCTCCCCCCATTTCCTTACGATATCGGCACCAACCATATGAAGCAAGACTTGAACTCAAGACCTTTTGCTTGAGACTTCAAAGCTCTAGCAACTACATGTATTGCGCGGCGGCGGGGGGACAAGATTGAGTGTGGTATGGAGGTGCACATGCAATTGGAATGTGAAAGAGAAAGGTATGGACACATTGTGATGGTATATGCTATGTATGCTATGCAGGTGCACATACAATTGGGTTTTCAAAGTGCAGGCAGTTCTCCTTCCGATTAACTCAAGGAAGAGACCAGAGTTTGGATCCAGCATTTGCTCGACAGCTGAGAGGGCAATGCCCTGTAAATGGCAACCCGGCCAACGTGGTGCCATTTGACCCTTCATCTCCTTTTGGGTTTGACACCTCATATTTTAGAACTCTGCAAGCCAACAGAGGGTTGCTCTTGACAGACCAAGCCTTGTTCCTCCATCCTGCAACAAGCGCTCTGGTGAATCAGTTTGCTTCATCTCCCAGCCAGTTCTTCCAAGCCTTTGCCAACTCCATGATTAAAATGACCTCCATTGGCGTCCTCACTGGAAACGAAGGTGAAATCAGAAGAGTTTGCACTGCAATCAATTCTTCTTGATCAGATACTTCTTCACATGCCTGTCTTGTACCATGTGCCCATTGCACATACCTTTTTTGTGTGTGTGTTTTGAACCTTTCTACAAGGATTAGTTATCATATGTGTGACAGTTTTGGGGGAATTACACCAAAGATGCCTGTAATTATTCACTTAGAGATCACCTTAGTGCATTTTTGAACATTTACACAAGAATAAGCATCATATGTATGACAGCTTTGGGGGAATTAGACCAAAGATCCCTTTAATTATTCACCTAGGGATCACCTTAGTGCATTTTTGAGTTAGATTTCTTTGGAATATTCTTTCAGTACATCACATTATGTCAATGTATTAGCCATGATGTTTCTAAGGAGTGGCTTATTCAAAGGTGCATATGATTAGTTGTGGTCTTTTACTTCAAGATTTTGCTTCTTTTCTATGGTTAATGCATCAACCATGTAATCTTTCTAATGTGGTTTCATAGTGGCATTGCCATGCTTGTTTTTTTACATGCATTTTGCACATTTTTTCTTGTTTTGAACATTTTTTAAAAACGAGCACACCTTTCAATTAAACATCCAAAAATACATTGAAATAGCTCATTTATATAATTATTAAGGAAAACATATGTTTTTTGAATGGCAAGGCGCCCAACAAAAATTAAGCATGCATGGTGACATACGTACACTATTGAGAGTTGTGACATATTTAGGTATGTGTCTCATGCCCTAGCAGAGAGCTACCCTTCACTTAAAAATAATCTTTAGATAAGCATGCATGGTGACATAAGTACACTATTGAGAGTTGTGACATATTTAGGCATGTGTCTCATGCCCTAGCAGAGAGCTACCCTTCACTTAAAAATAATCTTTAGAGAGATTCCATATTTTTCACATAAACTAGCATATATGCACAGTGTCACGATCTTTCACTAATAATTCCACAGTTATTTTAGAAGAATCCAATCACACCTCTCTGTCTAGTGTTGTGGAATTGTTGAAAGATGATGGGTATGTTTAGAGCACCATTCTATCTACTATACATGGTGATTCAATTCTAAAGGGATCACAATCTCAATGTACCATGGTTGGCTACAAATGTTAGGACCCTTACACGTGGGATTTATATATGGCAACAAGTGGGACACGTACACACCGATACACGGGATTTACATGTTAGCAATGCATGGGACATGCGGACATTGCATGGGAAAACCAATGGCAGCATATTATTACACATCAGCACTTATATTGATAAGTGTGAACTAGGAATGCTTGTGGGTGACAGTTGTAGGCCAAAGACCCCCACTGATGTTGTAGGCCAAGGACCCCCACTGATGTGTAGCATGGGGTGCCAGAGGGGACATAGAGAGAGAGCTAGGTTGTAGGCCAAAGACCCCCACTGATGTGTAGCATGGGGTGCCAGAGGGGACATAGAGATAGAGCTAGGTTGCCTTGTATGGAGGCTTGCCATTTGGTACCAGAGCTTAGGCTTTTGTTCTTAGCTATGGGGGAAGCCTACCTGCAAGGTTGAGTGTGCAGAAGCGTGGAGATCTCGCTGCAGCCGTCCGTTTTTAAAAAAAATCCATCCTTCACTGCCGGATTTCCCTCGACGTTCCATCCGTCACTACCGTTCTGTCGTGCTATCGTCCATCCATTGTTCCGTTTGTTGCTGCTGCTGTTGCTGTGGTGCTGCCGGGCGTCGCCTTCTTAGTGCCGCCAATGCCATCGCCATCACCGTCGTCAATTTTTTTATAAAAAGAAAGAAAAAAAGCCCTAAGGTTTTTATTCTAAGGTTCTTTACTGCAGTTCTTGCATGGTGTATCCAGGCAAAAATCTTTCCTCCTCGTTGTCCAATGCTTGATGCACTTGGCACGATCTTTGAAGATGTAGCTCTACACGGCCTCTGAGTTCATCGGCTTCGACAACCATACAACAAGGGGGCTCAGTTATCCCTTCTCTTTAAATTTTTCGTCGTTTAGTGCTTCTTGCATATTATTGATTAAAAATGGAATCTGATCACTCTGCCCCACAATCATCGGAATATGTTCCTCGCCAACAAATGCATGATTTGCAAGAGTAAATGAATTTATTTATGAATGATATCCACACTATGATAACACATATAGTACCTCAGCCCCCGCCACCACCGACTTCGGATACCCATCATTTGGGTAATTGTGAGGGTACTCCAGAAAAGGGATTAAAGCCAAAACTTGCATAAAAGGATTAGAAACTGTCAAAAGTACACTAGCACTTTACCTTCTCGTAGGTTGAGGTAGTAAATCAATGGCTTTCTAAGTGGGAACAATGCTTTACTTTATGTGATATAACAGACGAGCACATTAGAATCCAACATGCTGCATATAATTTACAATATGTGGCTCATCGTTGGTGGAGGAAAATTTAAAAGTACAAGGCAATCCCAAATACGGGAGGAATTTAAGAATATGTTTATTCAAAATTTTGTGCCACCCACAGTAGAGTCCTTGATACTTGGTTTTTTTCTCTCTCAAAAGAATCTTACAATTTAGGAGTATGCAGACAAGTATCGAGAGGTGCTTATGAAAATTTTATAAATTTTATCAAATTCCTTACAAGTTCATAAATTTACCATGGGATTAAATGATAAACTTCGACCATTAGTGCACTGTGAGAATTGTCAAACTCTATCCAAAGCTATAGCAATGACTTTAGTTTATGAAGATGGTCGAAAGGGTCAAAATCAGGGAGTGGGTCAAGTTTCTAAGTCTCATTTTATGTGATCTACGAAGCTTCGAGGTATACCAGTGGGCAAAAGGAAAAGGCCTCTATGTCTAATGTATATTCCTCTTCAAAGACTCTTGGCAAGAGTTAAGAGAAAGGTGTCAATGAAGAATGATCGCAGATCTTCACTCACTCTAAAACAATTTGAGAAAGCAAAAAGTGAAGACTTATGGGCAAGCATCAAAGGCGCGATTGTCCATTGAAGAAGTAGCGCATAGCTGTAAATATAACCACTGAGCCTATAGATTCAGATCACGAGGATAATCTAGAGTAAGATTTATTGGATGATACTCCAGAGCAGATACCCAAACATTCTACTAGGAGACTCAATGTCAACTAAGAAACAGGTACCCACAACTGCAGATATAGTCTTATCTTTAGAGGCTAGTCGCGGTTACAATTTTCGATTACAAAACTTATTTTCATGAAGGGTTCGATTAAAGGGCCAGTGAAGGTACTCTTTGATACGGGCTCCAGCCCCATAAGGTGGTTAGTTTCAACTTGTCAAGAATTTAAAGTTGAAAACTCAACCATCACCATATCAATACACGGTTGAGCTAAATAAAGAGGTATGTAGAGAGAGAATGCATGTTTGGGCTTTAGAGAGAGAGAGAGAGAGAGAGAGAGTGTATTTGTACTTGAGGCAATATATAGTTTAGGCTATGTATACACACACACACACACACATATTAGGCTCTAGATCCCTTAGGCTATGTGTATTTTAGTAAATGTAAATGTATATATATATATATCTTTAGCCTTTAGGCTATATAATGTGTGTGTGTGTGCGTAGCTTAATCGATATGCAGCCTAATATATCTATTAGGCTATACACATATAATATTATGTATGTGTGTGTGTGTATATATATATATATATTTATTTATGTATATATGTATGTATGTACACACACACACACACATATGTATATATATATGTATGTATGTATATATGTATTTATATATGTATGTATGTGTGTGTGTGCGTGTGTGTGTGTGTGTATTGCCTAGAGAGAGAGAGAGAGAGAGAGAGAGAGAGAGAGAGAACGTGTGTTTGTACTCTAGGCAATACAAAGTTTAGGCCACACACTAGCCTAAACATATATATATATATATATATATATATATATATATATATATATATATATATATATATATATATATATCTTCAAGCTATATGTATGTATCTTTAGACTATATATATATATATATCTTTAGGCTACACACACACACACATTAGGCCTAAAATTTATTAGGATGTATGTGTATGCACATGTATATTTATATTTATGTTTATTTATTTATAAGCTATATATTTTAGGCTATATATAAGTACAAAAATGGAATGAAATACATGTAGCCTAATAGATTTTTAGCCTTGTGTGTGTGTGTGTGTGTGTGGCTATATATATTTTAGGATACATACATAAGGTGAAAAATAGCACATAAAATAACACATTAAAATAGTTACCTTTGCATGACACTATAATCAATGGGTGCAATCTTCCCCCCTAAGCCTAAAGATATATATATATATATATACATATACATTTACTAAAATACATATAGCCTAAGGGATCTAGAGCCTAATGTGTGTGTGTGTGCGTGTGTGTGTGTGTGTGTGTGTAGCTTAATCGATATGTAGTCTAATATACATATATTAGGCGATACACACACAATATTATGTATGTGTGTGTGTGTGTGTATTGCCTAGAGAGAGAGAGAGAGAGAGAGAGAGAGAGAGAGAGAGAGAGACGTGTGTGTGTACTCTAGGCCTAAACTAGAGAGAGAGAGAGAGAGAGAGAGAGAGAGAGAGAGAGAGAGAGAGAGAGAGAGAGAACGCGTGTTTGTACTCTAGGCAACACATAGTTTAGGCCACATACACACACACACACACACATATAATATTATATATATATATATATATATATATATATATATATATATATGTATGTATGTATGTATGTATGTATGTATGTGTGTATATATACACACACATATATATTAGGCTATATATCTATTAGGCTTTAGAATATATATATATATATATATATAGCCACACACACACACACATGCACACATATCCTAAAGCCGGATATATATATTTTAGGCTATATATCATGTATATATTTGTGTGTGTGTGTGTGTGTGTGTAGCCTAAACATCTCTCTCTCTCTCTCTCTCTCTCTCTCTCTCTCTCTCTCTCTCTCTCTCGGCTACACACACACACACACACACACACACACATTATGCTTAAAATTTATTAGGATGTATGTATATGTATATGTATATGTATATTTATTTATTTATAAGCTATATATTTTAGGCTATATATAAGTACAAAAATGGAATTAAATACATGTAGCCTAATAGATTTTTAGCCTTGCATGTGTGTGTGTGTGTGTGGCTATATATATTTTAGGATACATACATACATATATATATAGCTAGCTTCTATACTTCCGTTATCTCGGCCATCAAGGCCATATTGATAATGTGAGTGGAGGCCCTCCTTTACTCTCTATTCTCTTGGATCTGTGAATTGCTACTACTGGCTCTTCTGTGTTTGCTCTGCTGGGGTAGAGCTTCCTATCCAAGATCTACTTTACCTATTTTTAGGATATGGATTCTTCTTATGCGGTGTTACATGCTTCTCTTCTTCATCATCTAATGACTCCACCTCTTGTGGAGTTGGTATTATCATTGGTGGTCACGTTTTCTCTACTGTGCTAATTCTTTGTTGAAGGATAGTGTAGAGATGGAGCATTCTCCTTTACCTGACAAGGCTATTCCTCAAACACATAACGACTAATAATTATCTTCTTTACCTCCAAGTCATATAGTCGGACACACTTCTTGCTCTTGGAATCCCACTTAGTTTTAGATGAGTCCAGAATATGCACCAAATAGCCACAACCAAATGTCCTAAAATATGCAACTAAAGGCTTCTTCTAGGATAAGCCTCTTGATATGTCATGCCCTTCACTACCTTTGTGTAGCTCTTATTAAGGATATGCACTGCGGTGTTAACTGTCTCAGCCTAAAAAGAGTTTTGCATTCCTTTGCCTTTGAGCATACTTGTGCCATCTCTATGATTGTGCAATTCTTGTGCTCTCCAACACCAATTGTGAAGTATGAGAAAATATCAAATCCCTCTTGATCCTATGCTCCTTGGAGTAGGCATTGAACTTACTTGATATGAATTCTTCTTTTTGTGCCAAAGAGTCTTTCAAAGCATCAGACGAATATTCCCCCCCTCAATCAGTATGAAAGGTTTAGACTTTTGAACTAGTTTCATTCTCAAACAAAGCAAGAAAGTGTTAAAAATAAGATTTCAAACACCTTTGATTTTGCTTTCATGGGGTAAGACTAGCCAAATTTACTTTAATCATTAATGAAGGTCACAGAGTAAAGAATTTTACCTTAATCATTAATGAAGGTCACAGAGTAAAGAATTTCTCCCAAAGATAGAGTACATTGTGTATGAGTTGCAATTTATATTGGGCTCTATCTATTGCTTTCTTTGCAAAAGTTCGGCAAGAGAGTTTGTCGAGGATCAAGTTGAGGTAGGTCCTCCTATGTTTTTGCAATATTATTAATTGTCATACATGTCCAATTTGTATAAACCATGGTTGAGAGTTCCAGTAAGCACAATTTGCATGTCATGTTTTCTATCACATAGATAATACATTTATCATTAGCAAATTCAACATTAAGACCCCCCTTGCTAGAGGAGGCACTAAAAGCAGATTCTTCTTTATACTTGGAACAAAAAGTACATTTTGAAGACAAATATCCTTACCATAAGTAGTAGTAAGGCAAATCTCATGACTACCTTTAACTGGATAGGAGGTATTTTTGGCACACATAATAGTGTGACCATCTTGCAGAGATTGCATATTATTAACCAAACTTCATTTGAGAAGTAATGTGCTTGGAAGCACCATTGTCAAGCTACCAACTTTCTAAAGCTGTTACACTAAGACATGAATCTTAGTATCAAGATTAAAGCTATAAAGAGCCATAAGTGAAATTTCTTCAAGGATAACATTCGGCGGAGTTTTTTTTCTTGGCGCTCTACTTGTTTGGGACAAAACTAGTAGAACCTTTCTTAGATTCATTTTTCTTCTTTTCTTTAGCTTGTAGTTCATAGCACTATTCAAGTCCATAGCCAAGCTTCTCACAATACTGGTAAGTAACCTCCTTTGGCTTCTTAGAATCATCCTTAGTCTCAGAAGGTTTGTTTGAATGGTTCTTCCACTAGAACTTCTTGCCTTTGTCATTAGTGTGACAAGAGTCTGATCACTGCTAGAACTAATAGATGTATTATTTCTGGATCGCTCCTCTAGCAACGATAAGCTAATAATCTCTTGGTAGGTAAGAGGGGCCAAAACCATTTCCTTGTCAGGGAATGATCTCATCAATGTTGAGAAGCTGTTCTCTTAAGTCTTGTAACTTGATAAAGTGTTCATTCATGGACTCTCTATATTTGCTAATTATCAAGCTACCTTGTGATTGAGAAAAGTAACGTGCATCATTTTTAACTTGATACATAGTCCCTAAAGTGTCCAAAGTAAGTTTAAATGTTTTGCGAGAGCGAATATGCAGAACAATCAACTTTTTTGATAGAAATAGTAATCAATGCCAAAGCTTGTGTATCATTAGAATCCCATCTTCTTTGATTAATAGTAATTTGAGAGGCATATGCCTGGGTCTGTTGGTTCTTCTAATCCCATTAGAATCCCATCTTCTTTGATTAACAATAATTTGAGAGGCATATGTCTAGGTCTGTTGGCCTTATAGAAATTGTGCTAGAGCAGGGCTCATCAGCATTGTAAGACTCCACAAATCCTTGACAATAAGGATATTTCTGACTATGAAACTCCTAAGGGAGTAATTTGATCCGTCTTCTTTGGAAAGAATACCAAACAATTCATTGGATGAGTTAGTGGCCTGTTAAATCTGAGAAAGAGAGATGCTAAAAGTAGCTTAAAATAAAGTCACCAAATGCTAATGACCGACCTGTCAGTCTACTGGAAATATGTAGTTAGGATGAATGAAGACTATAGTTAAACGATTAAAGTTTTGTATCAGATGATTGAAGTCTAGAGTTGAATCGAATGATTGAAGTCTTGGATCGGATGATTGAAGTCTATAAATGAATCAAACGATTAAAGTCTAGAGTTGAATCGGACGATTAAGTCCTAGATTGGATGATTAAAGTCTATAGTTGAATCGAACAATAAAAGTTTGGAGTTGAATTAGATGATTGAAGTCATGTATCAGACAATTTTTGAAGTAGAATGCAAATGATTAAAGTCCTCGATCAAAAGATTGGTGAAGTAGAATTGAGAGATTGAACTACAATATAATTGAAGAAGTTAAATTGCTGACGATAAAAAATGTTGAATCAGAAGATCGAATCACATGATCGAATCGAGAAATTAAAGAAATTGGATCATCGATCGAACTGGTCTCAAATCACATAATTGAATCATGCTAAATCCCATGATTTAGATAAAAATTGGGTGACTGAAGAAGTCGAATCACTCGATCAAACTAGACATGGTTGGTGACTATAAAGACTAGATCAACCATTGAACCTGGTCTCGGTGATTATAAACTTGGATCACTAATTAGCGAACTCGTCTCGTGAATTGGTGATTACAAAGATTGTCTTCCATGTGGCAAGCACACAATAGGTGATGAAGTAGTTAGCGGATTGATGGTGCTATTGATGATGACAACAATGGACATTGATGTTGAACTGTATAGATAGAGATAGAATGTACTTAGTACATAGCTTCTTCATTGATTATGAACTTTGGAGAGCACCTGTGCCAGTATCTAATTTACTCTTAGACATTTCCAACCATAGTGATTGAGTTGAGCCAAGATGCTATTACATTGCCACAGTAGTGAGACTGAGTTGAGCCGAGCTACTTAACACCTTCGTCTACCATAAGAGCTTGAAGAGGATGGTCAATCGTACCACTATAGATAGCCACTCAATGGAGAAGATGTGGATTTTCTTAAGTGACCAGACACCAGAAGAAAGAGGAGGAAATAAGCCCAATAACCACATAGCCCCAAGAGAAGCTTTAATGGTGAAGAATATGAGAGATCCAAAGACTGTGCTCTAATACCATTGTTAGCTCACAATGGAGTTGAACTCACACACACAATGCCTAATGAGAAGAACACAAGTGTGTAGAGTGTGAGAGAGAATGGCTATCTCAAAGGGAGAGAGATGAATCTCTCTGTAAGTACAAAGGAGAAAGTACAAATGAGCAGCAACCCTAAATAATGTATGTGGCTACTTATATACTAGCTAACCCTAAGGTGTCCGTTCACACGTCGATGGCTATGGGAAAAAAGTTCCCATGACATCAGTATACATGGCCTCACTGCTGTAATACTACTTTAAATATCTAACAACAAAAGACAAGTGCTCGTTTGAGTGGGTAAGATGGTAAAGCATATTATGCTAGGGCCTTTTGGTAGGTCAGGTGGGTAAAACCATATTAACCGATGGTAAAGCATATTATGGTAGGGCCTTTTGGTAGGTCAGGTGGGTAAAACCATATTAACCGATGTGTTTGCATATATTTTTGCTAAATTGTAATCTTTTACATTGATAGCAATGATATCATTCTTGGAACCCTTTTGTTCCAAACATGGATGTGGCAAGTTCATCTCAAAGCATAACTAAACTCACCTTTCAAACTAATTTTGTAGCCATTTTTTGTTGTTGTTACAACCTCTCTTTATGTTGTTTGACAAAAATCTTAAAACACTTCTATTGCTGCATGCAAGCCGCTGTTATAAAGTTTATATCAAAAAAAGCATAAAATCTTCATGCATTAAGAGATAGTGTGTGGATTTATGAGAACCATAACTAGTGGCACTATAAATCCCTTACACAAATGCTATAAATTTAATGAGGATGCCTAAACTCAAAACACAGCTTGTGGATGAGTGTACAAAAAGAACTCTTTTCCTTCAAAATAACATTTACATATTGCTTGCCTCTTGTAGAGGAGTACGCATGCAAAAGAGCTTAACATACTTATTTCTACAAGGAGGCAAAAATGTGATCATACTACCCTCAACTTGATCCAAGGTGTAGACATCCAAATAGTGGGTTGTGTAGTCTTCAATGTTCTGAAAATGGAAGTCATATACACAATGATACTAGGCCTACCACCGTTGCTACATCCAGTAAAAGCTGAGCACAACTTGCCATAGAGATCAGATAACCAACATGGACCAAAAGAATAAAATCTAGGTGATAGAAGGTTTGAACTAGTTAGAAGGGGTGGCATAGATGAGGAGGAAGAAATCCTCAAGCAGAAACTGGATCTAGTTTCATTGTTTAAGGTGGATGTAGATCAAATTATTTCTCATTACACCCCACAACAAGTGATATCTTCTTGAAGGCTACTTAGCCATTGAGGGCTCTATACAAAATGTTACAAATTGGAGAGGAGGAGAGAATACATGAGATGGAGGATATAAGGCTCTACATTATTGTTCTCTCTCTCTCTAATATTCACATACAAAGCTAGATAGATCTTCATAAGAAGAAGAATGCTAAAAATATCTAAAACCTGAAGAATGCTAAAAATATCTAAAACCTTACGCTAAACATAACATGCATTTGAGATTTACAAAATCAAAATATCTTTACTACTTATTTTCAAGCTAAGATTGGACTAATCATCAGTGGGGTGGGGGCCAAAGATAGAAAGAGAGATACATCCTAGTCAAAATGCATTAGATTAGTACCCTCATAAGATTGGACTAATCATCAATGGTGGCCAAAGATAGGAAGATAGATACATCCTAGTCAAAATGCATCAGATTATTATGTCAATAAGATTGTTGTTTATTTGGTCAAAGATAGGAAGAGAGATACATCCGAGTTAAAATGCATCAGATTATAGCCTCACTATACGATTGTTTGTTTATTTTGCATCGAGTTAAAAATTTCTATTCAATACTTTTTTTTTCCGTTTTTTTAACATGGAGTTGAAAAAATTGTGCTCAACATTTTTTGTGATAATGTTGCAACTTTTGTTCATGTCATTGAATCTCAAAAGTGAGGCCCTTCCCACTCACATAGGCTTCTCATCCTTCAAACAAGCTACAAATTCAAGGACATTGGAGATGAAAATTAATTTTCATGTGCTAAGAACACATGTTTTTTTTGTTTGTCATTACCTCCACAGTGGGAGGTGGGTAGACTTGAAATTGGTATCTCTTGGAAGAGGCATGGGTGCTACCACATAGGCAAAACTTTTGTGTGTTAAAACATCCTCAGTTGTGTATTGCAATATAATGGAAATTTTGCTATTAGGCCTCCATGCAAGGCAACCTAGCTCTATGTCCCCGCTCATACCCTTATGCTACACATCACTAGATCTTTGGCCTATAACCATCACTCAACGAACATTACCCATTCATACTTATTAATATAAGTAGTGATGTGCAATAATATGCCCCCATTGGTTTTCCCATGCAAAATCCACGTGTCCCATGCATTACTAGTATGTAAATCTCGTGTATCAGCGTGCAAGCATCCCACGTGTAGGGGTCGTAACATTCTTTCCCCCTTTTAGGAATCATCATTCTCAATGACAAACTGAGGATAATGCTTATGAAGCTAAAACTCTATTTCCCAACAACAAGTTGTGTTTGTCAAGGTATGTCCTTTCCATTTTACAAGGAACTCGAAGAATACAATTTCACAATCGTCTTTCTCTTCATTCTGGGATTTGCTTTGGTCCATGATCTTCTTGATCAGGTTTCTACAAAGCAATCATACCATTAACTAAAGTATCATTGTCGCGTGAAGATAATGCTTCAATTAACTTAGATGAAATATTGGGTGGACACGACAATCTTGTGGTAAGTCCTAACTTATGACACATTTCTGACTCGTTTCAAAATCATCCATGGCCCACAATATCTAGGCGACAACTTAGTAGATTTACCCACAAAGCAGCTTAATTCACCCGGAATAAGTAGAAACACTTTCTCTCCCTCTTTAAAAAGAACGAACTATCCACTTGGGAGATTAGCATACTTAATCGCTTGATTTGTAGCTCGACAGATATAATCTTGAGGTCTAGCTAAATTTAACTGCATCTAAGATAGAAATTCAGCTGAGCTGGGTGTCTTATGAGGTCATCCAGTCGTACTTGGCATTAATGGATTATACCCATAATTCAATTCAAATGGAGAAAAGGTTGCAGAGGAGTCCTTGCATGAATTATACCAAACTCCAATACAGGTAAATGCTTTTTCCAATCACTTTGTCATTCCCCAACATAAGCTCTCAACATATCCTCTAAGATTTGGTTGACACTCTCAGTCTGTGAATGATCACCACTACTCATGCAAAGTTGTGTGCCAAGTTTACTAAAAACATGCTACCAAAAATTACCCTGTAAACCACGGATCTCTATTTGACATAATGGATTTTGGCAAGCCATGCAATATAAACACATTGGTAATAAACAATTCTGCTACTTGCGAAGGTTCAACTTTGTTTGTAGTAGGAATAAAAAATGTGCGAACTTAGAGAATCTATCCACAATGACAAAGATAGCATTATAACCTTTCGAAGTTCTAGGTAAGCCCATAATGAAATCCATGAAAGTACTTTGCCATTTCCTCTCAGGATTAGGCAATGGATGTAATAATCTGCGTGACTTCACACTTTCAAATTTAGTAACCTGACACTGTAAATAATGTCACATAATGGTTAACATGTTTCTTTGATTGTGGGGCCACCAGTAGAAATGTTTAATGAGCTCAATTATTTTCTTAATATCTGGGTGTCCAGCACATGGACTATCTATCATGACATTCTCGTGTCACTAATACCCTCAAATTATCTAAGTTTGAAATGTATATCTTACTATTCCTCTTGAGAGTTCTATTCTCAATGGTGAATCTACATTTACCAGATAATAAATTAGATGAGGTTGATTCCTCATCTACTTGGCTAGCCTTATTCGGGAATGATTGAACACATGGATCTGTCTTTTGAGTTTCACGTATTCTATGAATGATTGAATTCTCGACTATATTGAAACTCATTTGATACATTATACGAGACAATGCATTGCCAACAACAAAATTCTCTTTTCCTCGTCTATACAAGATTTCCATGTGAAAGTCTTGCACCAATTTAGCCCATCTTGCTCGATGGCCTCTTAAATCTGGCTGGTACAAAAAGAGTGTGATTATTTAAGGAGCTTCTCATTTAGAGATTTTTCCACAAACAAACCAAAAATTGGAGCTTTTTTCAACACATTCTCACTCCCTCCACAAAAAATAGAGTGAGAGAGTGAGAACTAGAGAGAGAGAGAGAGAGAGAGAGAGAGAGAGAGAGAGAGAGAGAGAGAGAGAGAGAGAGAGAGAGAGAGAGAGAGAGAGAGAGAGAGAGACATGTCCAAGGTGAGAGAGACAAAGAAAAATAGAGACAAATGCTGCATTAATTCTCCACAGCAAATTTGTATATATCACACCTAGCATAATAGGATACACACAAACCAACCATTCATTTTTGTGTTCATCTAAGTGAAACCTCCATAGTGTGAAACCTCTAATTATTTAAGGAGCTCTTGAGCAAGGATGCCCAAGCGGTTTCTCTTTATGGTGGTCAGATAATGTATCGTGGTGGTACTTGGAGCAAATGGACTCCAATTAAGATGGGGGCTTTGTAGGCATGCAGAGGATACCTCCTTGAGACTTTTTGGCCCACTAGATCTCACTTTGGACCATCCACCCAAGAGATATGGCCGATATTGTGTCTGCATAGGTGCCAAAGGTGGCTCTGATCCAAAAGTCCTTGGTGGTCGAAAACCCAAAAAACAATGTCAGATGGGGAATTAGCCCTAGATCCTGTACGAACATACCATGTGCAAGGCCGTTTTGAGTTTAGACATGGACATGTCAAATTAGTAGCCTGAAAAAGTGGCATGGAGCCGTTTTTGGGCTGTCAAGAAACCATGAAGGAAAAGTCCGATGAGGCCAACACTCCGCATGAGAGTAGTCCTTTGTATGGTCTACATACCTGCCTAGACGGCTTGTCACAAAATCTTGGGTGGGGGGGGTACTTGGAGAAAATGGACTCTAATTAAGATGGGGTTTCGTAGGCATGTAGAGGATACCTCCTTCAAACTTTGTAGCCCACCCAAGAGATATGGCTGATACTAGGTCCGTGTTGCAGGTGCCAAAAGAGGCCCTCATATCACAAATTAGGCCATAATCAGTCATTTCAACACTCATGGAATAGTTTTGAAAAAAGCTTACCAAATCCTCCCGAATGTGAAAAAAGCTTGTAAAATCCTATCGGATGCCAAAAAAGCTTGCGAAATCCTCCCGAATGCCAAAAAAACTCGCAAAATCCTCCCAAATGCCAAAAAAACTCGCAAGGAAATGGTTGCAAAAAAATAAACCCCATCCATGTCACACACATGTAGATGAACAATCTCTCCACTTACCTTTACAATTGAAACATAAATAGATAAATGCCATAAACAACAATCCATGGTATAACATAATGAGAACACCAAAAATCTGTTCAATAGACCAAAACCAAAAGAATATATTGCATCCCTCCCTAAAAGTACCTATCAATCCAAAATATATCCAAAATATATTGCATCCCTCCCTAAAAGTACCTATCAATCCAAAATATATCCAAATCCAAGAGGGAAAAATGCATCCCTCTCTAGAAGTATCTGTCCATCCAATATGTATCCAAAACACCCTAGACCTCTAAACATAGCATAGAACCAAAACAACCATGAAAGTGTACATGTAAAAGCCCCACCAAAATAACCATACATGAGAGTCCACTGTATAACAAGATGAGACCACCATAAAACTAGCTAGTATAGCAAAATCATGGAGGTTGAGACCCAAGCTCATAAAGGTCCAATTGGCCTACCACCAGTTTTGCCATGCAAGGTTGTGCGCATGAGGAGTCAGTACTGGCCTAAATGTACGAGTGATGGTTAATGACATTAAAGTTTGTAACATACCCTCTTGTGAGTGCTCTTTTGCACGTAGCCTTATGGGAATTGTTTGGTTTAACTTGAAACCCACACTTGTGGCATGCCCACTCATAATACCAAAGTGGTCCAAAGAACATATTCTAATAAACCAACCATCATCGCCCAACCATAATACCGAAGTGGTCCAAAGAACATATTCTAATAAACCAACCATCATCGCCCACATAGTTGCTAACCAATGTAGTAACTTTCTTGCTCAACTTATAAGAGAAATCATTCCATTTAGGCACCTAACATAACACTTTGTCCTTATATATTGACCATATTCCATACTTGAAACCATCACAAAACAACATACATCAATTGTAATATTCCTCCCCAGCCCCTCAAGATGTCCAGTTTCTTCGCCTATAAAATCAATCCTCTTTTCAGAATAATAAAAGATCTTGTTTCTACCTATTTTGGCAACCTAGAGAGAGAAAATATTCTAGAGAGAGGTAATTTAGTTTTTAGATATCTTTGGATGAAAAAATATCCCTTCTTATTAAAATAAATTCCCCCGAAACAGAAGTTTAAAAAGAATGTCCTAAGGTGCATTAGAAATAAATTATAATGTGCATAAAAGACCTTAGCCTAAGGGTCCTGTTTTCAGAAAATTTTGGATTAAGGTCCAAACAAAGGTTTGATAGGCCAATGAGATTAATCCAAATGTAGGGAGGAGATAAATTGAATAATAAAAGAAAACCCCCCCGAAAATGAGTAAATGCTCACATATAAGATGAAGAGTGAACTAAGGACCAAAGAAAAGAATTAAAAAACTGAATTTTGACACCTCAGTGTGGGGATCTCCCCTCATGAAGTAGGCACCTTTTTCTCATCATTACCCCCAATTTTTATTCAATAAAATGAGATATTTTCATCTCTCCTCTCTCCTATTTCAAATCTCTCCTCTCTCCTGTTTCAAATCTATAAAATGAGATTTTTTCATCTCTCCTCTCTCCTATTTCAAATCTAGATCCAAAAAGTAAGCTGAACTGACCCAAAAATGGTAAAAAATTGACCAAACTGATCTAGAAAATTCTAGAATCAGTTTGCTTGGTTAGAGGCTCACTTTTTCCTAAAAATAGAAGCCTCTCCCTTTGTAAAAGCTTAATGGTGTTTATGCATTGTTACTCTACTCCTGTCCTGAGCCATCTACATTGAATTTTTTAATAGTTCGATTATTTTTTGCCTAATCCTCTCCAAAGTGAATTGGTGGCCACTATTGCTTCAAACAAGAGTAGAACCCTCAATCCCTCAAGCCAAAGGAGAGCTTACAAGCTCCATGTAATCTAATTTTCTTACTTTGTTTACAAATTTTAATGGTTTTCTTGATTTTTATGCTTTGCAAATGATTTAAATTCGAATGCTATACCTTTAATAAAAAGGCCACCCCCTTCTCTTCTTTTTATGATTTAAATTCGAATGCTATACCTTTAATAAAAAGGCCACCCCCTTCTCTTCTTTACATTCCAACCTTTCTTAATCCTAGAAAGATTAACTAAGTGATTAATTAAACTCTTCTTATTGTTTACTCTCTTGAATTTAGAAAATTGTGTAGATTAGAGTTCTATAATTCTAAATTGGGTTAATTAAGTTAAGTAAAGAAAAATAAAAATGAGAAATAGTCAGCCACACAAAGGAGGTTATGGCAAAAATTTCTAGAATTTTGTGAAAAAGAAAGTTTGTTTTTATGTTATTCCAAAAGAGTAATTCCCACCATTTTTTGCATCTAAAAAAAATATTCTAATTACTCCATGTACATATTCACCTATGAATATGCATGGATATTGCTGATATTAATTATTAAATTTGATTTCTATGCATAGATAGATACATAATGGAAATTTTTTTAATTATAAAAGTGTTATTCTTATTAAATTTGATTTCTATGCATAGAAAGATGCATAAAGGAAAAAAAAATTATTTACAAAAGTGTTATTCTTATTAAATCTGATTTCTATGCATAGAAAGATGCATAAAGGAATCTTTTTTTAATTATAAAAGTGTTATTCTTATTCAATTTGATTTCTATGCATAGAAAGATACATAAAGGAATCTTTTTTTATTATAAAAGTGTTATTCTTATTAAATTTGATTTCTATGCATAGAAAGATGCATAAAGAAAATTTTTCTTATTACAAAAGTGTTATTCTTATTAAATTTGATTTCTATGCATAAAAAGATGCATAAAGAAATTTTTATTATTATAAGAGTGTTATTCTTATTGAATTTGATTTCTATGCATAGAAAGATGCATAAAGGATTTTTTTTATTACCAAAGTGTTATTTTTATTAAACTTGATTTTTATGCATAGAAAGATGCATAAAGGAATTTTTATTATTATAAAAGTGTTATTCTTATTAAATTTGATTTCTATGCATAGAAAGATGCACAAAGAAATCTTTTTTTGATTATTAAAGTGTTATTCTTATTAAAATTTATTTCTATGCATAGAAAGATGCATAAAGGAAAAAAAAATTAATTACAAAAGTGTTATTCTTATTAAATTTGATTTCTATGCATAGAAAGATGCATAGAGGAAATTTTGATTTCTATGCATAGAAAGATGCATAAAGGAAAATTTTCTTATTACAAAAGTGTTATTCTTATTAAATTTGATTTCTATACATAGAAAGATGCATAAAAGAATTTTTTTAATTATTCTTATTAAATTTGATTTTTTATGCATAGAAAGGTGCATAAAGGAATTTTTTTAATTATAAAAGTGTTATTCTTATTAAATTTGATTTTTATGCATAGAAAGATGCATAAAGGAATTTGTTTATTACAAAAGTGTTATTCTTATTAAATTTGATTTCTATGCATAGAAAGATGCATAAAGAAATCTTTTTTTAATTATAAAAGTGTTATTCTTACTAAAATTGATTTCTATGCATAGAAAGATGCATAAAGGAATTTTTTTAAATCATAAAAGTGTTATTCTTATTAAATTTGATTTCTATGCATAAGAAATTTTTTAATTATAAAAACGTTATTCTTATAAAAATTGATTTTTATGCATAAATAGATGCATAAAGAAATTCTTTTTATTTTTAAAGTATTATTCCTATTAAATTTGGTTTTATGCATAAAAGGATTTTTTAATATAAAAGTGTTATTTTCATTGAAGTTGATTTTTATGCATAAATAGATGCATAAAGAATTTTTATATCAAAATTAGAATTCTCTTAAATTCTATGTTTAAATTCTATGAGTATTTGATAAATGAAAATACTCTAAGAGAGAAATTTCTATCGTTTTATATTCACACGGATTGTAAAAAAAAAATTCAAGAAATCTATCGAGATTGAAATATTCAGATAAATGATTAATTTATTCCTCATGGAATTCGTAAACTAATTTAGAAATCAGTTAAGTGAATATTCAAAGAAAGAAATTCAGTAAAATAGTAACTGAATTATCAAACCTTTTCGAGAAAGATAGTTCAGGAAAAATCTTATCTGACTCGAACCTTGAATCAGACTATGACCAAGACCAAACTCTTTCGTCAGTTTCGAGGAAAGAAGGTGTGACCAGTTTAAAAAATTACACTCAAAACTCCCACCAAATCTGAAACTAAGTTTGAGACCCTTCGAATTGATATGTGGATCAAGGTTATAGAATTTGAGGAATTCTGGTATGAAATTCAGAATTCCGATCAAGAAGTTTTAGGAATGTTGATTCAAGAAATACTCCTTGTATTCAAAAGAAAATTAAACTAAAAACTTGCATAGAAACCCTGTTTTCTTAAAGGACTGTCTTACACCAAAATGCTGCAGGGAGCATTTGGTTTATGTTTTTCTAAGGGAAGTTTGGTTGTAATAGTTGGCGGGGAGTGTTCAAAGGATGGCTGACGCGATAAAGCCTGCCCAGGACTTGACCAGCCTCGGTATGGTTGAAAAATGGTGCGCTTTCGGTACGATGGGCGAGGCCCGACGAAGCGTCCCTGAGTGAAGTGCCAGGACACCTAAGGAGAATCCTGGAGGGTTCTGATGACCAGGAGATGCACGGGCTCATGATGCCTATGACACCCATGCATATGTCGTGGAAGATATGTATGATGGACGAAATGATTATTGTAATCTGAAACTGGATCTCGTCGTGCTGACCATTTGGTCTCAACACAGAGTCCAGAGTGATACTATTTTTTGAGAAACAAGGGACTGGATGAAATTTTTGAGTTATGTCAATGGATTATTTTATATGTTAAAGTTTTAAAGAGGAGTGTGTGCGTATCTATATTCGAAAGCAAAAGTTAAGAAAGACATTCAATTATGGGTGGGTGAGTAATTGTCTAGTTCCACCGATTCTAGTGGTTGGGTGGTGGCTAACCCATGGGCCGGATGGGGTTAGGCTGGAGTCAGTGGAGTTTTAATAATTAAATTAAAATAATAGAAATACGCTTAGAATTTGAGTAGTTAAATAAAAACCTAAAGAATTTCTCAAATGAGTAGATCAATGGCTGTGCCTGACTTTGGTTAGGAAAAAGGCGTTGATTTTCTCAAATGATTAGATCAACGGCTATGCCTAATTTCGGTTAGGAAAAAAGCGTTGATTTCTTCAAATTAAGTCAGTGATAGTTTTCCTTCTATCCGGGTTAATCAGGTGAAGGATAGTTTAGTCTCTTGACCCCGTTAGAAAATTCATTAACCTGAAGAATTTCTCAAATGGATAGATCAATGGCTATGTCTGACTTCGGTTAGGAAAAAGGCATTGATTTCCTCAAATGATTAGATCAACGGCTGTGCCTAATTTTGGTTAAGAAAAAAGCATTGATTTCTTCAAATTAAGTTAGTGATAGTTTTCCTTCTATCCGGTTTAATAAGGTGAAGGATAGTTTAGTCTCTTAACCCCGTTAGAAAATTTGTTAAGAAAATAAAAAAGGTGAAATTGTACCCATTTTTCGGGCAAAGAAAATTTTTCCGGTTTCGGTTTCGGAATGACCACCAGATTAGTCTCATGTTCGGACATTCGAGGACGAGGCCCCGAGTGGGAAACCTTGCCCCACACAAGAGGAAGCTATTTTGTGCTAGCAACCGGGAAACCGGTGCGCGGAGGGGCAGAGGGGTCTCACAGCTGGTATCAGAGCACTGTTGTTGTAAACTTATGAAACAGCAGCAGAAATTGCCTAAAATTTTAAAGTAAATCTAGAAAAAAATGTTTGAAATGAACTTCATAAATTGAAAACTCATAAATTGAACTGGATTTTTAGATGGATAACCTAAATCTGTCTAGCATTTCCTGGTTATACACGAGAAGAGCAAGATGGCTCTCGCCAGATTGAGAATTGTGGAAACGGCCAGGGTCGCATGGAGGAACCATTGCAAGACAAACCGTCTCGACCGAAATACCCAGACCTGGTCAGATCTTAAAGCTTACCTCAAGAAGAGGTTCTATCCTCCAGGCTTCCTGGAATCCAAAATGAATGAGTTCTTGGAACTGAAGCAGGATAGCCGGATGATTGAAGAATACCATTAGGCATTTGCTCTTCTCCTCAAATATTCTCCACTTTTGGATTGTTAAGATTCTAGAAATGGGATTGATCATGGTGAAGGACATAGATTAAGCATAAGATTAAGGTGGATTAAACCACACTAAAAACTCCATAAGAGAGAGAGGGAGATTGCACACTCAACACTATTCCCTTATATTTGCATATCACAATGAACTATACAATGATATAGGCTTTCTAGCCTTATCCCACTTTACACATCATCATCCATGTGGCAACTCCTTTTCCACTCTTTTGGTCAACACTCACACACCATGCAATATTACATGTGGCATTCTTATCTCACCACAATATATTGCACCTCTAGGGTGCTTTCCCACATACACACATACACAATATCTTGCACCTCTAGGGTGCTTTCCCACATACACACAACACCGCGATTACATCTCTCAACACCCCCTCTTAATCGAGGTGTTCCACAACTCACCCATCATCCATACAATGTAGCATTGCACAAACGCAATCGCTATCTCTCAACACTCCCCCTCAATGATACATTGGAGTGTCCATTAACCAAACATGTGTGCCCGTGTCTACCATCTTAGACACCTAGTCCATTTTGAGCCGACTCATTGCTCACAGCGGAACCACTGAGTCCGATTTGAACATGGAAGTTCGGGTGGGATCCAACCCATGCGCATGCACCTCACACGTGCATCGCTTTTGCACACATCACAACAACTACCGTTTCGAGCTTCTAGGTGAGCTCGGGCAGGGCGACCCTCATACCATGGATGATTACAAAATTTTTTCCGTTTTGAGCACGCATGCTCGTGGACGATTTGTCCATCATCTGGGTGAAAAAATAAATAAAATTACAAAGCCTTTTTTGGCCAAAGCCGGGCAGCGGACCCAAGTGTGTGTGAACATCTTTATCAACAAAAAACTATGTGTGTGAAACAATTTCTTGTCAAAGGTTTTAACTATGCTTTATAAGAGTGTGTGTGAAAACACGTTGAGAAATTCATCCACAACTTAAAAGCATGTGAGCGGGACCCAGGTTGGCATTCCGGGGTCTCGACTCTAATTGCCTTCAGGAATCAGCACTATAGACCAGCTACTATTATTAGATGCTAGGTTGATTCCCTTTGCAATGCTTTAATTTTCAGCTTTTTTTTTAAAATGCTCTGCACGCGCGTTGAATGCGCTGAGCATGCTCAGACTGCCGGCCCGCCGGGCCTTCTTCTTCCTCGCAGCCTCTTCTGCGTATGAGTCTGCGACTCTGTTGCCCTCAACTTGGTCCTTCATACTGTGCTGCTGTCATGTGCATCAATGCTGCGCCTGCTTCTGCTGGTTGGTTGTCTCGCGACTGTGCTGCTGTTTCTCTCAGAGCAGCTCTCTGTTCCATACGCTGGATGGCTACAAACCGGGCTCCACAAGTCAGTGGGCCTTCTTCGCCTTCTTCTTCTTCAGCATAACCCTTCTACTGTGTTCTTGCTGCCATCATGGTGCCGGATTGTCTCGCACCCTTGCAAGCTGCTCTCTTGTCTCTCGCTCAAAAGCCATGCAGGAAGTCGTCTCTATCATAGAGTTCATTTCGAGCTCATGCTTGCTTATCTCTTCTTTTTCCATCTGTACTCTCCCTTCATTCGCTCTTCCATTGCTCCTAGCATCTACTTCTTCCTTCTAGGTGTACTGTTGCTGAATAATCTCCTCTTTTGAAAGATGCAGCTCTCCATGCTACAATCATATCTTTAATTTGCCTCAACAAACCTCCCATTTGAGGCTTACACACAGCCATCCAAATGGCCTTCAAGAGCTCCCCAATTTGAGCTCTAACATGCATCTCCTTCTTGTTTCAATCTCTTTGCCTCTTCTAAACCCCTCTCATTGAGGTTTCTCCCATATAGCCATCAACATGGCCTTGCAAGTTCCCAAATGAACTTGCACTCTCTATGCTTTTTCTTGCATATAAACTTCAAGGGTGCTTCTTCACATGGTCTCTCAAATGAAACCATAGGTGCATAAACATGTGGAAACTGCCAAGGTTTCCACCAAACATTGCCCATCTTCTATGAGCAAAAACATGAGCATCACTCTTTCCAATGTGCTCAACCATGGACTTCTTCTAAGCCCATAACCGCTTGTCCCTTCTTAGACAAGCATTGCACCTCTTACACTCTTTGCCCAAGTGCAAAGAACCATGGGATCCACAAATCCCACACATAGCAACCCTTCTCAAATATGAACATTCTTCCATGCTCAAACCAAAACTGAAATGAGGCAAAACAAATCACAAAATACCTTCACAAATCTCCTTGGCAGCATCTCTTTGATGAAATCGAAGACTTCATAGTCTTCACACTTGCTGAAATCTCCATTTTCAGCTTCCTTGATGATGAGCAGGCTTTCCTTGTTGCAAAACTTCATTTGCAACTCTCTTGGGCAGCTTCTATGCAACCTCCTTGTTGCAAATCTCCTTTCAAATCCTCACAAATGCAAATCTCCTCTCAGATCTTCACAAATGCAAATCCAAATCATAATATGAGTGTGCATAATTTTTTTCATAATAATAAGGCTAAATCATAAAATATGCTTAATCAAACAAACACACAAACCAAGCTAATACACATAATAATCACCATGACCAAGAGCCCATTTGGCTCTGATACCATGTTAAGATTCTAGAAATGGGATTGATCATGGTGAAGGACATAGATTAAGCATAAGATTAAGGTGGATTAAACCACACTAAAAACTCCATAAGAGAGAGAGGGAGATTGCACACTCAACACTATTCCCTTGTATTTGCATATCACAATGAACCATACAATGATATAGGCTTTCTAGCCTTATCCCACTTTACACATCATCATCCATGTGGCAACTCCTTTTCCACTCTTTTGGTCAACACTCACACACCATGCAATATTACATGTGGCATTCTTATCTCACCACAATATCTTGCACCTCTAGGGTGCTTTCCCACATACACACATACACACAATATCTTGCACCTCTAGGGTGCTTTCCCACATACACACAACACCGCGATTACATCTCTCAACACCCCCTCTTAATCGAGGTGTTCCACAACTCACCCATCATCCATCATCCATACAATGTAGCATTGCACAAACGCAATCGCTATCTCTCAACATGGATGAAGAGCAGCTGATGGCCAAATTCATTCGAGGGGGGATGAACGAGCCATCAGACACTTTAGTGAAAAATGCCAAACCAGTCTCAATGGTGGCAGAAGCTGTCAGAATGGCAAAGGACTTTGCCAAAGCATTTGTTGTTAAGGTCCCGCCGAAGCCTGCACCTTCAAACTTTAAAAGGTTCCAAATCTCAAGAAGCGCTTCAAACTTTCCATCCCCAAAGAGGCAACAAGGCCCTAATCAGAATCAAGATGCTGGGAAATTTGGAAGTGAAGGAAGACCCTTCCCTCTCAGAACACTTTCTCAGGAGCCCCACCTCTTTCAAGGATTCAGAGGGATGAGCTTAGAAGTGAGAACAGGTGTTTTGGGTGTCAGGGTTTCAGTCACCAGCTTAAAGACTACCTGACTCCTGCAATGTCAAGAGATAGGGAAGTCAAGGACTAGAGTGCAAAGACCAGCCCCTTCGAATCAGTCAAATCAGAGTCCATCTTGCCAAATTCAGGGAATCGTATGCAAGTTGAATTGGCCAGTGGGAAGATTCTTTTCACTCACCATGAGACAGATCATATTCAGTTTAATCTAGATGGGAATGTAACTGACTGCCAGTTCAGAGTCTTACCTTTGGGAGTTTTTGTGACGGAATCCTTGGAATGGATTGGCTCCACAAAAATCAAGCTGACATTCACTGTTACAATGGAACCATTTGCTTCCGTGACCTTTCACGAGAACAAAGTTCAAGGAACTAGAATTTTTGGATCCCGAGATCTGCAATTAGTAAAAGCTTCTAGGTTACTGAAAGGACTTAGAAAGAAGCGGCTCATTTACATTGTCAAAATGAATCCGGTAGACATAAAGTTAAAGGCTAAAGAACCAGAATGGTTAAGTGAGTATGATGATTTATTCCCAGCAGAGCTAACTGAGATGCCTCCGATTCGGGAAGTAGATCATGAGATAGAATTGACCCCTTGAGCTCAACCAGTAGCCCAGCGCACGTGCAAAATGCCAGTCCCTGAAGCCATTGAACTCAAGGAACAGCTTAGGCAGCTGTTAGAACAAGGGTTTGTAAGACCCAGTGTTTCACCTTGGGGAGTGTCAGTTCTCTTTTAGAAAAAGAAGGATGGAACGTTAAGACTCTGTGTGGATTATAGAGGTCTCAATCAGCTGATAGTTAAGAATAAGTATCCTATCCCCAGAATTGATGAGCTTCTGGACAGGCTAAATGGAGCCCAGATCTTCACAAAGATAGATCTCAAATCAGGGTATTACCAGATCAGGATTAATGATCAAGATATCCTTAAGACAACCATCAATACGCACTATGAATTTACTATCATGCCGTTTGGATTGACAAATGCCCTAGCTACATTCAATCGCCTTTAATGCAGGACATTCTCAGAGAATACTTGGTGGATGATTTTGTTCTTGTTTTCTTTGATGATATTCTGATTTACTCAAAGAATGTAGCTGACCATGAAGCTCACGTCCGTAAAGTTCTTGAGATTCTAAGGAAGCACCAACTCTTTGCAAAAAAGAGCACTTTCTCTGTCGACCATGTTGAATACTTGGGCTTTCTGGTATCTAAAGACGAAATTTCTCGAGATTTCGCAAAAGTCCAAGCAGTCGTAGATTGGCCTGAACCAAAGACAATGAAAGAAGTCAGGGGATTCTTGGGATTAAGTAGTTGGTATAGAATTTTTATACCTAAGTATGCTCTCATAGTTTTCCTCCTCACTAATCTTCTCAAGAAGAATACCCCGTTTCAATGGTCTGCCAAGTGTCAGAGCGCTTTTGATAAGCTGAAGACCGCCTTGGTAACCAATCCCGTTCTGAAGTTTCTAAATTACTCTCTACCCTTTGAGGTAGTAACTGATGCCAGTGTTTTGCCTTGGGAGGTGCGCTCATGCAAGAAGGTCATACAGTGGCCTATGAATCCCGAAAACTCAGAATACATGAGAGAAATTATGCTGTCCATGACCTAGAGCTGCTTTCAGTAGTCTATGCCCTCAAGTTGTGGAGACATTACCTACTGGGTCAAAGATTCACTTTGATGACATATCATCAGAGCTTAAAGTGGATCTTCACTCAGAAGGATCTCAACATGTGCCAAAGAAGGTGGATGCAGACCCTGTAGGAATTTGATTTTGAAATCAAGTACCGCCCAAGCAAAGAAAATGTGGTAGTAGATGCCCTCAGCAGAAAAGCCTCCTTGCTTGCAATCACAGTGGTGTCAAATCCATTGATTAATGAAGCAAGAGAGAAGATCATGCAGGATAGATTCGCAAAATTCCTCAGGAGTTGAACCGAAATCAAGGGGGTACAGCCTGGATGAAGGAATTATGTATTATAATAGCAGGCTATGCATTCCCACAATGATGAGGAACTAAGGGTCAAATTTTGAATGAAGCCCATGATAACCTTATAGCAGGACATCCAGGTTTCATCAAGACCTACATGTCTGTAAAGAAAAGCTTCTTTTGGCCTGGACTAAAAAAGGATGTACTTAATCATGTACATCAATGCCTGATATGTCAGAAAGTCAAAGCCGAGAGAGTAAAAATGCCTAGGAAGTTACATCCATTAGACATCTCCTAGATGAAGTGGGAATGTATCAGTATGGATTTTATTACTGGACTATCTTCAGTGCAATCAGGTTACAACTCCATCTTCGTGCAAACTAACCAAAGTTGCCCATGTATTCCAGTAAAAGAAACCTACACTGCAGTGGATGTGGCTAGAGTGTTCCTCAAGGAAATCTTTAGATTGCATGGTCTACCCAGGAGAATAGTAAGTAATTGAGATCCCAAATTCACGTCAAGATTCTAGACTGCATTCTTCAAAGCAATAGGAACTTTCTTGGATCTCAGCATAGCTTACCACCTCGAGAGACCGATGGTCAAATTGAAAGGGTGAACCAAGTAATCAAAGATATACTTCGGTCATGCTGTGGCACAGGGAACCCAAGAAGTGGCTAAGCTATCTGCACCTAGTCGAATTCGCCTACAATGCTTCTTATCACCGAAGCATCGGGATGAGCCCTTTCAAAGCTCTGTATGGACAAGACTGCTTAACACCATTAACTTGGTCCAACCCATTGATTAGGGTCGAGATGTCCAGACAGATGCTTGACGACATGGAGCAGCAGATGCAGTCAATCCGCAAGGATATAAAAGCTGCCCAGGATAGACAGAAGCAGTATGCAGATAAGAAGAGGTCAGGCAAAAAATTCGAAGAAGCAGATATGGTCTTCATTCGAGTACGCCCCAAAAGAAGTTCTCTATCTCTTGGGAAGTACAAGAAGTTCTCTATCTCTTGGGAAGTACAAGAAATTATCCCCCAGATATTGTGGGCCATATCTGATTACAAAGAAAGTAGGTGACTTAGCCTATGAACTTCTTCTGCCTCCTCATCTCAAAGTACATAAAGTACGTATCGAGCCGCCCGAATCATGTGCTTAATGATGAACTCTTAACTTCTTCAACCCAAGGGTAGATGGAACTCCAACCTGAAGAAATCCTTAATGTTTGAGAGAAGGTTCTCAGGAACAAAATTCTGAGAGAATTATTAATCAAATGGAAGTTCTATCCTTTTGAAGACACCACCTGGGAGAAAGAAGCCGAACTGATGCGGGATTATCCCTAGTTTGTGAGATGAGGACATCTCGTATTTTTCAAGTGGGAGAGGATGTAAGATTCCTCCCCAGCCCCTCAAGATGTCCAGTTTCTTCCCCTGTAATCAATCCCCTTTTCAGAATAATAAAAGATCTTATTTTTACCTATTTTGGCCTAGAGAGAGAAAATATTCCAGAGAGAGGTAATTCAATTTTTACATATCTTTGGATGGAAAAATATCCCTTCTTACTAAAATAAATTCCCCTAAAACATAAGTTTAAAAAGAAATTCCTAAGGTGCATTAGAAATAAATTATAATGTGCATAAAAGACCTTAGCCTAAGGGCCCCTGTTTTCAGAAAATTTTGGATTAAGGTCCAAACAAAGGTTTGACAATGCCAATGAGATTAATCCAAATTTAGGGAGGATATAAATGTTGAGATATCGAGCTCGTCTAGTGAGGCGGTGGCCCCACTGATGACCCGCCTGGGGGATAGGCCCCACACTTACACCACTGGCATGGTTGGTGAGATCTTGGGTGATATGCGGCCAGTGGGATGACATGCTGTGTGACAGCCATTCTAGAGACTGGCATAGTTATAGCGCCAGCTCATTTAGTCGGGTTCACACTATAGAGAACCCGTGTTGTATGTATTTGGTTGAGTACCTTTCATATGGTGTGTACTCTTATCTTGTATATGGTGTGTTGAGTGTTGAGTAGAGAAGAAGAAGATTTTCAGCCTCTCACCTTGTGTGTTCTCTATTAGGGTTTTGTGAGTGTGTGTGTGTGCTTGCAAGAGCTCAAGCTCTCTTCCCCCCTGCATCTTTTCATGGTATCAGAGCCTGGTTTGTGCTAAGGGCTGAGCTGCAAGCAAGAGAACCACAGGAAGCGGTACGAGGGTAAGAGCTTCAACTACTCTTCCCTATTGTGTTGGTGACTACACCCTTGTCGGGAGCTCTACAAGAGGCACCGGCAAACGGTCTCTGATTGAGAAGCTTTCTTCGCGGGAGTAAAGCTACGGGGCAACTATGCAGTCCTTTGGACTACATATTTCGGGCCGAAAACGCGTTTTAGGCGCGTCTGGACCTCCGTTTTTTAGAAAGCAGGCGATTTCGAGCACTGCAGGTAAGTCATCGATTCTCTGCAGAACTCTGTTTTAAGAACTGCAGGAAGACAGATTGACTGTGCAGACACTGTGGGTGCTGCAAAGAGGTCTACAGTTGCCATTGGGTGTATGTATGCACATTGAAGTCACTGTTGGTGACATTTGAGAGTACTACAGTACCGCTGTGCAGAAAATACAGCAGTTTCTGTAGAAAAACCATAGTGCAGTTTCTGGTAAAATTGTGTGTTTGGCAAGATGTCAAATGATGGGATAACTCAGATTGTGGCTGAGAAGCTTGACAAGAATAACCTTCATGCTTGTAGATTCAGGTTAACGAATTTCTTGATGGGAAAAGGCTATTGGGACTACATAGAAGGTGCATGAAGAGGCACCAGAGATACCGGACATAAATTCGACTGCTGCAGATGTGAAGGAGTTTAAAGACTGGAACCAAGGAGCCAGGAAAGTAATGTATTGGCTTTCCATTAGTATAGAGGACACCATGATTGGGCACATTCAAGATGCCAAGTTCCCCAAGGAGGCGTGGGACACCTTGGTAAAGCTTTATGAAACAAATACCAAGGCACGTAAGATACAGTTGAAGAATGAACTTCATACTGTGGAGAAAAAGAGCATGTCTGTGAATGACTATGCGTTGAAGATAAAGGGTATTGTGGAATCCCTTGCATCTATTGGTGCGTCAGTAGATGATGATGACAAGGTGGAAGTCTGTCTACGTGGTCTTGGGCCACAATACAAGGCGTTTAAGACGTCTATTCAGACTCGGGAAAACATTCCCAACTTTACAGATTTGGTGTCTATGCTGATTATCGAAGAGAAGAACTTGGGTGAAGACCAACAGTCTTCACAAAGCAAAAACAGTTCAGAGCAACAGGCCTTCTACACAAGTTCAGGAAGAGGACGAGGTAGAGGAGGCCGTGGACGCGGTCAAGGAGGTGGCCGAACAGGTAATCAGAATTATGGCCAGCAGCAGCAACAACAACAACAGTCCCAGAATCAACAACAACAACAACACGCAGGTGGAAGAGGCAAATTCAGAGGCAGGGGGAGTCAAAGAGGCCGTGGAAATTGGCAAAGGCAATATAATGATGCATGTGAATGCTATTATTGTCGTAAGCCTGGACATGTGCAGTCAGAATGTTATAAGAAGCAGGCTGACATGCAAAATGGGAAAGTGCAGCAAAACAACTATGCATCCTCAAGCAGAAATAATGAGGATAATGAAAGGTTGTTTGTTATGCAGCATGTCGTGAATGCCATGTCTGAAAATGTTGATGCAGCACAAAAAGATAATGTATGGTATGTGGATTCAGGCGCTTCGAACCACATGACGAGTCATGGGGAGTGGTTCAAGGAGATGAAAAACCCGAAAAGACCAGGTTTTGTGGAAACAGGGGATGACACTGCTCATCCAATTGCCCACGTCGGAGATGTGCCATTGTCTATGCAGGATGGCAAAGTGAAGTACCTTGCAGATGTACTTCATGTACCGAACATAACAAAGAATCTGGTTTCAGTTGGCCAGATGATTGAGCAGGGTTTGCAGGTTCGGTTTAACCCTGATGGATGTTATGTTGAAGATTTTAAAGACAAGTGCAGGTTGGTTGCAAAAGGCAACAGAGTGGGTAGAATGTTTACGTTGGATGTAGACATGCCTGAGATGAGTGCTGCGATGTTTGCAAATGGTTCAGGAATTGTTGCAGACACAGACATATGGCATAAAAGAATTGGACATGTGAATGTGCAGAGATTGAAGTCTATGCAGACAAAAGGAATTGTGACAGGGCTGCCAAAATTTAAAGTGGAAGGTATGCATAAAATCTGTGAAGCATGCTAATTTGGGAAGCAAACAAAGCATATGTTTCCATGTAACAGATATGTGAGCAGAAATGCACTAGATGTTGTGCATTTAGATGTATGGGGTCCTACGAAGACCATATCTATGGGAGGCTGCAGGTATTATGTGACTTTCATTGATGACCACACAAGGAAAGTGTGGGTATATTTCATGAAAGAGAAGAGAGAGGTGTTCACTCACTTTCAAAATTTCAGAGTTTTGGTTGAAAAGCAAACAGGAAAATATGTCAAGTGCCTAAGGTCAGATGGAGGGGGAGAGTACACTTCTCCAATGAGTTCTATGAATTTTTGAAGAAGAATGGTATTCGGAGACAGTTTACATGTAGATACACTCCGCAGCAAAATGGAGTTGCTGAGCGGAAAAACAGGCACATTGCTGAGATTGCGCGAGCATTGATGGAAGAGAAAAATATGCCGCATTGCTATTGGGCTGAGGCTGTTTCTACAGCAGTATATATCATGAACAGGACTCCAACTGCAGCCATACATGATGTAACTCCAGAGGAGAGGTTTACTGGCAGAAAACCAGATTTGTCTCATCTGAAAGTCTTTGGATGCATTGCATATGTGCATGTGCCAGATGAGCTGAGAACTAAGCTGGACCCGAAAGCTAAAAAATGTGTGTTTATTGGATATTCCCTTGAGCAAAAGGGATACAGGTGTTATAACCCTACTACACGTGAGCTGAGGGTAAGCAGGGATGTTGTGTTTGATGAGATGAGCAGCTGGTATGTTGCTGAAAAAGAAGCTGTTGGGGCTGATGTGAGTGGAAGTGTGGTTGCACAGAATGCAGGTCAGCAATCACAGTCTTTGAGTGGACCAGGAGAGTCCTCATCTAGTGGGTCTGTTGATAGACCATGGAGTGGCAGGCTGCGTCATAATACCAGTCCTGCAAATGTGATTAGTACATCACGTAAAGGAAAAGAGAAAGTGGTTGAGCCCCTTCTTATGCCTGACATTTCTGCAGGGCAGTCTCATGTTGATGGAGAATCTAGTGGCTCAGATATGAGCCTTGATGAGGAGCTTGGGATCCCAGCTATGAGAACACCTGGTGTAAAGAAGGCTATGGAAGCCATGAATGAAAAGCTGCGAAGATCTGGGAGAGTGAGAAATCCTGTGCAGAGATTTACCTATGATGGTTATGTGGCACATTACTATGCATATATGGCAAAGGTTGTGCAGGTTGTTGAGCCCACATGCATTGATGAGGCTGTTGGAAATGTGTGTTGGGAGAAAGCCATGGATGAGGAGATGGATGCACTATATGGAAATGAAACTTGGGATTTAGAGCAATTGCCTGAAGGCAAGAAAGCCATTGGATGCAAGTGGGTGTACAAAGTTAAACATAACAGTGATGGAAGCATAAACAGGTACAAGGCTAGATTGGTAGCCAAAGGATATGCGCAGACATATGGGATTGATTATGAGGAAACTTTCAGCCCAGTTGCCAAGATGGCAACGGTGAGAGTTGTGATAGCAGTGGCTGCGTCAAAGCAATGGTCTTTACATCAGATGGATGTAAAGAATGCATTCTTGCATGGGGATTTGCAAGAAGAGGTGTATATGTTGCAGCCACCTGGTTATGAGGATGTGGGTCACCCCGAGCATGTTTGCAGGTTGAAGAAAGCCTTGTATGGCTTAAAACAAGCACCAAGAGCATGGTCTGACAAGATTTCTGAATATCTTGTCACTATTGGCTTTCATGTAGCCAATGCAGATTTCTCATTATATGTGAGACATGGTGATAGAGGAGTTGTGCTTGTTGTCATCTATGTAGATGACTTGATCATTACGGGGGACCATGATGCGGAGATCTTTGATGTAAAGATCCTGCTTAAACAGAAGTTCGAGATGAAGGATCTGGGGGAGCTCAGATATTTCTTGGGCATTGAGGTGATTAGGTCACCACATGGTATTGGATTACTGCAGAGACAGTATGGCTTGGACATGTTGTCCAAGTATGGTATGACAGGCTGTAAGCCTATTTCTGTGCCATTGGATCAGAATGGCAAGTTGAGTGCAGATTCAGGAGAGATCTTGGAGGATCCTACTATGTACAGGAGCATAGTAGGAAGTTTGATCTACATGACGATCACCAGACCAGATTTGAGCTATGATGTTGGGTTGGTGAGTTAGTTTATGCAGGTTCCACGAAAACCGCATTTGGATGCAGTGAGACGCATACTGAGGTATGTGAAGTCTACTTTGCATTGTGGACTATTCTATGAGACTGGGACAGAGATATGTGTACATGGGTACACAGATGCTGATTGGGCTGGTAGTATCTCAGATAGACGATCTACCAGTGGATTCATGTTTTCTTTGGGGAGTGCTGCTGTGACTTGGAGCAGCAAGAAGCAGCCTACGGTTGCTCTATCGAGTACAGAGGCCGAGTACAGAGGAGCTGCTATGGCAGCATGTGAGGTAGCTTGGTTGAGAAAGCTACTTACAGATTTGGGTCTATCAGTGGATAGGCAAGTTGTCATTTTCTGTGACAACATTAGCAGTATACAGTTGGCCAGGAACCCAGTCTTTCATGCTCATACGAAGCACATAGAGGTCCACTACCACTTCGTCAGAGAGAAGGTCTTAGCAGGAGACCTTGACCTTGTTTATGTCAGCACAGAGGATCAGGTAGCTGACATTTTCACCAAAGCATTGGGTACAGAGAAGCTCCGTAGATTCAGGGCTTCGCTTGGTGTACATGAGATGGAGTTGAGCTCGAGGGGGAGTGTTGAGATATCGAGCTCGTCCACTGATGACCCGCCTGGGGGATAGGCCCCACACTTACACCACTGGCATGGTTGGTGAGATCTTGGGTGATATGCGGCTAGTGGGATGACATGCTGTGTGACAGCCATTCTAGAGACTGGCATAGTTATAGCGCCAGCTCATTTAGTCGGGTTCACACTATAGAGAACCCGTGTATGTATTTGGTTGAGTACCTTTCATATGGTGTGTACTCTTATCTTGTATATGGTGTGTTGAGTGTTGAGTAGAGAAGAAGAAGATTTTCAGCCTCTCACTTTGTGTGTTCTCTATTAGGGTTTTGTGAGTGTGTGTGTGTGCTTGCAAGAGCTCAAGCTCTCTTCCCCCCTGCATCTTTTCAATAAATTGAAGAATAAAAGAAAAACCCCCCAAAAAATGAGTAAATGCTCACATAAGATGAAGAGTGGACTAAGGACCAAAGAAAAGAATTAAAAAATTGAATTTTGACACCTCAATGTGGGAATCTCCCCTCATGAAGTAGGCGCCTTTTTCTCATCATTACCCCTAATTTTTAATCAATAAAATGAGACATTTTCATCTCCCGTTTCAAATCTAGATCCAAAAAGTAAGCTGAACTGATCCAAAAATGGTCAAAAATTGACCAAACTGATCTGAAAAATTCTAGAATCACTTTGCTTGATTAGAGGCTCACTTTTTTCTATAAATAGAAGCCTCCCCCTTTGCAAAAGGTTAAAGGTGTTTATGCACTGTTACTCTACTCGTGTCGAGCCATCTACATTGAGTTTTTTAATAATTCAATTATTTTTGGCCTAATCCTCTCCAAAGTGAATTGGTGGCCACTATTACTTCAAACAAGAGTAGAACCCTCAATCCCTCAAGCCAAAGGAGAGCTTATAAGCTCCATGTAATCTAATTTTCTTACTTTGTTTACAAATTTTAATGAAAAATCTATGGTTTTCTTGATTTTTATGTTTTGCAAATGATTGGATTAAATTCGAATGCTATGCCTTTGATGAAAAGGCCACCCCCTTCTCTTCTTTACATTCCAACCTTTCTTAATCCTAGAAAGATTAACTAAGTGATTAATTAATTGTTTACTCTCTTGAATTTAGAAAATTTTATAGATTAGAGTTCTATAATTCTAAATTGGGTTAATTAAGTTAAGTGAAGAAAGATAAAAATGAGAAATAGTCAGCCATACAAAGGAGGTTATGGTAAAATTTTCTAGAATTTTGTGAAAAAGAAAGTTAGTAATTCCCACCATTTTTTGCATCTAAAAGAAATATTCTAATTACTCCATGTACATATTCACCTATGAATATGCATGGATATCACTGATATTAATTATTAAATTTGATTTCTATGCATAGAAAGATGCATAATGGAATTTTTTTAATTATAAAAGTGTTATTCTTATTAAATTTGATTTCTATGCATAGAAAGATGCATAAAGGAATATTTTTTAATTATAAAAGTGTTATTCTTATTAAATTTGATTTTTATGCATAGAAAGATGCATAAAGGAAATTTTTCTTATTACAAAAGTGTTATTCTTATTAAATTTGATTTCTATGCACAGAAAGATGCATAAAGGAAAATTTATTATTATAAGAGTGTTATTCTTATTAAATTTGACTTTTATGCATAGAAAGATGCATAAAGGAATCTTTTTTTAATTATAAAAGTGTTATTCTTATTAAATTTGATTTTTATGCATAGAAAGATGCATAAAGGAATTTTTTTATTATAAAAGTGTTATTCTTATTAACTTTGATTTCTATGCAAAGAAAGATGCATAAAAGAATCTTTTTTTATTATAAAAGTATTATTCTTATTAAAATTGATTTCTATGCATAGAAAGATGCATAAAGGAAAAAAAATTATTACAAAAGTGTTATTCTTATTAAATTTGATTTATATAGAAAGATGAATAAAGAAAAAAAATTATTACAAAAGTGTTATTCTTATTAAATTTGATTTCTATGCATATAGAAAGATACATAAAGGAAATTTTTTTAATTACAAAAGTGTTATTCGTATTAAATTTGATTTCTATGCATAGAAAGATGCATAAAGGAATTTTTTTAATTATAAAAGTGTTATTCTTATTAAATTTGATTTTTATGCATGGAAAGATGCATAAAGGAATTTGTTATTCTTATTAAATTTGATTTTTATGCATAGAAAGATGCATAAAGGAAATTTTTTAATTATAAAAGTGTTATTCTTATTAAATTTGATTTCTATGCATAGAAAGATGCATAAAGGAATCTTTTTTTTAATTATAAAAGTGTTATTCTTATTAAATTTGATTTCTATGCATAGAAAGATGCATAAAGGAAATTTTTTAATCATAAAAGTGTTATTCTTATTAAATTTGATTTCTATGCATAGAAAGATGCATAAAGGAAATTTTTTTAATTATAAAAGTGTTATTCTTTTTAAATTTGATTTCTCTACATAGAAAGATGCATAAAGGATATTTTTTATTTATAAAAGCCTTATTCTTATAAAAATTGATTTTTATGCATAAATAGATGCATAAAGAAATTCTTTTTATTTTAAAAGTGTTATTCCTATTAAATTTGATTTTATGCATAAATAGATGCATAAATTCTATGTTTAAATTCTATAAGTATTTGATAAATGAATAATTAAATACTCTAAGAGAGAAATTTCTATCGTTTTATATTCACACGGATTATAAAAAGAAAATTCAAGAAATCTATCGAGATCGAATTATTCAGATAAATGATTAATTTATTTCTCATGGAATTCGTAACTAATTTAGAAATCAGTTAAGTGAATATTCAAAGAAAAAAATTCAATAAAATAGTAACTGAATTATCAAACCTTTTCGAGAAAGATAGTTCAGGAAAAATCTTATCCGACTCGAATCTTGAATCAGACTATGACCAAGACCAAACTCTTTCGTCAGTTTCGAGGAAAGAAGGTGTGACCAGTTTAGAAAAATATACTCAAAACTCTCGCCAAATCTGAAACTAAGTTTGAGACCCTTCAAATTGATCTGTGGGATGAAGGTTATAGAATTCGAGGAATTCTGGTATGAAATTTAGAATTCCAATCAAGAAGGTTTGGGGATACTGATTCAAGAAATACTCCTTGTATTCAAAAGAAAATTAAACTGAAAACTTGCATAGAAACCCTATTTTCTTAAAGGACTGTCTTACGCCAGAATGTTGGAGGTAGCATTTGGTTTATGTTTTTCTAAGGGAAGTTCGGTTGCAAAACAGCTAGCGAGGAGTGTTCAAAGGACGGCTCACGCGACAAAGCCTGTCCAAGTGTTCAAAGGACGGCTCACGCGACAAAGCCTGTCCAAGTCTTGACTAGCCTCCTCGTCCGATATGGTTGAAAAATGGTACGCTTTTCCGGTACGATGGGCGAGGGCCGACGAAGCGGCCCCTGAGTGAAGTGCCAGGACACCTAAGAAGGATCCTGGAGGGTTTTGACCCCAGGAGATGCACGGGCTCGCGGTGCCTATGACACCCATGCGTATGTCGTGGAAGATATATATGATGGACGAAATGATTATTGTATTCTGTTACTGGGTCTCGTTGTTGCTGACTAGTTGGTCTCAACGGAGAGTCCAGAGTGATACTGTTTTTTGAGAAACAAGGGACTGGATGGAATTTTTGAGTTATGACATTTGTAACCAATAACTGTTTGTCAATGGATTATTTTATCTATTAAAGTTTTAAAGAGGAGTGTGTGCGTATCTGTATTCGAAAGTAAAAGTTAAGAAGAAAGGCATTCAATTATGGGTGGGTGAGTAATTGTCTGGTTCTATCGATTCCAGTGGTTGGGTGGTGGCTAACCCATGGGCCGGATGGGGTTAGGCTCGAATTAGTGGAGTTTTAATAATTAAATTGAAATAATAAGAATACGCTTAGAATTTGAGTAGTTAAATAAAAACCTGAAGAATTTCTCAAATGAGTAGATTAATGGTTGTGCCTGACTTTGGTTTTAGGAAAAAGGCGTTGATTTCCTCAAATGATTAAATCAACGGCTGTGCTTGATTTCGATTAGGAAAAAGGCATTGATTTCTTCAAGTTAAGTCAGTGATAGTTTTCCTTCTATCCGGTTTAATCAGGTGAAGGATAGTTTAGTCTCTTGACCCCGTTAGAAAATTAGTTAAGAAAATCAAAAAGGTATAATCGTTCCCATTTTCCGAGCAAGGAAAATTTTCCTGGTTTCGGTTTCGGAATGACCACCAGATTAGTCTTGTATCCAGACATTCGAGGGTGAGGCCCCGAGTGGGAAACCCTGCCCCACGCAAGAGGAAGCTACTTCTACTGCTAGCAACCAGGAAACCAGTGCATGGAGGGGGCAGAGGGGTCTCACATCAATAAACTTTCCAAATCTACAAAAATATTTTCAACCAAGCAACCCATTGGAAAGTCTGCAAAGAATAGTGAGAAAACATCTATGCTCTCCTCACTGTTAAGAAGTAGACCTTTTTCATATACTCTATGTAGAAAATGCACAATCTTGCCACCATTGAAGACAAGTAAATACCATATGAAACTTATGCCAAGAAATTTCTAGCTCAAGTCAAACCATTACCTTGCCTCCTCCGTAGAAAGAGAGATCCAAGATGTTGAGCAAGGATCAAGAAATAGTGGTGTGGCAATTCACGAGCTTATAATCTGTCCAAAAGTAGAGTTTTAAGAATTAAAAGATGCACCGTTTTACTTTCACAAAGAAACATTGTGACACTATACAATTTGATGTGGAAGCCTCTACAACTTCTTCTTAGAGGAAGTTTTCATGCTTTTCTTCTTTGAAGGATTTGTGCTCATAGACTCTAACATTTCTTGATTGACAATGTCATACCTTCTGAGGGTTGTTGCCTATGCTCGGCTATCCTTTTAGAGTGCACATACTTCTTGGAGGTGGATCCCACCTTATCCATACATCTTGGGGACCCATGAATGCATGTTCTTTACCACATAAATATGTGTCATAATGAAGCAAACTTAAGTTATTGATAATGCTCAAACTGTGAATGGAAGGTATAATTGAACAACTTACCCATATAATGACATGCCTCATTTTTAGGATACTCCCCAATGGGATAATCCAACCACCAAGGGCAATATTCATTTTCCCTATCACTAAGCCCATGATGGGGGATTTTTCCTAGTAAGCATTTCCTAACGAGCACTTGGGAATCGGGTGAGCGGATTCCAAAAAGATTCCCACCCCCTCCATCAAGAGAGAGATAGAGGGGTGAAGAGAGTTGGAGAGAGATTCATGACATAATTATTTGAGAGGGAGAGGGCAAGAGAGAGCTAGAGGGAGTGAAAGAGGGAAAAACATGACAACATCACATCCTCTACATCGAGGTTATTGATCAAAGTGAAAATAAAACCAAGTTCATTCACGTACACAACTTCCAAATATAGAACTATAAAAACCATCATCTTTACTTCTATGGGCCTCTCTTGTCCTCTGGGGTGAAGGCACAACAAAGTAAGAAAACAATATTCGTACCCTTCCACACTTCCTCTAGCAAGACATGCTCGGACACATCATCAATAAAATCATCGGCTTTCCATATTGTAATTAAGCCCACCACTTTGGTCTTCACTAGAGAAATATTATCATCATTACCAAGAAGTGAAAAGAATGAGAGACCTTTCCATGCTTGTGCGCCATCTATGGTCTTCTTCTTGACCTCCACATTGGTGGCCTCCCTTGCGCGATATGCGTAACAACAACTTCAATGCTAATATTTGATGAGGACATCACAAACAATACAAAGGAGGGTTTAGGGTGGTGTACTCTACTAACAAGGCTTGGTGGAAATGGTGATTAACAAAGTGCTATGGAGCTTGTCTCTATATTTACAATAGTGGAAGAGGTGTACTCTACTATTGCAAATAAGCAAGATGAAAACACATTTTGTCTTTTTTAATGTCAATAACAAAGGCATCTTTCCTCAAATTTCTACACCACAATAATAAAGGCATCTTTTCGTATGTTTTTGGGAAAGAGCGAGTATGAATTTTTTTTAGTACATGCAATTTCAGATAAGGGGTTGTGTGCTTTGTGGAACACCTTGCCTCTCTCTTCTCTCTCTAGCTGGCCGTTCCCATCTCATTTCCCTAAGATTTCTAAATGTTTAATGCTCATAACGTGAATACCATTCATCAATAGATAACCATGTTGTACAATACCATACCTTCTTGAAAATGCACAACCCATAGCGAGATGGGGAAGAGGGAGGGAGGGGGAGAGAAAGATATTGCATAATCGAACCCTCTACAATTAGGTTGCTTCCACTAAGGTTACAAAAGTCCCAAAATACTACAGAACATGTGAAATTCCATGCGTTCAATGGTCTAAATTAGGGTAGGTTATCCTACGAGACAAGGCATTGTAAAGCTCCAGTCCAATAGGATAGGTTGGTGGATGAACATATTCTCGTTTTGGCTCAAGCCTAGCACACGCAAATAAATGAAGTACAAGTGCTTGCATGCAAGATATGGCTTCCTCTTGGATTCTCTATCTACAAAATCTGGACACGTACAACAGTGTTCTTCTGTCACATGCACATCATATATTCTCATGTGTGCGTTATTCCTATGTTATTCGACCTTGAAAACTTCATGCTAATGTCTCTACACTTATTCTACCACCATAGCTTTCATTTTCAAAAACGGCTTTTTTTGCCGCTTCCTCTGATATCGACATATGCAGTACTTGACTCTTATGCCATTTCACATGCCTGAGCCACCTACCTCTATGGTGTTAGTAGTGGACCCATATGGTGGTTATTTGGAAGTTACAGTTGTAATAAAGAGCTTTATAACCCCACTGCTCCTAGGTGGGGTGGGCATAACACCTTATACATTCTTGCTCTCCACTTGCTATCCACCTTCCCATAATGAATATACCTCCTCGCTTTTATGAGGTTAGTTCCCATAGCATTTGACCATATCTTGGGTGGTGGATTGGGCTTTGGGTCTATGTTGGTGTCCACAATATAGCAATGAAGCACGTGGTCAAGGCAAAACCACATCCATTTTCTAATGAGACCATTAGGGTGCTTTATAGCCTTCAAAAGATGGTGTAGGCACACCCTTTCCAGATCCAGCTATGTGTTACCCACACCTCTTACCCCCACGAGGCATTTTGCTATATGTGACCTTGATGCTGCCAATGCATGTCCTTTAGATTTTCCACATTGCTTCATTCACTTTGCGCTCAATGACAGTGAACTCTGTGACTTCCGTTGTTCTTTTTGGAGTACTGCTTGTATCATGCTCCTTAAAAATGATCTTTCGTAGCCTCCTAGCATACTTGTGGTCTCGTACATGTGCTGTCGATGCGTGTCCTCATCATCAATATCAATGACCACAACGGTTAGTATTTATGACATGCACTTTCTTTGTCATTGGTGAGGGGAGTAGGCGCCTTATACACGGGTGTTCCTTCAGTTACTTTATTAACTATTCAGACCACTTGGGCTGGGCTTGTAGACAACCATTCTTTTAGTTTCTCCAAGCTTGGTCCTCTCCCTATGTGCTTGCCTTGAGAGTAAGAGACTGCCTTGGTGCTTTGCAAAATTGCATTTGCCATATCGATAGTACATGCATCATAAAGAGAAATCTTGTGTCTATATCCTTGCCCTCTAAGCCAATTTACATGCTTGCTTTCTGCTAGGTTTGTTCTTAGGGTATTTGGATCATCATTACTTCTCTTTATTGTTGTCGATGACTGAACCCCAATGTGCTATGCACACCTCCCACCAGCTCAATCAAGAGTCCATTTTGCTGACATATATTCATATCCATCACATGACCATTGTGCCACCATTGACGTATCAATCAAGCCTCTATTGATGTCGCTTCGCTCTGGTAGGAGCCATGTGCCAGTGCCACTTCTCGCACATTGCTTTGTGCTCTCCTAGAGATATAGCGCACACATAATTGGTTGTGTGGGCAACCATGCCCTGCTCTCCCACCAATGAAATAGGAAAGACCTATCCTTATCTATCAGGACATTATTTTTCCCAACATTGAACATGTCGAACTGCATTCTAGTTATCCTGAGCCTCGTTTGCCATGAAACCAAAGAAATCTGCCCTTTCACAAACCATGGTTTGCCATCACCTCATTAATGCATTCCCAGAATAGTCATTGGGCCTCCATGTCCTCCTCTTTCATTTCACATGTCGCAATTGTTAGAAGATCCTACATGTTATGTGAAAACTCTAGTCATTTATGATGTAACACACTTGACTAGCTTTGACTACTTTTATACTCTACATTCATAATATGTTACCTTGAATCATACACATGACAATCCATGGTCACCCAATCTGATGTTCTTTGGGTGTGGTTCCATCACATTCGATTCACCAAATCCAACCCTGAAGCGGCTCCAATGATGGATATCTTGAAAACAAAGCACTTCTCACCTGAGGACCCTTTTCGTGGAACCTGCTTTCATAAAAAATTTATACTCTCGTTTTAGCTTGAGAAGTGCAGGGCATGGTTGCCCACACAACCAATTATGTAGGGCTAAGAATCCTCCATAGTCTCCACCCCCAACGACTTGTTCCCCTTCCCCAGGCTGACCCCCCTCCACGGCCACCACTGCTGCTCTCGATTGTGGGGCACGTACACAACATGTTTGTGCTTGCTTGGCCCTAAACCCTAAACTAACCTTGCACACACACACACACACACACACACATACACACACAATAGACGAGAAGGAATGGAGCATTACTTGGAATGGAGATGATAGAGATGTTGTGGGGCACGTACACAACATGTTTGTGCTTGCTTGGCCCTAAACCCTAAACCAACCTTGCACACACACACACACACACATACACACACAATAGACGAGAAGGAATGGAGCATTACTTGGAATGGAGAAGGAATGGAGATGATAGAGAAGAGGAAGCTCCTTGCCGAGCTCCTCGTTGGGATGAAGGGAGGCTCCTTTACCAAGATAAAGTGAAAGGGGAAATTGAAGGGCACTTGAGGAGATGAAGGGGAAGGGGCTTAATTAGAAAGGGGTTTGGGAAGGGGCTTAACTAATTAAGGGGTTTAGAAGAAAATTGTAGATGGGGGCTTAATTTTTATTCGGTAGCGAGTGCAAGTGGAAATGGGCAAAGAGAGATTAAAGAGAATGTCAGAAGTACCTTTTTGGCATCTCCAAGATTTGATACCAGAGATATGACGGCTAGAATATATGTCTAATTAAAATAGCTTCTAGGATAATGATGTGTAGCACATATATTTATTTGAGGTGTCTTTTCAAAATCAAGATATTGAGGCAAGCAAGCACACTTTGGAGAGCACGATGTGCTTCAAAGGGAGGAGACTATACTAGAAAGGACAATAAAGGACATGGCAAGTCTATAGAAATTAACATAGCAATTTATATGGAGCAGAAAAAGGTAATTGAGGAGAATGGCGATCCATTGTAAATGTAAAGTGTTTTGGGGTTGTGAGCAAGAAAAGTGCCCAACCTACGTAGAGAGTAGGTCCCCTAGACAGGTTGCACCATGGTTTTGTGGTGGTCGGCAAGAGAGTACAATGGAAAACAAATTTCCCAATGGATGTGGTTTTACAATCATGATTTAGAGCACATGTGGGATGTGGATAAGAAAGTGAAGATTGTCCCTCAATTGCCTAGGATCTGGCCTATTGCTAGTGGGAAAAAAATAAGCAATGATGAGGTGGCCAAACTTAGAGAGGCTAGGTTCACATTGAGATATGCTTTTCCATCATTTGTGTTGCATAGTACACAAACACATGTTCAAGGAGTTATGGATTCAGAAGGCGTGTCTCCTCCATCTACCAAGCGAAGCAAAAAATGGAGACATGGGATCTCAAAAGAGGCAAAGAAGAAGATAGCTCTAGCCAATGATCCCAATGCAATGCTTTTAGAGGAGACCACTGTTTTTAAGCAAATCGACATGTCATCTTTCACCTTCTTACAGGTGGGTCTTATGTAGTGCACATCAAAGCATAGCCATATTGCACATGCCTAGACTTTCAAAAAAGAGAGGAGGCTAAGAAACAATTTCTAGCATGCAAACACATGTATTTTATCTATATGTGTGTCCTGGGATTACACCAAAACCAGCACATGATCAAACATCAACCAACACTTCAAGGAGGAGATGTCCATTTCATTCTAGCATAGCTACGTCTGATAAAGTGAGAGTTTAGAGAGTAGGTTGGATAATGAAAACATTTTTTCCATCCATTCAGCTAGGTAATATTTGAAAAAATCTCTCTCTCTCTCTCTCTCTCTCTCTCTCTCTCTCTCTCTCTCTCTCTCTCTCTCTCTCTCTCTCTCTCCATGGGAGGAAGAATCGAGTGAGTGCATCACTCTTGTGCATTCAAAAAACTCTATTTTTTGGTCTGTTTGTGGAAAAAGCTCTAAATGAGAAGCTCCCTAAATTATAATCTTCATACAAAAATACTTCATTGTATCATGATCTGTGTATACCTTAAACTCAGATACATACAATTAATGCCTCCACACATTGAGTGTATGTATAACTACATACAATTCAAGCTCATGTGTGGGCCACTTGTGTTGCAAACTACTGAGTTTCTTACTCGTAAAGCCATTGGTCGGTCTTCTTGGCTAACATAGCTCCTATGGCAATGCTATTAGCATATGTTTCAATGACAAAAGGTAGTAATGGATCCATGAGCTTCAATGTAGGTGCAATTGCAATCACCTATTTTAATTTATCAAAAGTTTGCTTTAATTTATTAAAACTTTTATGGTGAATGTCGGTCCAAACATAAACAACAGTAATTTGCAAACAAGTTAGTTAAAATGGTGCTACTACTTTAGAATAGAAGATAATAAATTTTCTATAGAAACCAAATAATTCTAAGAAAGATCTGAGCATAGTACTGTCCCGTGGAACAAGTCAAGCCAAGATTATACAACGTGTCCCAAATACTCAACTTCCTCTTGACATAGGAAAGTCTTGTGTTTATTGGCATACAAGACATTTTCCCTGAGCACGACAAATATAATAAACAAGTATGGTTCATGCTCTAGTAAAATTTATTATAAACCAAAATATCATCAATAAAATCCACCAAGATACTCAACTTCCTCTTGACGTAGGAACGTCTTGTGTTTATTGGTATACAAGACATTTTCCCTGAGCACAACAAATACAATAAAAAATTATGGTTCATGCTCCAGTAAAAATTTATTATAAACCAAAATATCATCAATAAAATCCACCACAAATTTACCCATGAATGGCCTAAATACATCATTCATCATTAACATCATAAATGTGGTTGGTGCATTAGTAAGCTCAAATGGCATTACAAGGTCCTCATATAATGACCAAAACAAGTATGAAAAGCAGTCTGGTGATATTCACTTTTTAAATCCATTTTACTAAAGATCTTAGCTCCACCTAGAGCGTCTATTAAAATATTTATCCTTGGCATTGGATATTGATGTTTTATAGTTAGTTTATTTAAGGCTCTATAATCGATACACACTCGATAAGAATAGTCTTTCTTCTTAACTAGCAAAACCGGAGAAGTGAACGGTGAGAAGTTGGGGTGAATGAGTCCTTTCGCTAGGTACTCCTCAATCACCTTCGACACCTCGTTCAACCAAAATCATTCTATGCGAAGGACTACTAACTGCAGTTGCACTAGGCACAAGCTCTATTCGTTGCTCCATATTTCTACACATAGGAAAAGAAGAGGGTAGGTCAGATTTGAAAACATCAAAAAATTCCGTCAAAATTTTCTATTTTACAAAGATTTTGTGGCATTACAAGTTAGAGTTTTACTTTTATGCCTATCTATAACACTTGAAACTTTTTGAAACCAACCTAAAAGAGTGACTTACAAGATATTCTAAGCATTTGTGTAGCAGTAATCAATGCATTCTTGGGTAGATTTGGCTCATCTTTAATGTGATGCGTCCTCCCCTCCTATATAAATTGATAGACATGCATTGCAAAGTCGATGAGAGGCTTCTTCCATGTTGAGATATCGAGCTCAACTAGTGCTACGGACATTGATGATCTGCTTGGGTGATAGCTTCCACACTTATGCCCTTGGCATGGTTGGTGAGATTATGGTTGATATGCAGCTAGTGGATGCAAGCTGTGTTGTTATAGCCACTTTGGAGTACTAGAGTTATGGCATAGTTATAGCATCATCTCATATAGTCACGTTCACACTATGGACTGACCATTGTATGTTATTGCACGGTATGTACTCTTATCTTTTGAGATATATGGTTGTAGAGAAGAGAAGAAAATAGAAGAAAATTCAGCCATCCATATCTCTCTTCTATCTTGCTGTCTCTTGTGTGTGTGTATGTGTTTGCTTGTAAGGAGCTCAAGCTCTCCCTCTCCCCCACATTCTCTTTATGGTATCAAAGCTCCAATTTGTGTGAGAGCTAAGGAGGTAAGCCAAGAGGCAAGAACAAAGCAAGCAAGGAAATGGTACAAGGGTAAGATCTCTTCCCCTTCTTGTTTAGGTATACGATACCCCTAGGTAGCTTTGATACATGGGTAAGAGCATCATCATCTCTTCCCCTTCTTTTTTAGGCATGATATCCCTTGGGTAGCTCCGAGAGCTACACATCTTCGATTGAGGAGCTGCCTGATTTTTGTTTGTTGCAGGAAAACATGTTTGACGAACTCAATCAAATTGTTAGTGAGAAGCTATACAAGAATAAGTTTCATGCTTAGAAGTTCAGAATGACCAATTTCTTGATGATGGGTAAAGGATTTGGGACTATGTCAAAGGAGATAATGAGGAGCCTCCAAAGTTGCCTGAAGAGAATGCCACTCCAGCAGATATAAAGGCATTCAAGGACAAGAACCAAGGTGCAAGGAAAGTCATGTATTGGATTTCAATCAATGTCATAGACACAATGATAGGACACATAGAGAGGATGCTAACACTCTAGCAATTGCATGGTAGAACTTGGTGTAGATATTCCATACCAACACAAAGGTAAGAAAACTATAGCTAAAACAAGGGCTACATGCTATGGAGAAGAAAAGCATGTCTATCAATGAGTATGATTTAAAGATCAAGGGATCTATTGAATCCCTTGGGTCTATTAATGTATCAATGGAGATGATGATTTAGTGAGCGTATGTCTAAATGGGCTTGGAAAAGAGTATAAGCCATTCAAGAGCTCCATTACAGTTAGGGAGAATGTGGTCCCAACTTTCGGGACTTAGTGTCTATGGTGATCATAGAAGAAAAGTCTCTTGGTGGAGGACTTTTCTTCACAAAGCAAGAACACATCAGAACATACCTTCTACTCCACTTCAGGTAGAGGAAAATGTAGAGGTCATGGTTGAGGCCAAGGTGGTGCCAACATGGAAACTAGCATTATGGACAATGATTCACAATAGCAATAGCAATCATACATAGGTGGAAGAGGCCAGCCTAGAGGCAAGGGGAGCCAGAGGGGCCGAGGTGGTTTGCAAAAACAAAATCATAGTGCAAATAGCATAGAGTGCTATTATTGTGGCAAACTAGGGCACATGGCAAAAGACTTCTTTAAAAATTAAAATGACATTAAAAGTGGAAAGTTTCAAAAAGGTAACTATGCATCATTTAGTAAACATGGTGGTGATGACAAAAGTGAGCAGTTGTTTGTGAGTAGCACATGCTCAGAAATGATGACAAAAGTGAGCAGCTATTTGTGATGCAGTACATGCTCAGTTCCACAACATGAGATGTGTCAGGATCAAAGATATATGGTATGTGGATTTTGGTGCCTCTAACCACATGGCCAGTCATGGTGTGATTTAGAGATATGCAAAATTGAAAAAACCAAGTTATGTAAAAATAGGTAATGATACTAGGCATTCCATTGTGCATGTTTATAAAGTGCCATTGTCCATGCTGCACAATGGCAAAATAAAGTACTTGGCAAATGTACTTCATGTTCCAAATATTACAAAGAACCTAGTTTTTGTTGGATAGATGGTTAAGCAGGGTCTGCAAGTGAGGTTTAATTATCAAGGATGTTTTGTGGAGGGCTTCAAAAATCAGTGTTGCTTGGCTGCAAAGGGTAATAGAAATGGCAAGATGTTTACTTTAGATGTGAACATGCCTAAGGTAAAGGCAACCATGTTTGCGCATAGAACAAGTTTCATTCCAGATATTGACATATGGCACAAGCACATTGGTCATGTGAATATACAGGGCGACTGAAGTCTATGCAGGCCCAAAACATTATTGCAGGTTTACTAAAGTTTAAGGTTCCTGGTATGCATAAAGTATGTGAAGCATGCCAGCTTGGTAAAAAGGTCAAACACGCTCTTCTACATGAAAATAATGTAAATGCAAGGCCATTAGATGTTATACATTAAAATGTATGGGGACTGACCAAGACTGCAACAATTCCAAGTTGGAGGTATTATGTTACATTAATTGTTGATGATCACACTAGGAAAGTGTGGGTTTATTTCATGAAGGAGAAAAGTGAGTTGTTTTCTCACTTTCAAAGATTTAAAGTCTTGGTCAAGAAGGCATACAAATAAAATTCCTATGATCAGATGGTGGGGAGATTCTTTCTCCAATGAGTTCAATGCACTTTATGTGAAAAATAGAGATAAATGGACCATGTTATTAGTTATTTATGTGGATGACTTGATTATCACTAGTGATGCTGACATACATGATGTCAAGAGGCTTTTGAAGCAGAAATTTGAGATGAAGGATTTGGGTGAGTTGCGATATTTCTTGGGTGGCATAGAGGTGGTGAGATCATCTCATGGCATTTTTTTTATTACAGAGCAGTATGTCTTGGACATATTGTCCAAGTATGGTATGACAGGCTTTAAGCTTATTTCAGTGCCATTGAAGTAGAACACAAAGCTTTCCAAAGATATAGGTAAGCTTTTGGAGGACCCTACTATGTACAGGCGCGTAGTGGGTAGCTTGATCTTGTTAACCTATTCCTAGGGTTAACAAGATCTACCGCCATTATCTAACACACCAAAGTGTCATATTTTCAATATATGAAGCAATAGTGTCCAAAGCTACAACTTGGATGGGCGCCCGTAATGGAGTGACGGAGTATTTATAATGATTCCCGCTTCAAAAGCATGTGGTAGCAAGTTAGGATGAAGTCCTAAGTGATATACTTCATGATATATTATGAGAGTAGTCATTTTCATAGCATTCTTATGAGCCTAAAATGCCCGATCGACCACAGTTTAAGTGAGTGTGAACACTTATGGCCATGTATATAAGTGAATATCTCTCATAATACAACATACTCTCCCATTATGCAATTGAGTCTTACTCTTGCTAATCCTCTTACTCATATGTCTCCCTAATGCATGCTAGTGAGTGTGTGTGAGTGAAGTAAGGTGAGAGGAGGGACGAGTACCCGTAGTGCAACATGGCGGTGTGACAACGCTCACGGAAGGCATGGTGGAATTACTTCTCAAGGAGTTGTAGAGTTTGGAGACCTCGAGGGTTACGAGCTCGACCATTGAAAAGATCCTCACAAGAGTTACGGTTCACCAGGTAACCTCTTGTTGGATTTGTTTCAAGGGGGGTTAGGGTGAGCCATAACATTTTTGGTGCTGCTGTCGAGGAGCCATCCCTTGGCTTTTTCCATCGTTTTTCCTCTAATCTATGCATTACCCATTGCCCATTGTCTTGATTAATGGTTTTCCATGAAAAAGATGTGGATTTGATAGTGATTTGTGTGTGATTTGGTGTAGAATAGCTCTCTTTTTTGTTTTTGTAAAGAATGTTTTTTGCTTAATTTTTAGCTTAATTTGTTGTTTTTATTGTTGTTAATGTGATTTTTAGTGTTCTTAGGGCTTGCACATAGTTTGTATTAGGCTTAGTTTGCATCCATTACATCAAACAATGCAGAATGCAATTTTTAGTGAATGTTAGCTCTCTTTAGTGTTAAACAAAGAACTAAAATCATTAATTTTAGCTTAGTTGTGTGTTTTTTATTTTAATTGTTTGCATTAGAGTGTTAGCAAGCATTAGTAGTAGCTTAATCTTTCAAAAATTTTCTCAAAACCATTAAAAAAACCTTGAATTCGACTAATTTCTCTTAATAATGGATTGGTTTTTATCATTAAGGGTGATTAATCTTGTTCAAGAGGCTCAAAAATTAGAAAATATGTTAATTGGGGTCTAAATTGATCATGTGAGTAGTCGAAATTAGTGTTTTGAGAGCATCTAACTGCATCAAAAACACCTATTTACATCAATTTCTTCATCGATTAGAGGAATTTGACTCTCTTTGCTTAATTTTGCCTTAAAAGAGGAGACCAAAATTAAGAGTCTAATTAATCTCCTATTTTAGATTAATTTACACATTTGTTGATGCTTGCACATAGATTAGCATTCCCTTTCTCTATCCAATGATGTGCTCAATTTTATGAATTAATAAGAGATTAGTGGTTAATTAGAGTCCTTGATTAGTGTAAAAGAGGAAAAGATTAGTTAAAGAATTAATCTTTGAAAAATTCATAATCAATTTTTTACATAACTCATTAAGACTAATGAGCATTCAATGAGTAGATGCTCATGAGTTGTCAAATTGTCCATTTTGGGGGTCATTTACGAAGGGTGTAAGGGGTGTCATAAAAAGGTTGACTTTTTTGATTCCCACTTACCTTTTTGGGAAAATGCTTATATCTCCTTAATTTTAAATTCAAAAAATATCCCCCCCCAAAAAAATTCATTCGTATTTTCCACTAGACTCTAAAAAAAAAGATTAAAAAAATAGTTCAGGCCGTGAACCTTAAACGGCCTAAGGTTTCACGACCTAGGAGTCCGTGCTGTCGTGCCACGGCACGTCTATGGTGTGAAACCATGCATGTGAGGCCATTAAATGCAAATCCAGATGCATGGATTAAGTGCCTGTGTACATATGGGATGTATGGCGTGTGGAGGGTTTTGCTTTTGAGGTCATCGCCAGGTGTACAGGTGAAATGGTTTGGTGTTGAGCTTGTTACAGGCCTGTCTGGAGTAAGGTTCACTGCTGGAAGAGTATCAGCTACTCGATGGCTCTGGAAATGTATACGTGTCTCCAAGGATACAATGGGCAATTAAAGGTTGCATTTGAAGAAGGTGTGGAAGGCATGGGCAATTTAAAGGTTAAAGGATAGTGTTGCCTTGGAGCATAGGTGTAAAAAGGATGTTATGGTGGCCATTTTTCAAAACAAATAAATAAATAAAATAAGGATTAATATGGCCAATAATGGGCAAAGCCACATGGCTGTTGATGCTGCTGCCAGCGAAAGAGTCCAGAATATACTAAAATGTGGAGCTGGCGGGTGACAGGGGCGGCTGACAGAGAAGGAGCGACGGGCCGCCTTGGTCGACTTGGTGACGGGCTGCAAAACTAGATATAGAGCGCAGCCGTGTGAAGAAGGAGGGCGTTCTGAAGGAGAGGGCCTGGGTAAGAGGAAGAGCCGGGGGGGTGCAGGAAGTGAGGCGGCCGCTGGGCACGTGAAGGTGTGACGGGTTGGGGCGGGCTGTTTGCCTGTATATGTGTGTTTGTGTTTGGTGGTGCGGGTTTATTAGGGTTAGGTTTGTAGCTGGGGGTGGTCTCTTGCTTTCCCTCTTTGGAGTTTCATGTCAGATCTACTGCAGTTTCCTCAAGCCTTACTACATTGCCTTACTACATTGCCCGGTTCTCCTGCCAAAGTCTATGCGCTTGCAAGCTTGGGAAGCCTGTGGATTGCTGCCTAGGATGGAGTTCAGCGTGATTTCCCAATAGGTGCGCTCAAGCCTTACTACTGCAGTTTCCTCAAGCCTTACTACATTGCCCGGTTCTCCTGCCAAAGTCTATGCGCTTGCAAGCTTGGGAAGCCTGTGGATTGCTGCCTAGGATGGAGTTCAGCGTGATTTCCCAATAGGTGCGCTCACGGGGCAGATCTGTTTACCTCGGTCTTGCTTAAGTTTATGCCCCTCTCGCCCTGAAGCAGATGAAGTAAGGTTCAGTACAGTGTTGCGGTTGGTGGTGGTGGTGTTGCTGAGTAGGTTGGTTCTGCCTTGGGGCTGGTGATCAGCAAGCAACTTACTCGTCTACACTAGGTTTGGGCATATCATTAGGGTTGACTTTTCCTTCGGGTTGGTGTGCTGCAGTGCTGGGCTTCATCAATAGATTCAGGGTCAAAGAAGCCATCTGGATCACCTGAGGAACTTATAAGGCATTTTGGTTGTGATGCATCTTTACTGGTGATGGTCGGAGACCGTTACTTCACTAACATTATTTATGGCAATAAGAATGGCCTATTGACTTTTATAACCAAACCTTTGACCTTCGAGGGAGAGCCTTTTGTTGTTAGACAAGTACGAGCATTGGAAGAGTTTTTGGTGCAGCGATGGCGTGAAAAGGGAGTAATGCCAGTCAGGCACAAATTAATGTCCTGTACCCATCGATTTATAAAGGACCCTGGAGGCAACTCAACTCAGCAATGTTTGTAAAGGAATTCAAAACTGGATGGAGAAATACACGCATGAATGCACTCTACAAAACAGTAGAGCTTGATGAATTGGGCTGTCGGCATGCATATGCTGAAGATATGTATACCTTTCTATTTGATGATGTCTTGTGAGTTTTATTTGTTTTGTCTCGTAAGTGTTGTTGCATGTCAATCATATTGTACAAACATATAACATATGTTATGTGAAGATCTTTTATGATGATGAAGCTTTGATGATGATATATGAAGATGATGATGAGTTCACCTGCCACCATAAGCTTTGTATCATCAGAGTCGAAGATGAGTGAGTCTTGTATGAGTTGTGGAGACAATCCCATAGAATGTATGCCTGAGACAAGAGATTGAGATAATACCATGCTATACCTCGTTCTCTGACAAGCTGAAAATGCTTGGGATTTGGAAGCTACTCTCACAGCCAGAAGTCTCGCACTTTCCCAGCGACACCGCCCACGTCACGACAGATCTCTGGTGAACCCAACGTGAAACTGCTGGGGTAAGAGTGTGGTGAAATACACAGGGAAGCTATGGCTGAGAATCCTGAGGGACAGGGGGTTCATTTTGACCCTGGGGTTATGCAAATGTTTCAGATGTTTACTATGTATATGAAAGCAAGCGGCTGAGAGGGAGCAAATTTCCACGACTAAAGCACTGAAGTCAATCGTGAAAAAGGTGGATCAATTTGATGGTAAAGACATTACAAAGTACCTGCGCAATTACACAAAGGAAATGGAGCTAAACAGGGTGACTGAGGAGCATATGGTTCGAAGTTTTGAGCTGGTATGTGTTCCCGAAATAAGAGAGCGCATAAGAATATTACAGGCAGCACATGGTGGCAAAAATTGGGAGGAGTTCAAGCTTGCTTTGAAGGATGACTGTTTCATGGAGGATTCCGAGGCAGGAGACTGTATACGTCTTGAGACTGGCTGGGAAGAACCTGTGGATTCTCAATCTGTTCATGCCTACATTGCAAAATGCCAGAATAATGAGGCACAGGTAGAGGAAAAGCGTAAGAGGGAAAATGACGAAGGAGATGCCATGGATGATGGTTATGATGCTTCTATGAATGCTTTGCCATGTTTGTTTGATAGTGTTCAAGGTGTTGATGATATGCATGTTGCTAATGATGTTATGGAGGATAGTGCATATGTGACCGGAAGTCATACGAATGTTGTTTCAGAGGATGTTTGCTTTGCAGATGGTGGTTTTTGTTTGGAGTTTCTCTTTCAAGACAAGCAGGTTTTGTTAGAGGATCAGTTTAGTGAAGTTAATGTTTATGTGGATGAGTCTATTGCTCAAGACAATGAGGATCTTGGGATGGCTCAGCTGTTTGATGATGATGAGTTTCTATTTGCAAACATCGGTAACCAACAATCTATGAATGAGGCTTCTTGCACTCTTGATGATGCTAGAGATGTGTTTTGTTTACATGACAAAGATGATGCTTTTTATGTTTATGCTATTGATGGTCCAGGACATTTTGATGTAGCATCACACCTTGATTTTCTTGCACCAGTTTGCATAGATGCATATGAAGCATGTAAAGGCTTTGACAGCATTTTGGTGGTGAAGATAGATGAGGAGGTAATATGCAAAAGAGCACAATGTGATGAATGGCTTGCTATGATGCCATTATGTGTATTTAAACCAAGGATATGTTATAAGTCAATGGAGCAGGCTCATGAGGAATGCAAATGGGTATTTGATCGTGGTATATGGATTGTTGGCAACCATGACAAATGTATTTGGGGATTGAATGTAGAACAATGGTGGATAATCATGAAGGCTTTGTTTTTTTTACTTGTTTGATATTTATGGATACCAAAGCTTGGTTTGAAACACTTTAAAGTGTTCCAAACATGGGGGTTGGCCAGATGACAGGTACTTTTTGCTGATTAATGTATGAAGATGATATTCAGATATATGTGGATCTTGATGATGACTTGGCACATACCGGAGGATGTGCAGGTTTAGAGGGGGTGGATGTCGTGCCATGGCACGTCTATGGTGTGAAACCATGCATGTGAGGCCATTCAATGCAAATCCAGATGCATGGATTAAGTGCCTGTGTACATATGGGATGTATGGCGTGTGGAGGGTTTTGCTTTTGAGGGCGTCGCCAGGTGTACAGGTGAAATGGTTTGGTGTTGAGCTTGTTACAGGCCTGTCTGGAGTAAGGTTCATTGCTGGAAGAGTATCAGCTGCTTGATGGCTCTGGAAATGTATACGTGTCCCCAAGGATACAATGGGCAATTAAAGGTTGCATTTGAAGAAGGTGTGGAAGGCATGGGCAATTTAAAGGTTAAAGGATAGTGTTGCCTTGGAGCATAGGTGTAAAAAGGATGTTATGGTGGCCATTTTTCAAAACAAATAAATAAATAAAATAAGGATTAATATGGCCAATAATGGGCAAAGCCACATGGCTGTTGATGCTGCCGCCAGCGAAAGAGTCTAGAATATACTAAAACGTGGAGCTGGCGGGTGACAGGGGCGGCTGACAGAGAAGGAGCGACGGGCCGCCTTGGTTGACTTGGTGACGGGCTGCAACTGGATATAGAGCGGGCACAGCCGTGTGAAGAAGGAGGGCGCTCTGAAGGAGAGGGCCTGGGTAAGAGGAAGAGCCGGGGGGGGTGCAGGAAGTGAGGCGGTCGCTGGGCACGTGAAGGTGTGACGGGTTGGGGCGGGCTGTTTGCCTGTATATGTGTGTTTGTGTTTGGTGGTGCGGGTTTAGGGTTAGGTTTGTAGCTGGGGGTGGTCTTTTCCTCTTTGGAGTTTCATGTCAGATCTACTGCAGTTTCCTCAAGCCTCACTACATTGCCCGGTTCTCCTGCCAAAGTCTATGCGCTTGCAAGCTTGGGAAGCCTGTGGATTGCTGCCTAGGATGGAGTTCAGCGTGATTTCCCAATAGGTGCGCTCACGGGGCGGATCTGTTTACCTCGGTCTTGCTTAAGTTTATGCCCCTCTCGCCCCGAAGCAGATGAAGTAAGGTTCAGTACAGTATTGCGGTTGGTGGTGGTGGTGTTGCTAAGTAGGTTGGTTCTGCCTTGGAGTTGGGGCTGGTGATCAGCAAGCAACTTACTCGTCTACACTAGGTTTGGGCATATCATTAGGGTTGACTTTTCCTTCGGGTTGGTGTGCTGCAGTTGGGCTTCATCAATAGATTCAGGGTCAAAGAAGCCATCTGGATCACCTGAGGAACTTATAAGGCATTTTGGTTGTGATGCATCTTTACTGGTGATGGTCGGAGACCGTTACTTCACTGACATTATTTATGGCAATAAGAATGGCCTATTGACTTTTATAACCAAACCTTTGACCTTCGAGGGAGAACCTTTTGTTGTTAGACAAGTACGAGCATTGGAAGAGTTTTTGGTGCAGCGATGGCGTGAAAAGGGAGTAATGCCAGTCAGGCACAAATTAATGTCCTGTACCCATCGATTTATAAAGGACCCTGGAGGCAACTCAACTCAGCAATGTTTGTAAAGGAATTCAAAACTGGATGGAGAAATACACGCATGAATGCAATCTACAAAACAGTAGAGCTTGATGAATTGGGCTGTCGGCATGCATATGCTGAAGATATGTATACCTTTGTATTTGATGATGTCTTGTGAGTTTTATTTGTTTTGTCTCGTAAGTGTTGTTGCATGTCAATCATATTGTACAAACATATAACATATGTTATGTGAAGATCTTTTATGATGATGAAGCTTTGATGATGATATATGAAGATGATGATGAGTTCACCTGCCATAAGCTTTGTATCATCAGAGTCGAAGATGAGTGAGTCTTGTATGAGTTGTGGAGACAATCCCATAGAATGTATGCCTGAGACAAGAGATTGAGATAATACCATGCTATACCTCGTTCTATGACAAGCTGAGAAGACATTTAATGCTTGGGATTTGGAAGCTACTCTCACAGCCAGAAGTCTCGCACTTTCCCAGCGACACCGCCCACGTCACGACAGCGCGCAAAAAAAAAATCCAATTTAATTTTTCTTTGAAGTCCGGTTCACGGCGTGAAAGACTTCGTTCACGCCTTTTAAAAAAATCAAATTTAATTTTTCTGTGAAGTTTGATTCACGACATGAAATCCTAAGATTTCACGGTGTGAAAGACTTCGTTCACGCCCAAAAAAAATCAAATTTAATTTTTCCATGAAATTCGGTTCACGACGTGAAACCCTGAGGTTTCATGGCGTGAAAGACTTTGTTCACGCCAAAAAAAAAATAAAAAATAAAAAATTTGATAAAATTCGTGAAGTTTGCTTCACACCGTGAATTGCATCTTGCTAGTTCACGACGTGAAAAGGGGGTCCGTCGGCCAAAAAAAAAGACTCTAGAAAACACCCCTATTTGGAGGCTTGTATCTCCTAAACCATAAGTCTGATGAAGGCGCTCTAGGGCTTATCGGAAAGCTGACATCGAGCTCTTCAACTTTGGTCTGTCAACCAAAGTCATAATCGATTGTTTTGGCATCCGACCAGTAGCCTCAAAAATTTGACCTAGAAATTGAGGCAAAAAAAGGCCTGAAAAGCACGAAAAATAGCAAAAAACAGCACAAAAATTACTTTAAACCATATTCAGGCTACTTTTTGAGGATCTAAAAATGATAAAATCACAAACGACTCAAGGAGACAAAGTTGTAGTACTCCAAAAATATTACAACTCTCTCATACAGAGTTTTTCAAATTTCCTTTTGGAACACCCTCAAAAACGTGTTGCGAGGGAAAAAATTTTCAAACTTTTTTTCCATCTTGAGACAGTGATGGAAAATAGGTTTTAGGACCTCCTCTTCCATCTGGAAAGTTACTAGCATGCACTTTTTTCAAAAATTTATCTCAAGTAGTTGTGCGTATAGCGCGTAAGGTAATTAGGACAAACGGACACTCAGTTGACCCAACGAAGGGAACACTCAGCCTCTTGAGATTGTAATGGACTGTGAGAAAATATAAAAAGAAAAAATATGTATGGTTGCTCATTAAGAAGCATTTAGGCAATCAGACATGGCAACGATAGAGGGATTTCCAGGTATCACACAAGGACTGACCCCAATGGCTGACATCTTCGAGCCATTGAGATCTATGCCCAAATGCACATCCCAATACCATTGGCCATGCCTATAACAAGCGTGTCATCGGGTTTTACACCCCTATCACTTCAATCCCATCGAGATTTGGTCCTTCACCTAATATCTCCACAAATCCTATAGGTACCAACCCTTTCTTGGATGCCCACACCTTGGACATACTGACTAGTCTAGGAAGGGGGATAGTCCAAGGACTAAGTGAGTCCCTACCCCCACAAGAGCACTCACATACGGCCTCAGTGACTCATACAAACATACAGTCGTACAAATTTCCAAAATCATGGGCAAATACGACGGAACAATATATCCTATCCAATTTATATAAATGTTTGAACAAAGATGTGAGGCCTTTGGAAATCCAAGCTGCCCCACTAAGGTACATGTGTTGAACCTATGCTTAGAAGAAAAAGCTAGTCAATGGTTCATCACATTGATGCCAATGATCAAGACCAACTTCAAAACCTTGAAAGCAGCCTTTATCCATGGTTTTTCAAGACAAGGTGATTGGTGGAGTGCAGCAAAAGAACTCTATTCAATTGAGTGTAAACCAAATGAATCCATTAGAGACCTTATCCTTCAGATAAAACTCTTGGACTCACGAAAAATTAAATGATTCTCGATTGAAGAGATATTTCATGGTGGGCTTAAAGAATAATAGCTTACACAACTTGATCATTGTATCCAACCCGAAAACATTCAATCAATGTTGTAAAGAAGCAGTACGTTTACATGACAACATGCTGGAAGATGATCATGCTACGAGGTGTTCCTCATCTAAACCAAGTGAAGCAATGGAAAAAGAAAGATTAATCTCAGAATTGTCATTCCCCAAATTCTATGTAGCCTTGCTTAAAAGCTTTCAATCAACATCTCTAAGAGAGGATGAGCTCCTTGAAAACCAACCATCCTTAATGCCTCTACAAGTGAGGAGCAAAATGCCTTGTGTTTAGTGCAATCACTAGGATCATCCCAATCCCCATTGTGCATACAAGGCACCTATTTTTGTGTACTTGCATATATTGTAAATCCTTTGATCATGATACTAAAAAGTGTCCCAGTTCATCAACAATTGATTCAAAACCCCCATCTCACGTGCACTAAACAAAAACAGTCCAAAGGGTAGAAACTGCTCAAGAAGTGGTTAATCGAACACTTCAGTGTTTCTATTGTTGTGGACCTCACAAAGTGCCAGACTGCATAGTTTGGAATACTTCCATGCCCATAGTCACTGAAACTTTACAACCCATGTGTGAATGATGTGGCATTGATCACATGTTCCAAGATTGCCCAAGACAAGTTGCTTCAATGCAACTTGTCTCGCAAAAGAAGAAGTTGCAACATCTTAAGTGTATAAAACAGGCAATTGTCCATGATACCCTTGAATGTGCTTACACGCTTACAAGCCAAGGCACGAGAAACGGTTAAAAAGAATGCAAAAGATAATACTTTAACATGGGTAGAATAACATGCCTTAAAACAGAACCTAAAAGAAAAAGCAAAACCTTCTAAACCCAAGAAAAACAAGGGACAACAAACTATCAAAAACCAAGGTTGAATTAGAGGACAGGGAAAAGGAGCCTGTGGAGGACATAAACCCAAAAGAGCCAAAAGCTACACATGACGCAGAAGCATCCACCTCAAAGGCCACCACTCAAACCACAAAACCCATATGTGCGACACAGGATACAAAAGCCCAAAAGAAAATTCGATCTCAACGCATGGACAAACATAAAGAAAACTTAACGATCCAAAGAAAGTCAGAAGATGAAACAAGTTCTAGTACGTCACTTAGTGAGGATGAAACAAGTTCTGACAGTGCACTTAATAGACCAATCAAGAAACTAGAACCCACCCAACCACCCCAAATTGAAAATCATGATCACATGACATATGCGGAACGCAAAAAGCAAGCTTAAGAGAGCATGCTTAGCATGGTTGAATGTCTTACAGGATCACCGGTTGTGATTAAACCTAATAATGCCAAATCTTAAAAAGCAACCAAAATACAAAACCCTGAGGATTACCGCTTCTCCTTTCAAGAGGAATACATACTCTCTATAGAAGAGTCATTTGAGACAAATTGCACGAATTATGTGGTTTGAGAATGCACGTGAGGAATTCGACAATTCCCTTTCCAAATTAAATAAGTCTCTTAAAACCTCATTTGGAGGAATGCTCTTCTCTCATGGGTGAAGCCAGCATAACATCAACACTTGCATCCTTAAGGGCTCAACATGAGTTATACCAAGAAATAAAGAACTCCATAGAACATGCCTGTAAGGATTCACAAGTTTCCAAACAAAACTCAGTTAGAATTGTCAAGGGACCAAGTGTACCAGTGTACACATTGGCTACTCTTGAAAAAGTTGAGAGCCAAAAAGAGGATGAAAGTGAATGGGAATATGAAACTGAGATGGGATCTGAAGCTGAAACAAAAACTGAAACATCCATGGTTCCTTTGGAAGATTCTAGCATGGTATGGTTAGATTTCCCTATAGGCAATGATGTTAAGCGCAAATGCACGTTGATTAGCCCTCAAGCTAGTCATAACATTATGACAATAGACACTTGGGTGTCATTGGGACAACCTAAACGCATCCCTATGGACAATGGTCTTGCAAGAGGAGCCAATGGACAAAACATTGAAGTTCTTGGTTATTTTAGCTATGCTACTCAAACAATTGGTGGAGATGTGGAATTTACATTCCATGTTACCCTAGATTCCCTTGAGTATGATGTCATGATGTCATCCTTGGTGGAACTTGGATACGTGACTCGTTGTATTCAATTAATGAATCCATGCAAACAATCACCTTGAGCACTCCTGTACAGGCATTGTACAATTGCTAACTATCGGGAGGACGAGACCTTAGAGGAGCTCAAACTTCCAACATATCTTACTGAAAAGATCCCTAGGATTCTGGTTGGATTGGAAATTTCAAATAAAATCACCATAGCTCAAGCACAACTTTATCCAAAACGAGAGCACAATCTCATGACCCTTGAGTTATGGGATTTGTTAGGACAACCACCTCCATTTTACAACATTACAAACCTACTACATTTCACTGGTGATGGTAGATAAGGTTTGCTGGGTTATGCCCAATACTTGGAAACAGAAGCGATGGTTACAATACAGGAGAGGGATTTTCTACAGATAAAGAACACTGAAATAAAAAAACTAAATGGGTTGTATGAAAAGAAGCTTATGGCAAACAAAGAAACAATTCAAGACTTGGAGAAAAAGATTGATGCTTTAAGGAGAAAGGACACAGCACTAGGTCCACATAAAAGAAGAAGGCAACTTTGCTACATAGAGAAAATGAAAGTTGGAGAAGTGGAGGGATGAAGAAGTGAGTACAGGCTGTAAGGTAATGTTAACTCTTATTTCATATATATTTCTCTTTTTAGATTAGGTTCTTTGTTTGAAAATAGACATAAGTAATTAGATTTGATGTTATTCTATTTTTAGATCTTTACTTCATCCAGAGTCCAAGGTACATTTCAAAGCTGGAGTGCATTACAGTCATTTGTTGGTACCAAAAGGAATAGTGGAAGAGATGCTATATCAAAAGAAGTTTAAAAAAATCAATGAGAAGCATGTGTCTTTTTTTATGAACAAGAACCAGCTCGATGCAACTCAGGTGCAAGCAATGCTGGATGAGACTGACATCTCTCAGAAAGCATATAGTATACTGTTTAAGGTAGTAGCAGAGAAATATCAAAGTAAGAAGCATAAAGGTTCGTTACTTCCAAAACCAATGCAAGTAAAGTTTGCACGCCAACATGTGAACTTAGAGGTGTTTGAGAAGCTTGGTTCACCAGTACATATTGAAGCAACATTCGTTGTGCTAAAGACAGAGAGGTACTCTTTAACCCACACAACAATATTTTCTTTGATCTTGAACCTTTGCTTAGGTATACGGAGTTCAGTTCTTTGAGATTAGTCAAGAAGAATGTGAAGGAGTTCTAAAATTTGTTTTGAAACTGGATGAGTGTGAGATTTTAAAGAACAGAAAAATGGAGAGGGTCACTATCACTCTAATGAATAGGGCCTTAGACACATCTATTACTACAAAAGATGATGCAAGATATTTTAGTGTTCAATTGGAGAATAACATATTGCCACTTGGATCTTTTGAGGTATCTTCTTTATCATTAAATATGACTGTGTATTACGTTGAAATAATTTAAACATGACACTTGTATTAAACATGAGCTTCTTCCTAATGACACAGGTGGATAAAGAAGACTTTGAAATTTTACATTGGGTGTTTCATCAAACTACAATTCAATCACTAATTAATGAGCAAAGAAATGGAAGGGCCCTTCATGTGCCTGGGTTCGGTGACTATAAAGTGGAATGGCACATGGCAGGTGATTTGAAGACTCTAAAATGCATGTATAACATAAGCAAAGGTGCAAATGCAAAGAGTCCATGTCTATATTGCATGTCAAGTGCCAAGACTTTAGATCGTGTACTATGGAACAAATCTCCTGATAGGCATTTAAAGATAAAGATTTCAAAGCAGTGCTTGATATTCCTCTATCCAAAGTGCACATATGCACATTGCATGCACTATGTAGAATTGTAGAGAAGCTGGTGTATTTGTACATATGCTTTGCATGGATGTTAAAGCCTAAAAAATAATCTCTAAAAGCAATCAAAGCAATAGAAAAAGTGCTATCAGACATTGGCTTGCGTCGGGGGCATGTTAAAATTGAGGAGGACGGCAAGTGGTCATAAGCGGGCAGCAAAGTACCAAGAAAACCATCAATAGGTGGTGTGAAAGCTAAAAGATTTTTCTCATACTACCTCAAAGATTGTGGAGATAAAAACAAGCAAAAGATGTTTAATCAATGGAGAGATCTACATAATGCAATCAAGGACATTGGAAAATAAGGTTCAATCCAAAATCGGAAGGCAGATGTGTGGATTTCACTTGACAAGATCTTTGCATTCATGGAGAAAAAGAGCTGGAGCAATAGTGAGATAAAATTATTTAAAAACATATTAGAGACTTGGAGGAAGGCATTCATTGCAGGATGGAGTGATCAACATGTAGCTCATTACATGGTAAGAACTTTAAAAGCTGCTGCAATCTTAATACTATGAGACTAACTAATACATACATCTGATTTTTTTCTGTTGTCATTGATTGCAGCATATACTATATAATCATACACCATATTTTGCAAAGACATACGGTTCATTGTCAATATGGTCAACTCAAGGCATGGAGAAGTCACATAACATGGCAAGAACAGGTTACTTTAAGCACACTAGACATGGTGGAGGCAAGAATCAAGCCAATAGTCTTTTAGAGTTACATCGATGGACTTACAGGAAATTGATTCACAAAGCAAAACAAAAAGACACATTCAAGTCCTCATCATTGACACGTGTAATACAATTGATTAATAAAGAAAAGCAACAATGTGATGGAATCAGTCAACTGCGAGAGAGTGCCATCAGTTGTGGCGTCGCTCACAAGAGTCAGGATTGGGAGACGGTGGTCTAGATGAGGTGGGCTTGATCTTCTTCAATGGTCTTCCTTCTTCATCTTCCTTTTCTTCTTCTTCCTCTTCATTTGCCGAGAGATCTATTTTTGGCATCTACACCTTGGAGGCAACAGTTCCAACCGGCTTTTTCTTGTCCTTATTAGATATCTTTTTCCATATGGATGCAATGTGTTTGGGTCTGTAATTCTTGCTACAATAGCATGCGCTGTATATGACAGGTAGTAGGGGCATCTTCGTGCTTGGTAACCATACCCCTGACCCCAAACACCCGCAGTGCAAACTGTTTCTTGACAAGCACCACCTTCTCAGCATTTAAAGGCACTTCATGTCCACCACAAAACCTGGATAGTACTTTGAATGTGCCTACAATAGCATGCGCTATATATGACAGCAGGTAGTAGGGGCATCTTAGTGCTTGGCAACCATACCCCCCTAACCCCAAACACCTGTAGTGCAAACTGTTTCTTCTTGACAAGCACCACCTTCTCAGCATTTAAAGGCACTTCATGTCCACCACAAAACCTAGATAGTACTTTGAATGCGAATAAAGGGAATTTTGCATTGTCTTTTAAGAACTCCTTGTGAAATATAATGATCTGCATATTAAAATTGTAATCATCAATCATGACTCATGCCACTACTTGCTGTTGTCAATTTTAAGCAAGTGTCGTAAATTGCACATACCTTTTGATGATTCAAATGTCTTATATATTGAGCGAGAGCAACATCCTTTTGATGACCTGTTGACTTTGAAGTGGAAGCTCTCCGGATGATCTTGAGCCTCCTGCTCTCTTCAGGAAATCATCATCATATACAAAAACTTGGTACCAATGTTATATGTTTAATTGACACAATCGACAAAGTCCACGTAAATCAAATTCTTATAGTTTGAAAAATCTTCGGCTCTATTACCTATTGATTTTCATCACTCTTAAGCATGAATCTTGTCCACAAAGGGATCGTGGACTTACTGTCTTCATGCACAGTAGGTGCCAAAAATTCACCCATATCTGCCAAACCAAGACGATTGGCAATTACTACAGCCTTCTCCTCGCAGAAGGTAATTGGGTTTCATATGTCCTAGCTTCATTGAACATCTTCTTTAATATCTCCTTGCCAGGCAGGTACTCAGAGTTTGTACTGCAGAATCAGCTAGTAGATAATTGTCAACGCCTTCCTCTATCCAGCCCATGTCTGCTTCACTAAAATTTGCTAAGGCAGCCAAGCAATAGTCTTCACGAATATTGAAATGTTACCTAATGTCTGTTAATAATACATAATCAGCTTGGGCTACCATAGTAAAGCTAGGCAAGGAAGGTAGTGACAACTCCCCCTGTTCATTCTCATTAGAAGGTGCTACATCAAAAGGGATAAGGGATGCATTAGCCTCAAAGGTTTCCTTTTCGGCCTCTGCCCTCTCCTCTGCTGGGTCTATAGCCACCTCTTCCTCAACCCCATCATCCTAGATTGGCACTTGAGTGCTTGCCACACAGTCACTGTCTCGGGCTCTGAGTCCTCAGTAATAAGAAGATGCAGAAAACAAAGAAAACCATAACTAAATTGGAGCAGGCGACACTTCTTTGAGTGTATTGGTTCTCCTCTACTCTATTACTGGCTGGGAATCTTTTCAAGACAACGGCTAAGCCTCCTCTTCATGATTTTGTCTGTCACAAAATCAAATGGATGAACATATCGTTCACCATCGCTCGGGGACATAACGATATTGGCAAAAACAGTGTCTTCATACTCCTACTCACCGTCACCGAGAACAATCCTACAACAATTAATGACGTTCTCAAGAGAAAGTTTCGTGTTGAACATTCAAGACAACTCATGCAAACGCTCATGGGCTTCTGCATTGTACAAGAACATAAACAGCTTTTCTGCACAAGACTCTTCTGCCTCGTAGACAATGTCCAACTCTTTCGAAGACATGCCCAAAAAAACATTTCAGTCAATTAGAACATGCACGCTTATTTCAGTACCTGGCGATAAGGAGATTTGAATATACACATGCAAGCCCCCTGTCGCTTGGTACTAGCACCAAAAAAAGAGGGATCAATACCAAGCGATAGAGGGCTCATGCAGAATTCATGAGCCCATCACCACTTGGTACTGAACCCTAAATTTAAAGAGACTTAAAGGGCTCAATAAGTTTTATTTTTTTTTTATAGATGAAGCCTTTATATATATTAAATAAAAAACATACAAGCGGCATATTTTACATTTTAGTTGTATTTTTGTAAGATGAAATAGTCTGTCCTCCAGGCCTGAAAATTTAAGGCTTGCCCTAAGCTTCGACTTGAAGGCCTATAAGCTTACTTGGCCTTCATGTTTACACATTTGCAAACCACTACTACTCTACAAAAATTTGATTTCAATTGAAACCTCCAGAATCCTGTCTGCTTTATATCGCTTGGTACCGACCCCACTCTGAGTCATGGGGTCAGTATACCAAGCAAAACAAAGGCCTTCGTGATCCTGTCTGCTTTATATTGCTTGGTACCGACCCTACTGTGAGTCATGGGGTTAGTACTACCAAGCAAAATAAAGGCCTCCGGGATCCTGTCTGTTGCTTTATATCGCTTGGTCCCGACCCCAATGTGAGTCATGGGGTCAGTACCAAGAGAAACAAAGGCCTCTGGGATCCTATTTGCTTTATATCGCTTGGTGCCGACCCCACTGTGAGTCATGGGGTCAGTGCCAAAATCGAAACAACAGCCTCCTCTGAAATCCGGTCTACTTTATATCGCTTGGTACCAACCCCACTATGAGTCATGGGGTCAATACCAAGCAAAATAAAGGCCTCCGGGATCCTGTCTGATTTATATCACTTGGTACCAACCCCACTGTGAGTCATGGGGTCAATACCAAGTGAAACAAAGGCCTCCGAGATCCTGTCTACTTCACATCGCTGTTCCGACCCCACTGTGAGTCATGGGCTCAGTACCAAGCAAAACAAAGGCCTCCGGGATCCTGTCTGCTTTATATCGCTTGGTGCAACCCCACTATGAGTCATGGGGTCAGTACCAAGCAAAACAAAGGCCTCGGGGATCCTGTCTGCTTTATATCGCTTGGTGCTGACCCCACTGCGAGTCATGGGGTCGGTACCAAGCGAAACAAAGGCCTCTGGGATCCTGTCTGCTTTATATCGCTTGTTACTGACCCCACTATGAGTCATGGGGTCAGTACCAAGCGAAACAAAGGCCTCCAGGATCCTGTCTACTTTATATTACTTGGTGCCGACCCCACTGTGAGTCATGGGGTCAGTACTACCAAGCAAAACAAAGGCCTCAGAGATCCTATTTGCTTTATATTGCTTGGTCCCAACTCCAATGTGAGTCATGGGGTCAGTACCAAGCGAAACAAAGGCCTCCGAGATCCTATCTACTTTATATCGCTTGGTGCCGACCCCACTGTGAGTCATGGGGTCAGTACCAAGCGAAACAACGGCCTCTAAAATCCTGTCTGCTTTATATCGCTTGGTATCGACCCCACTATGAGTCATGGGGTCAATACCAAGCGAAATAAAGGCCTCCGGGATCCTGTCTACTTTATATCGCTTGGTATCGACCCCACTATGAATCATGGGGTCAATATCAAGCGAAACAAAGGCCTTCGACATCCTGTCTACTTTATATCGCTTGGTACTACCGACCCCACTATGAGTCATGGGCTCAGTACCAAGCAAAACAAAGGCTTCCGGGATCCTGTCTGCTTTATATCGCTTGGTGCGACCCCACTATGAGTCATGGGGTCAGTACCAAGCAAAACAAAGGGCTCCGGGATCCTTTCTACTTTATATCGCTTGGTGCCGACCCCACTGTGAGTCATGGGGTCAGTACCAAGTAAAACAAAGGCCTCGAGGATCTTGTCTGCTTTATATCACTTGTTACCTACCCCACTGTGAGTCATGGGGTCAGTACCAAGCAAAACAAAGTCCTCCGAGATCCTATCTGCTTTATATCACTTGGTACCGACCCCACTGTGAGTCATGGGGTCAATACCAAGCGAAACAAAGGCCTCCGGGATCCTGTATGCTTTATATCTCTTGGTACCGACCCCGCTGTGAGTCATGGGGTCAGTATTAAGCAAAACAAAGGCCTCCAGGATTCTGTCTGCTTTATATCGCTTCATGCCGACCCCACTGTGAGTAATGGGGTCAGTATACCAAATGAAACAAAGGCCTCCAGGATCCTTTCTACTTTATATTGCTTGGTACCGACCCCACTGTGTGATAATGTTGGTCATGGGGTTAGAGTACCAAGCGATTCAAAGGCCTCTGGAATCCTGTCTACTTTATATCGCTTGGTACCGACCCCACTGTAAGTCATGGGTCAGTGTACCAAGTGATTCAAAGGCCTTCGAAATCTTGTGTGCTTCATATCACTTGGTACCGACCTCAATGTGATAACGTTGGTCATGGGGTCAGTACCAAGAAATACAAAGGCCTCCAGAATCCTGTCTGCTTTATATCACTTGGTACGGACCCCAATGTGATAATGTTAGTTATGGGGTTAGTACCAAGCAATACAAAGGCCTCTGGAATCCCATCTGCTCTATATCGCTTGGTACCGACCCCACTATGAGAGTCATGTGGTCATGGAGTCAGTATATCAAAAGCGATACAATGTACTCTGGAATCCTATTTCTATTATATTGCTTGGTATTGACTTTTTTAAATGTGTTTCTCATAACGCTTTGTTTATTTGTTTAGATGGCTCGTACACCAAGACAACTGCTTGGAGGCTTGAAAGACCTACCGAGTCACTGCAAGCACAAGGTAGAACAAGGAGGTATCAAGCTCATAGGGCAGTTTTGTAGGAGCTTTGTCGCTTTGAGCGACACATGCAGCCTGCGATATCCATACCCCCTCAAGCTCACCATATCCATCTCATGTACTCCAACTTTATCTCTAAAGTATTCAAACTTCTCTTTACCAAGTGGTTTGGTAAAGATATCCACAACTTGCTCGTCACTCTTCAGATATGTCAAATCTATCTATCCATCCAACACTTTCTCCCTAATGAAATAATAGTGGACCTCTATATGTCTCCTATGAGTTTGCTCCTCACATGATAAACTAGCTTACTAGTAGCCAACTGTATATTGGTCATGTTGTCTTAGTGTATGACAATAGCTCCATCATGACATTGTCCCAAATTATCAAATAGCTTTTTCAGCCATACCATCTCACATGAAGCCATAGCTTCTCCTCTATACTATGCCTCTGTGCTAGATAAAGCAATTGTGGGTTACTTCTTATTGCTCCAACTCACTGTAGCACTTCCCATGCTAAATGCATACCCACTAGTAGACCTCTTGTCATATGCTTTACCTGCCTAATTTGCACTTTTATATCCATAGACCATCACATTCTTTCCATGCTCATAGAATAAACCATAATGGGTCACATATCTCATGATCCTCCTATGATAGCATCCAAATGTGGCTTCCTAGGACTCTACATAAACTGATTAACTAGTCCCACTGCATAACATAAATTTGGTCTAGTAATGATCAAGTAAATCAAGCTCCTGACCATCTTTCTATACATAGTAACTTCATCCAACTCATCACCAAGATCAGCCCTTAGCTTTATATTCTACTCTAATGGTGTCATCATAGACTTGCATCTGGTTATGCCATACTTTTTGCCTTTGCACCAACCAAATACCATGTGATGTCATGATTACCACAATGCCAAGAAAAAATCTAAGCTCTCCCAAATCCTTCATGTTAAAGTGCCTGTTTAATGCTATCTTCACACTGGCAATATCATTTCCACAATCTGTTTGCTGCTAAGTCATCCATATAAATGACAATTCATATATAGTGAAGAGTCTAAATTTCCCACATGAAATCCAATGCTCTGCTAATCATGTCACTCTAAGCTCGTGGTGCTTACTTCAGCCCATGTAATGCTTTCTTCAATTTGCATACATATGTGAGAAAGTTTAGGTGTACATAACCCTTTGGTTGTTCCATAAACACTTCCTCTTGTAGCTCTCCATTCAAGAATGCATTCTTAATATCCATTTGATGTAATTCCCAACCTTTAGATGCAGCCAACGAGATCACAAATCTTACTATAGCCATTTTAGCGAGTAGGCTAAATGTCTCATCATATTCGAGACCATGTGTCTATGCATAAGCTTTAGCTACCAGCCTTGCCTTTTACCTTTCCATGGATCCATCTAGCTTGTATTTGGCTTTGTAAACCTATTTACATCCAATCACATTCTTTCCTTTTAGTAACTCAACCAAATCCCATGTATCATTATGTGCCAAAGCATCCATCTCCTCATCCATAGCTTTGTCCCACCAATAGCCTCATCAAAACAAGAAGGCTCCACCGGCTAGATGTCATATATGCATAATTTAAAGCATGCCCACTATATGTGAATCTCTGTATTGGATATCTCACTCTTTGTGACCTCCTCAATGACAGTGTGGGCCACTACAAGCTCCCTAAGCTCTAGCATGTGGTGGTACATACCTGTCATTCATCACACCTAGAGTTCTTACTACTGGGATTCCCAACGCACCATCAAGATTCTCTAAACTGATGAGTCATAACCAGCAATACCAATACCAATGCCTTTAACTTTATTTTTATCCTTTTTTAATGCACTACTCTGAGTGCTCACCTCATGTCTCAAGCTTTCTCACCGTGGACTCACATTGTCACTACTAGATGTCTCATTTGGGCTAGACATACTAGTGGACTCCTCCAAAGGTAAATGTACACCCTCATTTTCAAAAATGTCATCAATCATGACACTCTCACTTTGCTTATACTAGCTCTAGCAATCTCATCAAATATCACATCTCTACTAATGAGAACCTGCTTTGTCACTGGGTTGTAGCATTTGTATGCTTTTCTATCCTGCGAATAACCAATGAACACACATTTTTTAGTTTTTGGGTCTAACTTCCTCATCTTCTCATTTGGAACATGCACATAAGCAATGCATCCAAAAACTTTCAAATGTCCAATGTTAGGCCTAAAACCTATCATCCTTGTCTCAGGAGTACTCTCATGTATGGCAGCTTAGGTGTCTTATTCAAGATGTATACTATTGTAGCACATGCTTCTGCCCAAAAATACAAAGGCATACTCTTCTCATTCATCAATGTTCTTGCCACTTCATTTATCACTCTATTCTTTCTCTCAACAGAGTAGGAACCCCATTTTGTTGAGGACTATACCTACATGTGAGATATTGTCTAATACCATGATCTCTCAAGAACCCATCAAATGCATGTGAGGATACTCACCACCACCATCTGTCCTCAAACATTTAATCTAGTGACCATATTGCTTTTCCACAAGTGGTTTGATCTCTTTAAACTTACCCAATGCTTCACTCTTCTCTTTTAAGAAGTAAATCCATATCATCTTGTTGAAATCATCGATAAATGTAATGTATTACCTACACCCATTAATTGATTAGGTTTGAGTGGGACCCCAAATGTCATGTGGTTTGATACACATGAATCCATATACCATGTTTCATTACTCTCTTTATGTGACATCCTAGTACCTATCACATGCTTTATAGTAAATAAATGATCTGTATGTCCTTCTTCACATGCTTCATAAAAAATGATATGTATGTCCTTCATTGCTAGTAGATGATGCATAGTTACCATGTTGCACTCTACCACCATCGTGAAGATCATTCTGCTTTTATAGCAATCTCTAGCCATATCTCCAAGTTTACAACAATAATGACACTAAATGCCATACATATTCTGTTGTTATGGTTGCCAATGACCTCTACCGTGAGATCCAGATCTCCCTCTAGCATGAGGGTAAAAACCTCTACCACCATGATGGATGGGAATCATGTTGTTTGTTATGGCGGTCTATCATGCCAACAACCACGTCCACATGTACATCCTCTCAAACTAGATCTCTCCCTGCCTCTAGCACCTCTTTGAGTGTAAAATGCTTGGTTCCTTGCATACCCACTAGTATCATAAATAGCATCACTTTTAAGTAACTTTACTAAATAATGACTATTTAAGGTACTTAACAATCCATTAATCTTTGCAAATCCTTTGGTTACAAATTTTTAGAAGTTTAAAAACCTATAAATGCTTCCTAGAATGTCACACAAGCATTTGACTAAGCCACTGGTATAGTCAACAATGTTGACTCAAGGTCAACCTTGCTAAAATTGGCCTTTTTTTACCAATGCAATCCACAAATACTCTATGAATGCTCTATTTCTCTGCAAATTCTACATAACCAATCTTGATTTGGCTCCAAGTTCATCAATTCTTCAATATATTAGCTATAAATGCATCATATACACCAAGCTCACACTTCACATAATCAAGGTTATCTCAAGACAGTGATTGGAGTTCCACATATTCTTTAAATTTTCAGGTCTATGTAGGTTTTTTCCTTACTGTCCAGCTTGTTTTTTCTTTGGAGGGGCTGAATATGAGCTATAAACTTCAACTACAAGCATTAGTTGCTCTAATACACATCACTTTTACTATTTGAACACCCAATAGCCATGGTTGAGCTTCACACTTCACCAAGCTTCACTATGGGCAGTTTGCACTAACCTGCAGGCTACCACCAACTACTTTAAAAGCTTCAAGGGAGTTTGATTGAGCTCAAATGAGAGTTAGGGTGTGTTATACAAGCCTTATTACACACCACACATCACAATGATGCGCCAAGATTCATCAATTTCATGTTTCCATACATGTGAGCTTCAAAGGCTTCAATGCACCATCAAGTACACCTGTAGATCTATTTCAACTTATTCAAGCCTTATCTACACAGCACACACCACAATGATGCGCCAAGATTCATCAATTTCATGTTTCCATACATGTGAGCTTCAAAGGCTTCAATGCACCATCAAGTACACCTGTAGATCTATTTCAACTTATTCAAATGCTTCAATAACTTGCCAATGCAATTATCCTCTTGTTTAGTCAACCATAAATCATGTACAAGTGCCTCTTGTGGTGATGATTCAAGGTACTATACCTATAGATCTATTTCAACTTGTTCAAATACTTCAATAACTTGCCAATGCAATTGCCCTCTTGTCTAGTCAACCATACATCAAGTACATGTGCCTCTTGTGGTGATGATTCAAGGTACTACATTCACTAGTACTTCAATTGTGAGCTCAAAAACAACCCTCTTACAATGCTTGGGGAAACTTGTCTTTTTTTTTAATCTTGCTCAAATACCTACAATCCGCTCTAGGATGTTTAGCTATCCTTACCCGATAAGCCAAGGTTTCAGATCTGATGGGGCTGGTGATGTTCCATAGCTTCTCTTTACTCCATAGCTCCAATGGAAATCTCCAAAAACCAAAATTTTCCCCCTCTCTTATTCACTCAATAGACCCTAATAAGAGCTACCTAGGCTTTGATACCATGAAAAGAGAGTATAGGGGAGCACATAAGACACACCTAAGTAGTCATTGCTCTCATTCCATCAATACACATGGACTAGAGAAGCTCCATATGTTTCCTTCATTGCTTACCACAAAACATAGCACACTACATAATGATAAGTTCACACTGAAATAAACCTAATGCTAGTGTCCACACTTTTGGCCAGTTGGGCATGGCGATTATTTTCCACACACACACTGCTAGACTAGTGTCCACATAATGATGTCCACCAATTCCCGAGATGAGCTTGCATTCTCAAAACAACACATCCACCACCAATATATGAAACTAGAATGCCCTAATTTACAAATAAACTTTAAAGAAGAATCAAAAGCAATAAACAAACACATCCAACAAAGATGAAAGTAGAATGCCCTAATATAAAAAAACTTCAAAGATGAATTAAAAGTAACAAACAAACACATCCAATGGCTCCACAACCATATGTTTTTTGGAGTTTGACCTCGTGAAATATTGGGTAATCCTAATAGCTTGGAATGGATAAATAAATAGAGCTAAGGTCCCCGATAGCAGCACCGAATCTGTTCAAATTAAGGGCTTACCTTAGCCTTGTGTTGTTAGGTCTTGCCTTTGAGCCGCAAATGTAACTTTCCTATGTGGGTGCACTAGCTTGTCTGTCGTGTCCTCACTCTGTTTTGTCACACATTAGAATGATCCTTTGCCAAAGGGGTGAAGGGAGAGCTCTCTATGCCTAGATAAAGGCAAGGAGAGATGGTCTTTATGATGGTTCTCTCTTATAAAAAGGTAAAAAAAGAAGAAGCTAATAGAAGAGGAAACCTACAATAAACCTATTCAAACAAGTATCCATCTAGCATGTAAGAATCCAGTACCATACAAGAAGGAAGAGGGAAGAAGGGGAGTTCATAAGAAAACTATTAAAAAGGAATGCTTGTATATTGCTTATTGTCAAAACTGACTTATATAAATGACTAGTTTTCACACTAGGCCAACCAAACTTAAAATTGTTTTGTCTCTATTACTTGTCTTAAGCAACTATGTACACGTAGTCCATAGACTTTCCCTATTTGACATTAAGCACACAGTAAGGCGACTTTATATGTTCCAGTGCCATCTTTCAAAGGATAAGTGTCCATTTGCATAGGTAAGATGGCAACGCGACTTGGGCAGATGAAACAATGTTAACCCATGGAGTGATTAACACCATTTTTAAGATCCATAGATAAAGAGATTATCATTTTTACTCCATAGTTCATCTAGCAGCCATGTAATGAGGCACCTTTTTGGAGGATTAACTTTGAGTGAAAGTATTGGACAAGGATTAGTAACGATATCTTATTTTCATTAGAATCAAGCACTTGGTGTCTCACATGATATCATCCCTAGAAGTATGGAGCTTCACACTTTGAAATAAATTGCCACTTAATCTCCATAGGATTTGGTCCCTTTGAATCGATTATATTTATCTACCTGAGATTACATGTTCTTAATTCATACAAATGGCAACTAGAGAGACAAGGTGGTATTTTTAAACTAGCAGATTCATTCATACAGTTGGCAACTAGAGAGACAAGGTGGTATTTTTAAACTAGTAGATTTATAATATTCCTTGATGCTCCCAAACTATTTAAGAAAATGGATCGATTACCACCTTTATAATATTCCTTAATGTTCCCAACCTATTTAAGAAAATAGATATATTACCACTTTTATAATATTGCTTGATGTTCCTAACTTATTTAAGCAAATAGATGCTAAATTAGATCGTTCATGTGGAAAACCTTTCTATTCTTCATACATGACCTAAGCCATCTTATTTTAATGAAAATGTAATGTAAGGGCCATTTTCCACATATTACCATTAATACTTTTGTTGAGAGACTAAGGTATTTAGAGAGATATTAGAAGTATGTAAAAAAGGATCCTGTCAATTGATTGAAGGTACATATCAATGGATTAAATACAATTTAGGCATTCTCAAAGTGAAATTAAAAAAGTAGAACCGTTGTGCAAAAAGTGCCAAAATGATGACCATGATAAATTATATTCCATAAAATTTTTGGTGATTGATTGTTTTTAATACTTATTTTCTAGAAGGAATTTCAATGACAATAAAACTCTTCAATAAAACTCTTCAAAAGCCACAAAAATGTTTTTTTTTGTTCAGAACACAAAACTAGTGTTAACACAAAATACATCTCACATGGCAAAAGTAGTGCTCACACAAAATAAATACATCTCACTTAGCATTTATTACCTTCTAAACATGTTCTAATAGTGCATAAATCAAACTTTCCTTAGATAAGGAAACTAGCTCATTGAATGAGAAATTGTTCATGCTCATAACATAACTCTTTGCACTCATATGAACAAAATTGCATGCTTATCACATAAGTATATCTCTTTTTAACAATGCGGTCCTTCTCAAACATGGAAAATATAGAAGTGTTGAAATCTATCTTGCACCCATCAAAACCAATGACTCACATGGAAATCACACATCCCCTCAAGAAAGTGGCCTTTGAGCATTGTGAGAAATTATACACATAGCTTGCAAACAACTCCAATAACTAGAAAGGACATTCTTTTCTTCTTGAGGCATGAAAGTATCATAGATACTTGTTCAAGTCAAGTGCTTACCTTAGCCTTACCCAAGCATGCGACATTGGGTTTTGACTTAGAGTTGCAATGATTGCAACTTCCCTATATGGGCACACTAGCTCATTTGTCTTGTCCTCACTCCATCACATCAGAATACTCCTTGTCATAATGGGGTGAAGGGAGAGCCCTCTTTGCCTAGATGGAGGCAAAAAAAGATGGTCCTTCACAATGGCTCTCTCTCACAAAATGTGGGGGAAGAAGAGGAAGCTAATGCAAAGCATCCAAGCATGCAAGTTTCAATGAAGAAGAGGAAGCCAATGCAAGTAGAGAACCTACAAACAATCATATCTAGCATCCAAGCATGAAGAGGAAGCCAATGCACGTATAGAACCTTCAAATAATCATATCTAGCATCCAAGCATGAAAGATTAAATGGAGCACAAGCAAGTACGAGTAGAGAAGAAGGGGAGCTCACAAGTATTCTATTATATACAACTGACTTATTGTCAAAAATGACATATACAACTGAATAGTTTTCACACTAGACCGACCAAACTAAAAAATGGTTCAGCTTCTATTACAAGTCTTAAGAAAGTATGTATATGAAGTCCTTAGATTTTGCTATCTGACATTAAGCACAAGGTTAGAATGCTTTATATATTCCAGTGCCGTCTTCCATCTTATAAAAGATAAGTGCCCCTTCGAGTGGGTAAGATGGCAAAGTGTCTTACGGTAGGTTAGGTAGATTAAACCATGTTAACTTATAGAGTAGTTAACATACCCCCTTCCTAATGATGATGATCGCGTCCTCGCATCACCCAAGTTGGTGGTGGTAAAGTTGTGCCAAGGTGGAAAGGTGTGGATGGTCCAAGATATTCCATGAAGGTGACATGCAAGGTTAAGTGGCATGGTTCACGGCTAATTGGTAGCCAAATGCAAGACATATTAGTGAGAGAAGCTTTAGGTAGCCCTGGTGCTAGGAGCTTGTCAAGGTAATCTGAAAGGTATAGGCAATGTAGAAGTTTTTCATAAATGGTTGGGACCCTTCAAAATTAGGTAGTTAGTAGAAGCGGTCTGCATCTAGTGATTAGCCGAATAAGTGCTAAGGTAGATTGGTACGGCATGATATTATACCTCAAGCTCATAGTATGATGCCTAGAGATTGAGATATTTTGTGGCAAAAATGTCAGCCAAAGTGAGGGTATGTTAATGTTAAATTGGATTCAAAGTAGAGGTTACATGCATTGAAGCTCTTTGGAGGCACGTGCAAGGTTGAGGGTGCTCCAAGTGATGGGTCGTACCACGGGCCAGGCTTGCACCTGCCATGGCTCCCCCATCTAGAAATATACCTAGACGATGATGATGCTTAATACAAGTTCTTGAAAGAGTGGTGCCTATGTGTCTTTTAAATGCAAAGCCCATGTGGATATAGCACGTGTTGTCATGTATGGGCATGGGCAAAAGGTGTGCCTATGTAGAAGCTCCTTTCAGTGAAAACAACTCCAGCACACCACTTTCTTCAACACTATTTTATCTGCTTTCTTCGACTCTTACACATGGTTTGAGATAAGGAATCAAGTGTTGATGTGTAATAAGGTTGGCCGATAAGGCGGGTGTGAATGAGGTTAGGTTGTCCATGAGAATGGCAGAATTTATGACACCTAGTATGGCATGTACATTGGTGACTGCGAGCCATGGGTGGCTTGGTGGACATGGTCAAATGGATCCAAGTGACGCTTGAGCATGTTTTTGAAAAGTTGGTAGAGCTACTTGAAGCATGTCGATGGGGCTACTCAACCCACTTGAAGCATGGCTACTCAACCCACTTGAAGCATGGCTGTTGTGGCAAAAAGAAGTGAAACACTTGAGCGGCTTCAAGGTGAAATTATAGAATGCCAGGTAATGCTATATGTGGCATGTGATCTTGCATTGACGCCTGTGCATCTCTACCTCAACAAAGAGATATGTAGCCTAGTTGATTCGTAGACTTTTTTTGGCTCTCCTCCCCAATTATGTTCTCTTCCTAGTTCTCTTCTCAGGGGAATTTTTTATGCTCTCTGTTGCATGACGAATGAAGATCAATACAAGGATGCAACAAAAAAGACACTTAGGGCTCTTGAAAAGAGTTCCAAGTTGTAGATGAATGTGGGAGAGGGCTTGACAATAATCCCACATGGGAACTTTTGGGAGTTCTAGAATTTTTGTATAAAAGGTGGCCCATTTGAGAGAGGGAGCACTCTTTGGTCATTTGGTTGAGAGGCTCATAGAGAGAGCTTGCTCCATAGCTCCTTCTCATGTGCTCTCCCAAAGCTCTCCATCTCCATTCATGCTTCAATCTTGTACTCTCTATTCTCTACATTTTCAATGATATGAGGTTTTGGTCTATACACTTGCCAATCTAGATTTCTTAATGATGTTTTGATTTGTGAGTTGTAGAGTGCATGTGATGAAGCTTGTGCATGAAATGATGTGTAGTTGAGGCTTGTGTGATAGCTCTTTGCATGTTAGGTTCTTTGCATAAGTTGCATTTTTTGTGCTTAAGTGTAGCCTAATCTTGATGCTTTGATTATGTTAGATTGATGTGTTGATTGTGTTAGATTGATTGCTTGAGTGTTGAAGAAGGATTGAGTAGGACTAGAAGTCATTAGTATGTGGTTAACTCATCTTCTCCCATTCGGGATAGCCTCTATGCGCTAACCGGGTTGCATTCACGGATTGACAAGTGTGTGGGTTGGAGTGTAGCCTTCGCTATGCTATGATGTCCCAAACAATGGCGCCACTGCCGGGGAACGCACACCTAAGTTAGTGAAGGGTGTTAACCATTACTTCTTACTAAGTGCTCCATTGATTGCAAAATCGTGGATTAGGTTAGATTAGAGTAAAGTTTGCAAGGGCATTGAGTGTGAGATCTCAAGGGCGCCTTGTGTGTTTTCGGTTTTTTGATTAGAAGCAAAAAAAAACAAAATTAATTAAAACCCCAATGCGGTAGAGAAATCCCACCATTAATCAGATTTATGCACTTTCTGTTTTTGCATCTTTGACGGGGTAGATAGGAAGTGTTGGAGGCGGCCTTTCTTTTATTGTTTTGTTGTGTTGTTATTGTGTGGGAAGGCATCTCCATCAAGCGCAGCAAAGATAAATATATATATATATATATATATATATATATATTTATACTTGCAGTTGTGGAGGCGGCCAACTGAAAGCCTGTTGCTAGGCGGCTTTTTAAAATATATATATATATATATAAATATATATTTTTATAATGACAAGGTAGAAACGCTGGCGTTGGCTGCATCAAGACGACGTAGAAAGGAGCAGACGGCCCGCCAACGCATCAAGGCAGCGTAGAAGGAGTAGACGGCGTAGGAAGGAGTAGGTGGCCTTGTGAAAGGGGTTGGCTGCATCGAAGGGCATGCAGTGGGCGCTAGCTTGCAGAAGCGCTGGTAGGAGGAGCAGAGGCGGGCTTATACGAAGCAGCTAATATATATATATATATATATATATATATATTACGTTGACATTCTAGCTTGCAGAGGCGGTGAGGGGGACGTCTACAGGTGACGTGGCAGCAGAAGCGGTGTGGCGCTTGAGGGAGCTGGAGGCGGCTGGCAGTGCAGCTCGCGAAGGGAGAGAAGACCTGCATGAAGAAGAGCTTGGTGCTGCTGTGGCCAACGCAGGCAGCTGACAGAAGCAAGCAAAGGCGGCTGAAAAAAAAAATATACGCTGAAGGAGTTGCAGAAGGCGGGCTGTAGGGGGCATCTTCATCAGGCGCAGCAGCAGAGGCCGTCGAAGAGGTGGAAGCCGACCTGCGTGGAGTTGAGAAGGTAGCAGCGTGGAGTTGAGAGACCGTAGGTGGCGTGGAGGCAAGAAGGCGTCGAGGCGACCTGCTGAGAGCGAAGGCTGGCCGCACGTCCTGCAAGGTACAGCAAAAATAATTTAAAAAAAAGGAAGGCGGCTGGCTGAGAGCACCGAGCAGAGCGTAAAAGAGCGTAAGGGAGGCTGGAAGACGTGGAGTTGGGAAGGAAGGCCGTCCAAGAGGCGGAGGCGGCCGGTAGCAAAAGGGCACCGGGCAGGGTGCTTGAGAGAGTAAAAAAGGCAGCTGCGAAGTGGCATTGAAGTTGGCGGTGGAGTGGAGAAGAAGACAACTGCAGCAGGCTGGCAAGGCGTCGAAACTGGCGTGGAAGAAGGCGCGAAATCCGGCGAGCGGCGAGCGGTGGATAAGGTTGGTGGATTTTTTATTTTTTTTATTTTTTTTATTTTTTTTTATTTAATTTATTTAATTTTCATGATTTTTGTATTTTTTTAAAAAAAATAAATAAAAAAAGAGAAAAAAAGAGAAAGAAAAAAAAGAAAAACAATTAATTTTTTTTTTAAAAAAAAAGAGAAAGAAAAAAAAAGAAAAATAATTAAATTTTTTTTTAAAGAGAAATAAAAAAAGAAAAACAATTAAATTTTTAAAAAAAAAAGAGAAAGAAAAAAAAAGAAAAACAATTAAATTTTTTTTTTAAAAAAAGAGAAAGAAAAAAAAAAGAAAAACAATTTAATTTTAAAAAAAAAAGAGAAAGAAAAAAAAAGAAAAATAATTAAATTTTTATTAAAAAAAGAGATAGAAAAAAAAAGAAAAAAAAGAAAAAAAATCTTTAAATTTAAAAAGGGAAAAAAGAAAAAGAAAAAGAAGAAAAAAAAAACAATTTTTAGTTTTGGTAGTTGGAATCCATTTTTTAAAATTTCTGTAAAATTTTTGCATAAGTAAAGTAGCGTGCACTTTTTATTTTTATTTTTTGAGTGCATAATTAGTAAATTCATATTTTTTGTAATTAGGCACGAAATTTAGTAGTTTTAAAAAAAAACAAACAAACAAACAAACCAACCAAAAAAACAACAACAAAAGGAGAAGAAGAAAAAAATTGATAAATTGAGTGTTTTTTAGGAGTCTACTTTTTTTGCATAATTTGTAATTCTTCATTTTTTAATTTTTTGCATAATTAGTGTAACTTGCATTTTTTTTAATTTTTGTAACTTTGTGCATAATTAGTATTTTTTTAGTGTGATTCATAATTTTTGTGTTAAAAAAAAGTAAAAACACAAAATCATAAAATCATTTAAAAAAATCATTTAAAAAAATCATTTAAAAAATAATAATAAAAAAATAAGATAGATAGTTACACCACACATACTCATTTTAGTTGCATTTAGTGATTAGGTAGGTTAAATATATATATATATATATATATATATATATATATATATACATATATATATATATTTTTTTTATTTTAAAAAAAAACAAAACAAAACAAAAACACATAAAAAACCAAAAAAATTTGACCTTATGCACTTGCGGTCGGGACGTCTTGTAGATTCTGCCATAGGGCCTAGGGCACCTTCTAAAGTACCTACGCAAGAAAGTGGAACCCAATCGGTAGGCAATTTGGCAGATATTGCTGAAACCCTTTCTGAATCCCAATCCGATACCCTTTCCTCTAGAACAACTAGTTCATTGTCCATGGACAATCTAGGGCCGTCAAATAGTCATCCCATAGCCCCAAATAGGACACCCTCAAGATCCTTTAATCCATTTGAAGCCGACACCATGGGGTTAACACTCAATGTGAGACTCCAATATGTCTACACAAATGCTCAAGGAGCTGAGATCTCTAGGGATCCACAACAACGGTATCTTGTTAAGATCGCAGACATTTTCTCAGAACTTGATAGAGCACCTCTAGTCAATGACCAGGGTAACATGTACATGGGTGGGGATGGTGTTCGCTACGAAGTCACCTACCATCCAGAAAAGGTAGACAAATTAGGGGAGCTCTCTAGAACCGAGTTCTTAGACTTATCAGAACTGTCCAGAGCAAGGGAGTCTAGAGATGACTGGCTCATTGAGCCGGACATGCCTAGACCATCCAATGCCCAGTCCTCAAAGCCATCCATAGATGATTTACTTCTTGTAGATCTAAATTTGGAAAGGGATAGGAAAGGCAAGAGCAAAATGGATCAGGGGGCTGAAAGCCAATGGGAGTTTGTACGACAAATTCCAGTGACAAAGGTCTTACAGGATGACCCACTTCAAGAGGTCTATAAGGACTCGTTAGAGGGATATTATGCCACAACTAGATTGTCACAGCTGGATCTTCCTCTAGCTCATGTGGTGGTAGTTGAGAAGCTTGCAGGACACATGAACAGAATAATTGATAAATGGACCAATGAATACCGAACCTTAGATTGGAAAGAGATTCGAGAACTCACGTGGAAAGGACAACCATTATTCATGGAAGTGTTCTCAACAAATACAGCCAAACCAGGAGAGACAGCCTTTCTTGGAGAAACTGTTGCTCCTCCCCTACGAGAGTTCACTAGAGAGGGACCCTCAACATCTAAGTGGACCACTGCTAGTAGCCCAACTCTAGCACCAAGATATCGTCCTACACCAAATGTGCGACCACAGGTCACACCACACCAACATCTTTCTCACTATAACAATCGGAGGGTAGGGGAGCCAACTCGGCCTCCCATTAATGCACCTCCTGAAATGCGGGTGACAAGATCTTTGGAGGGGTTTGGTGAGGCTGGTAATAGGGTACCCACACCAATTTTGGAAACATGTGGACCATCTTTCCAAAGAGAGGAACAATTCCCACTGAGAGTGAGAGGCCGTAGGCCCTATGACGAGTATTCAAGACAAGTAAGGCCATCAACTCTTCAGAAACTGGTAAAGAAGTATGAAGGGTCGGGAGATCCATACGATCATGTAGCAGCATTTAGACAAGCAGTTTGAGCTGAGCAAGTGGCTGATAAGCATACTCAAATTGAAGGATTTGGACTCACTCTTGAGGGAAAAGCCCTGGCTTGGTTTCAGGCATTAGAGGCTTCAGACAAATCTTCTTTACGAGTTTTGGAAGAGAGATTCATTGCTGCTTTTTCCTTGATGGGAATTCAACATGACACGGTAGCACACATCTACTCTTTCAAACAAGGCGAGAATGAGACTGTTAGAGACTGTGTAAATAGAATGAAGCAGTACATTAATCGTTGCCCAGAAGATGAGAAGCCCACCCAAAGTCGATTAATTTCTCTCTTCTTAAAAGGACTCAAAAATTCAACACTGCATACACATCTACAAATTTCAATGAGTGTTGCCATGATGCTATGGATTTCACCGATAACTTCAAATTCCAAGATGGTTCTGGCCCAGAGGTGAAACCTAGAGATCACTGGGGAGATGACCAAAGTTCAAGGTCTAGCGCGCTAGTAAATCCAGACCAGATAGCTAACCTAGTACTACGGAGATTGGGACAGACCTATCGTCCACCCATGCAGCCACAACAACAGCAGCAGAGAATGAGGAGTGTACTTCCTACAGGTCCTCATCTTTGTGGAGCATGTGGCGGTAACCATAAAACAGAGGATTGTAATACCTTTTCTCCTCTAGTCACAAACCAACCCACAAAAAAGTGGTGCCAAGCCTGTGCTTGGAACTTTACCCATACCACACAGGAATGCACTCGCATTGCGAGAATGAGACAGGAACGTGAGCAGCCAAGGGGTGGAGTGGCTCCACAAATGTATCAACAGTATACTAATTTTGAACGTAAGCCACCTATGGCACAAGAGCAAGCACGACCTGTTCTTGGTGCTCAACCTCCTGCTCCAGGGACTGCTCTTGTGAGGGTTGTTGACTACGACAATTCAAATATGTGTAGAGAATTGGTAAACCCAGGCTATGTGGAGGAAGAATATGTATCATATTCATCCAAAGCAAATATCTTTGAAAGTCCCACATACCCAAGCCCACCAGCACTAGACGCTCAACCAGGGGAACAAAACTCTTTAATGTTGCTAGGCGGCTACCAACCTAGGACTCCAGGCCCCTCAGGTCAATGGCAGCCAAGGAAAGTAGAGGCCAAACCAATGGGCCCCTGTTATGAGTGCGGAGAACCCCATTAGGCTCGTGATTGTCCACATCGCTCAAGGCAAGCATCTCGGTCCAATACAACAGTACAACAGTTTCCACCAATTGAAAGATATTGTCTAGGGTGTTGTGTAGAACACTTCCCAAAAGACTGTCTGCTGAAACCACATGAGGAAGGCACCTCTCAACCAAAGGTCTCACTCAACCTTGTAGGCGCAGTTCCATCGCCACCTTCATCTGAGAATGAGGATGTTGTGCCACTTAGAGTCATGACTAGATCACAGACACGAAATGCCGAAATACAAACTGATGAGACACCTCAAACTAGGGATGCAAAGACAAATCTAGTGGACAAGACCCTACAGTCCAATAGAAAAAAAACCACTCGGAGGAAGAAGAACCGAAGCAAACAAACTAAAAGTACATCCACTAGTTCTCAAGAAGCCTCTAAACAAAACATGAGGGATAAAACTTTTACATCCCAAGAAGTGCATGAGGAACATCAACCTCAACCTGAGCCTAGTGCTAAACAAAATGAGGCTAGTACGACTGAGGTTAGTTCTGGGGGTTCTGTTTTTGTGGATAAAGTGAATGAGACTCTAGAGGCCATCATTGATGCTCATAGAAGTCGCATTGCGGCTTTATCTGAGCTACCCAAGAAGCTTCAAGAATACCCAAACCCTCGTGAGGAGAAGATCAATCTAGCTGTACATCAGCAACTCATTAGGGAAGCTCAGTCAATACTTGAGGGACCACCACCACCTATTCCTAGGGGCCCAACCTCTCTTAAGCCAACATTAGAAACCATACCAGAAGTGTCATCAAGTCGGGAAATGAAAAGTGAGCTCATTTCACAAGCTCATAGCGAAAGGTCTGCACCAATTGACACCCAATTGAAAGGAGGTAATCTGCCACCACCTAGCCTTGTCTTCCCATGCAATGATGAAGTTATTGATGCTAATGAGGACATGGCAAATGAGATGTGGGCTGCAGTTCACGAGAAAGTTCATGAGAACATGTCTTCTATTAGTTCGCCTCCATTCTCTGAGGTGGATTTTACCAGGGGCATGGAAAATAAATTTAGACACCCAAGCATCCAGGAGGAAGTTCAAACAATTGTTTCTCCTAGAAGTAAGCAGACAATGAAAACCTTACCATCATATCTGGGAGAATATGAGAACTGTTCTCAAACCTTGAGGATACCCTCCATGCATAAAAGGTTGACAAAGGAGAGGGATATGAGTATGGTGCAAGCTATTTTGTCAGCACCAGTGGCTTGTACCTTACCTTTGCTTGATTTGATTAAAATTTGACCTGAGTTGTGGAATGATATTGCCACATGTTTGTCAGATCAGGTATTGCTACAAAAGGGTCACCATGAGTGTACTATACACCCTGAGACAAAGCATGTAATGCCAGTTCCTATCAACAAAGTAGGAAAATTTTGTGAGGACGATCAGGGAAATGCTACCCTCCCATTAGAAGTGCGAAAAGTATCTTCAACTGCAATACTTGATAGTGGCGCAGGAGTGGGCATTGTGACAAGGTCCATTTGGGAAAAGTGGGGCAAACCAGCTATTAGGAGTACCAGGATGCGCTTGCAGCTAGCAGATGGAAGCTTAGAACATCCCCTTGGGCTGCTTGAGAACATATTGGTCACCACATGTGGGATTGAATATGAGCACACCTTTGCAGTAGTGGATTTTGGAAAACATCCAAACTATGAAGTGATATTGGGTAGACCATTCATGCGACAATTTCAAATGATTCAAGATTGGGGATACAATTATTTGTACCTCCGACATGATTCTGTCATCACAAGGGTCAACCTAAGGAATCACTCATATCGTGATGTAACAAGGTCTCCAATAGATGAGTTTGATTCTGCTTCATCCGAGGGCTCAAAAGTTACATTGTCAGATGGGCGAGAAGATCTGTGGATGTGTGGAGCCTCATGTAGGGATTTCAACACTGAGAGACTTAAGGATAATCGAAGTGTATCAGACGAGGCATACATTCCACAACCCTTCCCTGAGCATTTAATTGATCCACTAGAATGGAGTCATGTCCTTGCGACATTATCGACATGTGCTTTACCTAAGCCAATTCAATTTTGTGACTCAGATGGATATGATATTATTCCTATACGAATGGTACAACCACGTGCCCTTCTAGATGATTTGTACTATAGGAATGATTCCACAACAGCACTACATGTAGAAGAAGTCTCAGTGGAGAATTTAACACTCAAATCTGCTAATGATGCTGATCAAAAGGGTGGTGTTTCTACCTTACACAAAGCACTTTCAAAATCTGCTCTTGAAGCTCCAAAACAAATGATGTGGATAATTGATGAGTACTCAAGTGAGGGCCATGGCTGGCATGTTCCAACTACTCTAGTTGCGGCTCAAAGAAGGCCGGGCAAGAAGGAATTATCAATGTGGCTACCCAAAGATGCGTACAAACTTGTACCATCTAGTCCAGTTGCTAAGCCTCCTAAGAAGCACATCATTTCCAAGCCTAAACCTCGGATTGTTAATCGATGGGTCCCAAAACATGTTCTTAAAGCACAAGGCTATTATGAGGGTGCAACAGCAATTTGGCTTCCAAAATGCCATGCTTTGGCAGGGGTAAAAGAGTGTTTCAGAAAGATTCCAAAAGCCACCCTTGATTGTCCATATCAGTGGGTGCAAAAGAAATCAACACAAACTCTTAAAGATAGGATAGGTGGCTGTGATAGCACCTACAAATCTACTTGTGTTGATCTTCCTAAAACATGTATTGAAACACCGGTTGTCCCGATTTCTCCTTGTTACACAATTCAACCATCAACTGGTGTACCTAAGACACATCCAAACTTCACATGAGTCTCATTTGAGCATTGATTCTAGAACTTCAAAGCCTAAATCCTCTTATCTTGCTCAAATTCCAAGACAATTGATAAAATTCCCGCCTAAGAAGGATATACCTAAAACCAAAGATAAGGCATTAACACTACAAATGAAGCTCTTTGGTAGATCAATGTTTGCATAGTGTGGTTCCTTATGCCTTTAGAGGATTATGTTCTTTTTGAGATAATTTCCACCACCAGGGCAAGGGTAAGCTCAGCGACTCAACAATAAGATCGACAAGCCAGGGCACTTTTCTCCCACTGGGTTTTTTCCCCTCGGCTATATTCGGTGATTGGCACCAATAGCAAATTTTACTCTTTTATTTTCTTTTCTTGCTTGTTAATAAAAATTTTGCAGAGATCTCTGCTAAAAAAGAGCATCAAACACGCCCCAATAGTCCACCTATCATGCACACAAATTAGGAAGGGGGGAGACATGCTACGCCTACAAAGATCAAGGAGGAGCAATCTGCACAAAATCAGCAATGCATCAATGCAAACGAACAACATCAACAAGGCACTACAACAGGTGTATTCAAATCTTAATCTTTATTTCTTTATGTGCTCTTATCTTTCGAATATATGGTTTGCATGTTCACACAATGTTGGCTGGTTTAAGTTTTTGATTAGTTGTTAAAATATGGTGAGTGAATTCTAGAGTCTTAGAAGACTTAGTAAAAGATATTTCTATCTAAAGACAGTGTAGGATATATACCAAGGGAGTATGCCAAGTTCTTATGCTTTCAAGGTATATTAGTTATCCCTAGTGGTAGCTACCTCTTAGATATGGGCTAGGTGCTAGGAGTAACAAAAAATTTATGAAAATATACCCTAAAAATATATATATCCAAAGTAAATTGAGACATGACGTGTCTACAGCCATGAGAAATGCTTGGTAGGACCTGGGGTTGTCTTAGCATCTTAGGGCCGATGCCTTGGTTTCTATGGGGTAAACACTGATGTCTAAAAGCTTCAGAAAAAGACCTTTGAGGAATCTATCGCCTTGATGGATGTTGGTAGGACTCTGGGGTACACTATGGGCCCTCGAGACCGATGCCCTCATCTTTATGGGGTACTCCTTAGGTCATAAAAGAAAGAAAAAGGGTCTGTCGCCCTTGAGATACTTAGCGGTCTTTAGATTCTCTTGGCGGAGGTCTCTTGGCCATTGCTTGGGTCTCATTGGGATGGAACCTCAATCTTTATCACTTTCTACACACACATCAAAAAAAAAAGTTCCAATCACCTTTGCTCATATTTAAGAGTAGGTTTGCCACTTAGGAATAACTTACATACTTGTAGGACATTGAGACTGCGGTCATAACCGGTGGTGTACAAAGCACACTTGCCTTTGCATAGCACTATCTACCACTTAAGTCTCACTTTGACTAGTCTTTACTCACCTATTTTAGGACTCATTAAAACTTTAATCAGCCTTGCACTTGTATGCTCACGTGTGAAATTATCATTACTGGTTTTTCTTTTCTTTTCTTTTCTTCAATAAAAGACTTTACTTGTATCCATTGTTTTTTTGTTGCAGCTCTTACTACTACCGCGCTCGAGGACGTGCGCAAAATAGGAAGGGGGGAGTGTTGCATGACGAATGAAGATCAATACAAGGATGCAACAAAAAAGACACTTAGGGCTCTTGAAAAGAGTTCCAAGTTGTAGATGAATGTGGGAGAGGGCTTGACAATAATCCCACATGGGAACTTTTGGGAGTTCTAGAATTTTTGTATAAAAGGTGGCCCATTTGAGAGAGGGAGCACTCTTTGGTCATTTGGTTGAGAGGCTCATAGAGAGAGCTTGCTCCATAGCTCCTTCTCATGTGCTCTCCCAAAGCTCTCCATCTCCATTCATGCTTCAATCTTGTACTCTCTATTCTCTACATTTTCAATGATATGAGGTTTTGGTCTATACACTTGCCAATCTAGATTTCTTAATGATGTTTTGATTTGTGAGTTGTAGAGTGCATGTGATGAAGCTTGTGCATGAAATGATGTGTAGTTGAGGCTTGTGTGATAGCTCTTTGCATGTTAGGTTCTTTGCATAAGTTGCATTTTTTTGTGCTTAAGTGTAGCCTAATCTTGATGCTTTGATTATGTTAGATTGATGTGTTGATTGTGTTAGATTGATTGCTTGAGTGTTGAAGAAGGATTGAGTAGGACTAGAAGTCATTAGTATGGTTAACTCATCTTCTCCCCTTCGGGATAGCCTCTATGCGCTAACCGGGTTGCATTCACGGATTGACAAGTGTGTGGGTTGGAGTGTAGCCTTCGCTATGCTATGATGTCCCAAACACTCTCTCTCTCTCTCTCTCTCTCTCTCTCTCTCTCTCTCTCTCTCTCTCTCTCTCTCTCTCTCTCTCTCGCTTTTATCTCCTCTCTCCTTCTCTCCCATTTTGTCCTATGAAATAAAGTAATTAAAAACATTTCTCTTTGTCTCTTGTAAAATAAAGTAATTAAAAAAATGTTTCTTTTTTTTTATGTCACACTCAATGCCATGTGGCATTGCAGTACATTACCCCGTGTGCACACACAACCTCTTTTTTTAAATGGGTGATGATGTGGCACACTTGATGCCATGTAGCACTGTGGACTTATGTTGCCACATGGTACACATAACCTTTTTTTTAAGGTGATAACATAGCACCATGAGCCTACATTGTGATGACATGTGGATCCTCATGCCACATGGCACCATGAGCCTACATTGTCATGGTACACACGCAACCCTAATTTTGGATTATTATTTTTTATTTTTTATTTTTTGGTGATGATGTGGTGCCTAATGCCATGTGGTACTATAGGCTTGTGTTGCCATATGGCATATGTAACTTTAATTTCTATTTGTTATTTTTAATATTTTTTAAATTAAATTTTTGGGTGATGACATGGCATTGTAACCTGTACACATAATCCTATTTTTTAATGATTTTGCACTCATCGTTACCACATGGCACTGTGGACATGTGACATTTTCGTGTAGCACATGTAAATTTTAAAAAAAAAATTCAAGACCTTTTTGAGTAATGACATGGCACACCTAGTGCCGCGTGTCACTCTTGGCTTACATTGCCACGACATGGAACATGCAACCCTAATTTTATTTTATTTTTTATTTTTTTAAAAGATTTTTTTGGGTGATGATGTGGCACCATGGGCCTGCATTGCCACATGGAACACATAACCCTTTTTTTCTCAAGATTTTTTTATGCGTCTGTGTGTGTGTGTGTGTGTGTGTGTGTGTTGAAATTTTCTCCAAAGAAAGGAATGTTTCAAAAATTTAGGGGGAGGAAATCTAAAGGACTTACGAGGGTAATTTTTTAGGGGTTGGTGTTTAAAGGGGATTTTGTTTGTACGTGTTTCTGTATGTGCATATGTTATCATGTGTAGAGTATATGCACATGTAAGCGTGGGTGTGTGCATGTGTTATGTGCATGTAGGTGGGTGTGTATGTTTTTAACTTTTTTTGTCATTTTTAGTATTATTTTGGGTTTCAAGTATTTAATCACTCTATGGTATATGTGAATATACAATTAATAGAAATGCTATGTTACATATGTACAACATGATTTGAAGGTTTTGGCTTATTGTGTGGCCTCACTGAGCAAAGGCACAGAGAGTTGCTTACCCATTCACGACGATGAAAGCCTTGACATCATGGTCACCATCTCTTTACTATGGCACTTGATTGAGTTTTTCTTTTGAATTTAGACATGGGTGTTATGGGGTCATGGTGATCTTTTTAAGTCTCGAGATTACTAGTGCGATGCCACAGAAGCGTATGCGTGGCTCTCTTTAAGGTTTGGAATCATGGATGGCTCTTCTTTGATGGGAACATGGATGGGTAAGGCCTTTGCGCATAAGCAAGGTATTACCTATTTCTGCTTAGCATCCATGGATTCATCCGGCTTCTTTGAGGATGGGGTTAGCACGTGAATCGAGGGGGGACCCATTGCTCTCTATTCTTGTGTAAGCTTTGGGATTAGTGTCAGAGGTGGCATCCCACTCCATTTTTGGTTTGGCATTTGATGGTGTGGTTACATAGTCTTCTTGGGTGTGGGCTTTCTTGACTTTGAAACCTAAATGTAGGGGTTTCTTTTGAGAATACATAATAGCAAAAGCATGATCAATACAATACAAAGCACTAAATTGTAAAAACAAATGAAGTAATCAATATTAATGCTTACATAATTTGATTACAAACTAATGATTGTCTGCTCACCCATGTACTCTAGGTAAGGAGTTTTGATGGTGATCTATATAGATTGCTCTAAGAATGTCTTGCTCATAAGAGTGTTTGAATATAATGAACTCAATGAACTAAGGCTGCGAAACTAATCTATAATAATTAGTACCCAAGGATGTAGGTTGACCATGTCGGCTAACCCACACCTTGGTCCAAAACTACCAATCGACTATATCATCCCGACTGGGACCATATTAGATTATAATATATGGGCATTTGAGATTGTTTGGACCCTAAACTGGGCCTCCCAACCTGATAACAGTGTGTTCTCAGTTTACTATCTAGCCCTCACTAATGCGGTCACTTGGATTGCATAAGCATACATCCTTCTTGGTAGAGTGCCAAGTCTACATAAGCCATCTCCTAACCATCTGGCCACATTTGTCCATCATCGAGTGTCTAAACTAAGAGCTGATGCCTAGGTGCTCACACAACATCAGCTATAACTTATAAAGGGGGCCTTATAAAATAGAGTAAATCTATCACCCACATAATAACAACACGAGGGTGGAGTATTGAGAAAATGTCCACTCATAGATGTATTATAGGTGAATGTCCACTCAT